>NW_026557765.1:0-342860 GCF_026930045.1 Uloborus diversus
TTATTTTTAAAAGAAAATGGAGGAATGATCTCTTTTTTTCTTTCTTTTTCTTTGTAAAACACATAGCATATTTCAGATAAAACTATTCGAGCAGAATTTTATTTTAATTTTTACTACTTCTATGTGCCAAATTATACTTAAAAAAAAACTAACAAAAAATTTAATAATGTTTAACGCGTAGCTGATTTAATTTATCTCCCTCCTACCCCTTCCAAAGCTTCCAAAACAAATTCACGTTCAAAACATTTCTTGAAAATTAAGTTGCAATTAGTTTTAAGACCTATGTTGTAAATAACAAAAAAATATATGGTTAATATTTGCAAGGATTGTTTTGATTATAATTTATTTCATTTTTGCAGCGTTAATGCAAGAACAACTTTAAATGCTATATGTGAGCTTGTTATATATAAGCGCAGTTTTTCCTTAAACGTGGGAGCATTTTACTATAGGGGACACTTGGGTAGGTTGTTAAAATGGTTACAATAGCTCAACAAATGGCGCTATAGAAAAATTGAAAACGAATAAAAATTTATATCACCAATGGACAGCATGTATCAAGCGTCAGTGACTTTAACACTTTTGTAAGATAAAATAGAAGAAGCTGCTGCCAAAATTGCATGTTTCTAACAATTTCGTTTTTTTAGTAATATTGGTCTACAAGGTATTTTAAAATCGTCAAAGCTGGGTGTTAGTTGGGTATTTGTGTCCTAGAACTGCTTTTTTATTGATTGATCTACGTTTATTCAGATTTTTGTTTAGTTTCTATTACTTTTGTTACTTTTCTATTACTCCTTGGTAGTTTGATTTCGGTGTTGGGGCTCTAAGTGAAGTTTTCTCGTTGCCAGTTGTAACATCCCATTACCTGCTCTCAAGGGCGGATCCAGAACCATTACAAGGAGGAAGCGACTGATTTTTTAACTTAAATTTTAATGCGTATCTGGTTTCTTCACGTGGGGGAAGTGAGGGGCTGTCATTTTATCTAAAACGACAAAAATATAGAGATTCAGCTAAGGAGGTTCCTGAAATTTTTCAGTTGATGAAGCTTTCTAAAATTTCCTTTTTGTTCCTTCAATTTCGTAATAATTCTGGAAATTTTTCAAAACCCCTTCCTCATATTATGATTATTCTTTTAAAATTTCGCTTTTTGGAACTTTAGTTTTGAAAAGATACCGGATGAAAGTTACTGAACCTATTATTTCTCCTAACAATACCTGAGATATCTAAAATCATGTCTTTAAGGCTTGAATTTTGCCAAATGCCAGGGGGGAGCTTCAAACTTATCATCCTAACTTCTTCAAAAATCGTATAAAATTGCCGTTTTGAAACTTCAATTTCTAAATTTTCCGGGAGGGAGATTTGGACCCCGTTTATTTCCTCAAGGACATCAAAGATGGCCTAAACTTGTGTTTCAACATTTAATTTCGGAAAAATTGTCAGTGTAGGGTCCCTCAAGGTAGGGGAGATCGCTCCCATCACCCCTCACTTGTATCCGTCCTTGCCTGATCCGTAGCGCTTATCTCTGTCAGCTGTAATGCGGCTCTATGGAAAGTTGGACTCTCTTATCAGATTATAAAGACTAAATAATGTATTATTTCTTTTTTTTTTTGCTCAAAAGCTACAGAGGGTGGCCATACTCGGACAAACTTTTCTGTGCTTTATTGTTTTCTATTGTTGTTTCATCGTTTAATATTTGAACACATTTTAAAGTTTATATAAAATATGAATAAAACATATTAAACGCAAAGCACCTTATGATAGAAACAAAAATGTGTAAAAAAATACTTATTTGACATTTAGTAACTTCACATGTTGCTGCTATTATGACTTGGGTGCGGGGTAACCTAGTATTATATATAAAATAGTTAATTTTTTCAAAAAATCACGCTCAGAAAAGAAACTTGTAACTTGAAATTTTAACGGACACTGACGCCTGTCACATTTAAAATAATAATTTAAAAAAAATAAAATGTTGCCAGAATAAACCTTAAATTTTTAAATAAACTTTAAAATGGGTTCATAAAAGAAAACTACGTAACAATAAAAAAAACAATAAGTTCGTCTGTGTACAATAATTTGACTTCCCCCTGTAGACACAATTTATGTTTCATTTATAAGGCATTATTCAGTTTTTAATACTTGTTATTAAGATTCGTTATAGAATTAATGTAACCATAATCATCGTCAAGTTTAGAAGTAGCCTGTTTATATTTTAATGAGAAATGTGCTGTAGTTTTATGAAAGTTCGCTTTAGTTTAGTTTTGCTCTTATTCTGTGATAAAAACAGATAAACTCTTCGAAAATAATTCTGACGAGCACATACACATATTTTTTTCTATGTTGAGTAACTTAACACCCTTTTTCGATTTTTTTTTCTTTTATAGTTTACTTGAGGCAGAGAGAAGCAAAGGGATGTATGTGGACATTTTCAAGTTTTGAGTAAAACGCGTCTAAAATTCCTGTCAGGCTTCCATTGAAAAATATTTTTTATAATGCTGTATAACAGAACCTACAGGGGTACTAGTACTATCTCTTGTCCCAACACAGCGGAGATGTTCCCTACAATTTGTACTGGTTATCTCCAAATTTTAATTTTGCCTCTTACATCCCTTTGTTTCTCACCGCCTCACTTGTGTTTCCAAATTTATGCTTAACTACATTTTTAACGTTTCATTTACCAGAAAGCAGGTTAAAAAGTAGTCATTGGTCTGATTGATGTATCATTAACGAAATGTTACTTTGAGTAAATTTCGCCTTAATCAGTTTCAAGAAATATTAGCTGTTGACTCTTTATATTTTTTTCAAAAAGTACAATTTAACAAATCCAACAGTAAAACCTGAAGCACAGTATTTTACTCTGAAACTAGAAATGCGCCAGAAGGCATAAAAATCAAAAGCAGAAAGCATAAATCAAAATATTCATAGATCATGGCGCTACAGGCTCGGAGTTCTACTCCACAAACCTAAATTACATTTCATACACTCACCATCAGTCAATCTTTCCCCTTAGTTTTTCCATCAAAAATTCAACGAACAGAGACAATCTCATATCTTATAAATCGGGGAAGAAATGTACGGCGAGAGTAACCGAATCTCGTTTTAATCTAAAGCAACGGCAAAAGTTTAAATTGTCTTCAATTTCAGGGGGGATTCCAGAGGGGGTTGAAAAACAGGGAGGGAAGAACACAAATGCAGCTTTCACTACAAAAAAAGAAACAATAATAATACCTCAACTATGAACAGAAGGGATTACATGCCCTGCAGCATAAACCTCCCTAAGCCTGAATCCCCATGTAATTGTGTTCCATGGGGGTGTGGAATGTGGGTTCTTCCAAGTCGGAATTTCTCCCGTCGCCATTTTAAAAAATAACTAGGGGGAGGGTAAAGGTAACAGGTCTTTGCATAGATTTAAATACAAAGTACGCCTGGGAGGATGTAAAAAAATGCCGACCGGGGAAATGTTGTGTCTGTCTGTTTGGGCATCCATCGATCAAAATTTGAGGATAAGAATGGAACAGTAAGGTTTCTGAGAAGCAGGATGTCTCCTGAAACTTAGGATATCAATCTCCATCAAAGATTCAAAGAGGGAATGCCTGAAAGAAATTCATGGCATGGGACACGTTCCGTGGAAGAGTCCATGAAAAGAAAGTATTTTTGTTTGCGATGGAAAAAGAGTAACAAACCTGTTGAATTTCTGACTTTATTCCAAGTCGGCTTTCCATTCGTTTAAATAATTGCCTGAAACACTTTTATTTTTGAAATAAAATAATTTTTATTTAAAAATAGTAATTTTTAAAAACAACTTTTATTTACAACTCATAAATTTACTGAAAGTAATAACTTTTACTCTGTGAAAAGAATTTGTGTGTAAATAAAATAAATGGTTTGTACACAAGTATATAGATATTTTTACCGCTTTCTGTACCGGAACGGACAGATAACTGAAAAAAAAAAAGCATATAAAAAATTCATACTAATCTCAAAGGAAGGTTATAATTATGGGAAGAAGCATAACATGAAGAAATGTTTCCAAACATATTCCGTTCGCAATTTTAAGAAACTCTTTTTAGCAATAAATCAAGTGCACTCGTGCGGACATTGAACAGTTCAAATTACCTGCCAGAAAAAAATGAGAAAAAGACTCACCTTGTTTGTAGACTGAGGAATTCAAAGTAGCTAAGTACAGGAGTTATACCACTACGACTTCTTTAAAATATTACCAGATTTCATTGGACGGTTGATTTTACTTTCTAAATGGCTGCAATAAAGTGTGGCAATACAAACAATTGAAAATGATAGAGCATGAATAAAAAGGACACTTTCTGTCAGGGATTTTTTTTTCTCTAAAGATGTGCTGCTTTAGTTTTTTATCTCCGAAAGACATAACGTTACTAATATTATATATTTTTGGTGCATTCCCTAAGACATTTTTATTCACAGTTTAGCTCCTACGTAATTAAAGCCAGGACACCTAATATTGTTCTTCTTGTTGCAAAACAAAGTGTTTTCAACCCTTCATTAACTACTTATGTAAAAACCATTAATACTTGATTACACATTATAATTTTACCGCTTTGTGTACCAGAACGGAAAGTAAAAATAAAATGTAATATTAGTTGTCTCTATCAATTACGGATTGCTCAAAAGCAGCATAAATTTCCATTCTAAAAATAATAAAAGTAGTCAGAAATCGGTAAGATGATGCGAAGTTTTTGTTCATTGAATGTTTGAAAAGTGTTTTGAATAAAATTATTATCAACAACGTTAAAATAGAACAAAATTTGTTTTCCTAAAATTATGGGATTTTTTTGAATATTCTTAACATTTTTATACTTATAATTTAACTTTTTTGGAAAAAAATCGTTTGTTTATTTCTTAATTAAAATTCATTAAATTTAAAAAGAAATCATATCTAACTGAAACAAAGTAAAACAGTAATGGCAAAACGATATCATAAGATTGTTCCGACAAGTGAAATTTGAAGCGTCAACACTGAGAAAATGGAGTGTTCAAAAATGAGTAATTTCATGCTTCGAAATTTTCTTGAAACCTTCTGTTTCAAATATGAGTAACAATGTTTTCAAATAGTGTTATGAATTATTTCACACTCAAAAAAGGGGTACATAACGCGGTTTATATTTAATTTTGAAAACATAACATACTCAAAAATGAGCACATATTGTTTCATTTTTAACGAAGTACAAGGTCTCAAAAATGCATATTTGATTGCGTCAAATTTGAAAACCACATCGTCGGAGCCATATTGACTCTGCGATGTCTCAAATTTGAGTACTTTTTCGTTGTTTCTGAAACTGTTCTTTTTAGAGTGAAATATTGAAAAAATCTACATTTTTGAAGATCTACTATATCAAAAGCAATAATGACTTTTGACATTGTAAAAAAAAAAAAAAACCCTCATTCATTTAAATATGGAAAAAAGTTTGTTGATGATGGTACATATAGGTTAACGCCGGAAGTTCAACTACTACTTTCATCAATCATATTGTTGGGAACACAAAGTTCGAAAAATGGTATGAAAAAAGCTTGGCTAATATCAGAAGAAAATTCGTGGAAATAATTACTGATGCATGGGATAATTTCTGCCACGAAAGGAAAGTTGATACTTTCAATTGATTAAATAACGGAATAACCACAATAAATGGTTTGCGTTAACGTGTAATAAAGGTCTAAACTGAGATTAATCTCAGCTGAAATATTTCAACATTAGGATAAATTAAAACTCAAAAGAGGTGAATTAGGTTGCATTACCAAAAAAAAAAAGGGTTGAAATATAACTGTCGCCTTTTGTTGAAATAATATCAAAAAGGTTCAACGAAGAAAAATTTATATAAATGAAGTTTAATTACAAGTTTGAGTCAATAGCATGTTCCTGGGAAAAGGTGGGATAAAAAAACCACTTAGGTAGCAACTTTATCAAATGCATGAAAACTAACTAGAAAATTCACTGGTGATTTTGGTGATTTTTGTTTCCTAAAACATGCACTAGTTAAACATTTCCTGAGATAAGTAAATATAATTGGAGAACAACATGAAAAGAATGAATAAAGTTTACTTTGAAATATGTTTCCAGCTTTAATTCTCAAGAATCAGAGATATCAGATTGTTGCAAAACTTCGAAAAAAAACGCAGATATACTTACTGATTTCCGCAAAGATTTCTCGAATCAATTATATTTCAACAAAGAAGACAATTGGAAGTTTGGCTAAAGTAGTCGTCCAACACTGGCGGACGGTAGTGCATAAAATGCTTGTTTATTTATTTTTCATCATTACATTAAAGAAGTTTGTTCAGCGAAAAAAAGTTTTTCCTTGGAGCATTTTTATTTAAAAAGTGACAAATTTCGTGAATGGCAGAAATGAAATATGAAAACATAGATTACTGTAGTTCTAAAAATCAATATTTTTGTGATGACATTAAGAACAAAAAATTAGAAAAAAACAGACAACAGTCTATACCCTCCTCTTTCAATGCAATTTATTGTTTGAATTAATTGCATTAAGTATGTACGTTTCTATGAAAAGCTTGAATTCAACTTTCTGATTGTAAGAAAACAAAAGTACCAAAATCAAATTTTGATAGCCACATTAAAGGAATATCCTTCCAACCCCGCTTTTGCTAAATCCATACGAGCAAAATGTGTTAAATATGTTCTGCCGGGGAAAGTAAAGGGACAATATCTTTAGAAATATGTTGTTTGATTTTTGAAGAAACGCGTTTTTACTTCCTTTTACAGAAAGGAAGTATTGTATTCGCGAAAAAAATTTCCCTCAAAAATCAGCCTTAATTTCCATTTTTCTCACCCCCGAATGAATGTTGAGTTTTTTTTCGACCCAAGCACACGTGGATATATGCCTAGGAACCTACAGACACCCGAAATATTCATTTTGACGACCCCCGGGTTAATTACAACGAAGTTTCTCGTGATGTCCGTATGTAGGTATGTATGTGCGTATGTGTATATGTGTGTATGTTTCTCGCATAACTCAAAATCGGTATGTCCTTGAAAATTGAAATTTGGTACTTAGACCCTAGTGGGGCCTAGTTGTGCACTTTCCTTTTTGGTTACATTCGGAAGTTCCTAAGGGGGTCTTTTGCACCTTTTTGGGGAGAAATCATCGTTAATTTCGATGTAAACAAAAGTGGTATAGTTTATCGGACACTTGGCAATATATCGCCAGTCTTTTGGTCGCCAAATTTTGTCGCCAACTTGGCGACAAATTTGGCGATTTTTTTTTTAAAATTTGGTTTCAATTTGGCCACTGTTGATGATATTTCTAAAGCAAACAATTGAATCACGTTAAAATTGCCAATAATGGGGAAATGACGTTAAATTGGAGTAAAAGGGAGTCATGTGATGCACACATCAGCTCGTTTTTTTTTCGGATTTCATACTAGCAATAGGGAAACGTTGGAATTTTGTGTTTTTCCAGCTTTGTTTTCGGTGGAAACCAATATAGTTAAATTAGTAAAATAAACCTAAAAGTATAACCAAAACCAAATCTTCACGTAAAACCAAATAAGCGAACTTGTACACTAAAGCTAAAGTACAATAGACGTCAAAAATGCCAAAAATAAATAAATAAATGAGAATTGAAAAGTTTGCAAATGCTCCCTTTTACCTTACTACGCCAGCATTACTTACATCTGTACTGCTGTGGACAGGTCAAGGGCAGTAACTGCAACTTTTTCATTTTTCATTTTCTTCCTTTTTTTGGCACCTATTGTACAGGCTTGCTTATTTGGTTTCCGCTGGAAAACAAGCACTTAAAAAACGTATAATATCAATATTTCCCTAATCCAAAACGAACTTGTAGACTAAAGCTAAAGTACAATAGACTTCAAAAACGCCAAAAAAATTAAATAAATAAATAAATAAATGAAAATTGAAAAAATTGCAAATGCTTCCTTTTACCTTACCACGACGGCATTACTTATATCTGTACTGCTGTGGAAAGGTAAAGGGTCTTTTCAACTTTTTCATTTATCATTTTCTTTCGTTTTGGCACCTATTGTACAGGCTTGCCTTTTTGGTTTCCGCTGGAAAGCAAGCGCTTAAAAAACGTATAATTTCAATATTTCCCTATTGTTAGTATTGAATCCAAAACGAGTCTTTCTTCAAATATCTCGAAGACTCATTTCCGCTGATACTGCCGTATACCTACCCATGGCATTTTAAAATAAAGTTAAAAAAAGTTGTCAAACAGCAAAGTAAGACTTTATAGTTAAGAAACGTAATCTCCTTAGTTCTTTAATAAACTCTTTTCAGAACAACAAATAAATTCAAACCTGGAAATGACATTTCATGGCCATTTTGTTCAACTGTAAAAATAACAGCACATGATTTTTACGACGACAAGAAATGTCTTTTTACCATCCAGTGAGAACATTTCACGGCAATAAAAAGGTCTTTGTGAGCATTAATTAACCTTAACGACCGCGACGAAGACCAGCACTGACCAATGAAAACGGACACAAAGGTCACGTAATCTCGCTGAAGACCGTCCCTGGGATTAATCTCTTTCAGTTTCTTGTTGTGTCAGGCTTTTGGCTTTTTTAACACTTCTTCCTCATAGTCTAGTATTCAGCCCCCCTTTTTACTTTCATCCCTGTGCTGTTGAGCCTTTAATCTCACTATCCCCCGCCTAGTCAAGGATGCTCAAGCTGATTTTATTCTTTGAAAGCGGCGAGGGATTTTCGACTTTTCCAGATACTTTTCCCGTTTTTTGCGCTTCCTAGAGGAAATTGTTTTTCCTCGACTTTTACCGGCAGATTATTAGTATTTTTTTATTCTATTGAATAATTTGTGAATTTTCTAATCCTCTTTTCCCGTCATCAGGCTTTTTTTTTTTTTTCAGACATTCCTATTTTTTCCAATTTTCAGATAAATAAATGAATAAGCCTCGAGAGGTGCTTAAGCCTCTTAAAGCTATGTTATGCATTATTGAATTGTAATGAGTGCTGTAACTAAGGATACAGAGAAATCATTCATGTAGAGATTTAATATGCTACACTTTATGATAGCTACTAGAGATCAAGCATTATCTCATGTTGATATTAATATTATGAACATTATTAAATTAAAATAACCTTTTTTTTCTGAAAAAAATGTATCTAAACATGTAAAGACAATGAAAAATATTTTCAATATATGCTGATCCAGTAGTCTCGGAAATATCCGGGTTGCAAAGTTTTTCTTCCGATGGGGCTGAGTAAATGAAATGATTATTGAAAACCTAGTGCGACCCCCCATATGACTCATAACCTTTGATGTATAAGTAAGGTAAGGATGCCGATGACACAGATAATTTTGACACACAGTTTACACCAGATGGAGGTACCTGGGCTTTCTTCAAAGAGAAGCTTTATTAGGAGAAGCTTTTTGCCCCGGGCATTCAAAGCATAGATTGTAAATTAGCTTAAGCAGTTTCAAATTACTTTAGATTGTCTCATCAGACACTACAAGTTTCGTAGAGATTCATGCACCTTAATGTTATTATTAGAAATTCAGGCAAAACAGGGTATTTAAGAAGTAAACTACCATGTATCGTAAGCATTACAGATATTTTTTTCTCAATATTAAAGAACAACCTTACAGTGCTGTTCAAAACTGAGTAAAAAAAAATTATATCAAAAACCATATTTTTTTTTTTCATTTATGTAAAGTGGCTTATTTTGTCAATCCATTATGATAAAATAGAGAATTTCGATCTAGGTAGCAAATTCATAAAATTGTTCTTTATTTTAACTGCTGGAGTTGACTTCAATTGCGAAAATAATTCATTTATAGGTGTCCATCGTCGGCGGCAATTAAAAATTTATTCATCAACATACGTACATTTATGGATGTAATGCACTTTATTTCATCAAACCATACATGTTATTTCACATGTTTGTACTCTGAGTTTTAAAGTAAACTTTTAAATTATATAATTTCTCATTCCCTTTTTTTTTTTTTTTTTTGGCCAGGTCTTAAAATAGTTCATCCAGTACGATATATATATATTCAAGTATTAGCAATTTTACCGATCGCACACTTTGCCTTTGTTTCTGTTAAAATAATAATAATAGTCGAATGGAGGAAATTTTTTTTCGTTAGACTTAACATTTCTACTGGTTTCACATATTTCTAAGGGTTAAACGATCGCAGCCGAATATCTTTCAAAAAGTTACATCACATCAATGCAATATTAAAGTAAGTGGCATAAAAAGCAACATCGACTTTAAAGTAAAAGGTTATCTTCAGCAGCACCTCAGAAGTAAAAAGGCATTTAATCGTTTTTTATGGTAAACGAAACTATAAAATACATCCCCCCATCTCATTTCTTTTGTTATCAAATTGAAATGTCTTTTAAAGTCTTGTGTTTAAGAGCCATTTGGAGAAGAAATGTCTTTTTTGTTTCTCAGAAATTCTTTTCATCGAAGGCTGTTGAATTAGTTTCAGTCCCATTCTTAAAATGCTGTGTACGTGTGATATTTGATGGCTTGAAAGTTCGATGTAATGTATTTTAAGAACAGTAAAAGTTTTTTCTGAATTTGAAAACTTTCAAAACTTATTTTCTGTTTCGTTAATGTAGGAAGAACTTTAAGTATAAACCTACTAAATAGTTGTATTGCATGCTAAATAACTTTTTTTAAAGATTTTGTAATAAACATATTACTCGGTGCAATTGATGTGTGAAACTACTAAATACTCAAATTTCAAGAAAAATTTACAATGAAAAATAGATTAAGTTTATAATTTTGCAAAGAACATGAATAGGCAATAAGGGCATAGCCTTCTGCTGGACGTATACATTCACTAAAATGTTCTCTGTCGTCTCCAAATAATTTCTCGTGGAGATTTTTGAAACGCTGAAACGGAAAAAAGTCACAAGGACTCAAGTCAGGTGAATAACAAAGGAGCGAAGCTACTCGCTTCCTTCTGAGGATGCCTAACTATGCCCAAGTCTGAAGCAAAAGCTAATGGCACTGTTATTCAAAATTAAAGTCACTAATTTTCAAAACATGCTGAAAAAGAAAGTTTACCTAAAGCAATCACAAAAGAGAAACCAATTACTACAGAAAGTTCTTACTCAGGCGTACAGGGGGAGAGTAGTGGTTGAGCATCAGCTTCATACGTTCAATGTAGGATACTCAACCCGGACAAAATCATCAAAATCCGTCTCTCTGTAGTTCCATCTTACAAACATACTTATGGAAATACCAAAGAAAATAAAACAAGTCAACAAGCCAAAAAAAAAAAATAAATAAATAAATAAATAAAAGTTTGGGTTGAGAACCTTTCCTCAGGATCCATATATTAGGATAAAACGCAGTTCACCTATTAAACATGAAAAGAAAGTGTTATTCATATATTTACTATGCGTTTTTAAGGATCAATTTGCAGCTCTTAGAAGAGTAGGTTTTTAAGAAAAAATAACACTCGTAAAATCTAGCAAATCCGATGTTCACTTCTTTCAAGCATTAATTAATAACCTCAATAGCATGCAAAGTACATACACGGTACGTCTCAAACTGGGTAAAAAAAACGGGGATTTGACACAATGCCTTATCTCAGTTCCATTAAAAATTACAGGGAAAATCATATTTCTCTTCATTACGTTATTTCTCCAAGCAGAAAAATATAAACTCTGACATAACGTGCATGCAAGCGCAACCTTTGTTCTATAAATTCTACAGCTAATATACACTTAAAACTTCAAATAAATAAATAAATAATTTTTTTTAAAAAACATATTTAGGTTCAGATCCTGTTGTTAGTATATGACCATACTTTTAAATTAATATCAAAATTATACTTGCATTTGACCAAGAGAGAGAGAGAGAGAGAGTATACATTGTTACTTATTACTTTTCGTACTTACGAAAAAAGTACGTTTTATTACATATTTTTTCTTTTTTTCTGTTATAAAACTACTGTTAAAATGTATGTTATATTATGTGTTTTGCTCAGATTTTGAGCTTCTATTTAAATTAAAATTTTAATTATAGCTTGTATATAATATTAGTTACAAGCTTTTTAATAATGGGTATTTGTCGAGTCGCGGTAACATTTTAAGAGTTCTAAGAACCCTTAAATTACCTAAGACAACCGTTTACGCACAGTCAATGGCTCTTTTGGATCTAGTACACACCATTTAAAACAGGCCTCACTTTTATAGATTCAACACCAGGTTACACAGTGTAATGTTGGCAACTTCTTTTCATGGCTTCGTGGGCTGTGCTTCATACTCAAACCCTATCAACAGCTCTTACTAACTGGAATTGGGACTCCACTGACCAAGTGAGGATTTTTCAGTCTAGGTTACATTCGATATGATTCACAAGCGCAAGAGAAGCAATGCAAGAGGTGTGCTGACTTTTTGAAGGCACTCGAGTCGGTTTTCTGCTGCCATAGCGCATTAAGGCCAAATTTTGCAGCCCTTTTCTAATGGACATGCCAGTTTTATGTCCCACATTGATTTCGGTGGTTATTTTGTGCAGAGTGGTTTGTTTATAAACCCTAAGAATTCTACAGACGCGTCGCTAATTTCAATCATTTAGTGCTGGTGGTCGTGTTTTTTATGGTGGGAGATTACGCCTGATTATTTTATGCCCCAGAGATTATTTTCAACACTTTTGGCGCTGAGAATCTCAGAATGTTGAATTCATCAACGAATTTCAATCGTCAAACACCAACTTTTAATTTGAGTTTCAAGTCCTGTGATACAATCCTAATCAGGTTAGAACCCTTTTCAGACGAAACTTTTAAATACAAGTGAGAATCCTACCAATGTACAGGGTGATTATAATTAAAGTTCCACTTTCAAAATGCTTTAAAAATAAAACCACTGGTCAGAATGACCTCAAATTTCAACGGAATATTATCGAAGAAAGGGGAAAACGTACGGCAGAAAAAGAAAATTGTTGGCATTTTTAGCAATAGATGGCACTGCAAGTATCAGAATATGTAATCAAAACACCTGTTATTCGCACGACTCATTGAAGTTGTTATAAAAACGCCAAATACACGTTTTTTTCCTCATTTCTCATCTGAGAAGTTCACTATGACTGTCTCAATGAAAGACCTGGCCGTCCCGATCACCTGATCTTAACCCGTGTGACTTCTAGATGTGGGGCTATCTGAGAGCTATTGTGTTCAGTGCTCCGATTGCAAACTTTGCTGAGCTGAAGGCATGCATTGCGCAACACATTCTAAACGTGACCCCGGAAACACTTCAATCAGTCGTGGAACATGATGTTTCTCGATCACAACTTGTTACAGAAAACGGGGTACATCATATTGAACGTCTTTTGCGCCAGTCTCACGAAATTGAAGACCGATTTAATTTTTACTGATGCTTTTTATGCGGTTTTCGGCCTCAGGACAATTAAAAACCGATCTTTTCAATCCGATGTGATATGACCTTGCCGTGTTGGATGGGCTTACTTAACTAACAGTATCACACCTGTACCCTAGTGCACGCTGAGTAGTACGGTGTTTTAACGTATAGTTCACACTTTAGGTAATATTTTATGATTTATTTGTCATTTGTAGTCTACCACCATTAAATTATGCTTACAGCGCCATCTATTGCTAAAAATTCCAAATATATTTTTTTCTTCGGCCATCAAGTTCCCCCCTTCTTCAATAATATTCCGTTGAAGTTTGACGTCATTCTGACCAGTGGTTTTATTTTTACAGCGTTTTGAAAGTGGAACTTTAATTATAATCACCCTGTATAATATTGTACTTTACGCGATTACAAACGGTGAAGTATATTTTCATATTGCTATCCCATGACTTTTGTAAACTGAGTGTATAGGGGTGAATGACAGCTGTTCCTTTTAAGGAAAATAAGCTTTTCAATAGGGTAGAGACAATTTTAAGAGATAAAAATATAAATGACATCATAAAAATAGTGTGCGGCAAGTTTTGTAAAAATTGGTTCAGTAGATTTTGTATCACTTGATGAGTCTAATGTGTCTATATGATCCATTAAATATTCAAAACTACAAGAATTTCTTAAATTTGGATTAATTTTGCATTCAACTCAGAAATTTTTACAGGCAACTTTCAATTTAAAAAAAAATCTTAAATAAACGTAAAAGCTAGACTGTTGCGATATTTTCAATCGATGTATTTCATTTGCAATGTTTTCAAAAGAAAACTAAAGTGAATCTTTTTAGCAAAAGATTAACATATTTCAATATTTATTCATATGGAGATTTAGATTGCTCAATAACAACAAAAAAATCAAAATATTTATGCTCAATAACTTAAATATAAAATAAATTTTGAACCTCGAACGGGAGAGGGGGGGGGACATATTTTCCATGAATCTTAAAGAGTTGAAAAAAACCTTCTATGGCATGAACTTACATGCATTAAAACAGACAGTAAGTAAAGGTACTTTTTGCAAACATCATCAAATTATTTAGTAAACTGAAGCAAATGGTGGATACAAAATTAACTCATTCAACATAATAAACGAGTGTTCTTCAAATATTTACTATGCGTCTTTAGGGTTTAATTTGTAGCTCTTGAAAGACGAGGGTCGCCATTTTCAGAAAAAAAACTTACACTTTAAAAGCTCGCGATTACAATGTTAGCCATTGTATTGCCGCTCAATATGTTCCAAAACACTAATTAATAAAACGCAGAATTTAATTAACAATATTATTCAAGTTACGAAAAAAAAGTATTTTTCAGCAGCTGTTAAAAAGAGTTATCTTTGTTGTAATTATGAACCTTTTTCTACTTACGGAAAATTGCCTCAAATGTAATATGAAGCCTTTGTTATCAGAAAAAGAGGAGCGATTTACCTCAGGCAAGGATGAAATTGAATGAATGAGTAAAAGAACTCTGCAAAGAAAAAATGAGAAAGAAAAAAAGAAGCTAAACCCTCGCCCTCCGTCCTTCAGTAATTTTTGTCTCAGCCTAATGATTATTAAAAACGTCCTTATATTTCTATCTTTCGTCTGTGAACTTCTAAAAAAAGAAAAACTCTAGGACACAGCTAATCTGTACTTCTTCCTCTGCGCCATTTTTTTTCAACAGCTAGAGCTGCATTCTCTTTGGGAAGTTCAGGAAATCTAATTAGGCCTTTCTACGTGGTTGAAATAGTGTTTCTGCACCAAGAAGGAGTGAGGCATAAGAGTTGTTATCTTTCGCGTTTTGCATACTAAATCAAATCCTTGTTTCCAATTAGAATGCAGTTGTTAAAGCAGACTTTGCGCTGGGGCAATTTTCTTTGGTGTGGAAATTGAATTATCAATGTTAATGATGAAATTTTCGTGACAGACGTGGTTGAATTTCTTTCAGTAACTAAATTCATATCTTCTGGTAGAAAAGCTTCAATTTCAAAGCGCTTCAATTACGTTGGAGGGGAAAATCATCTTTTGTTAGCCTAATTTCATTATAATTTAAGCGTGCATAAATTTGCACTACAATGCAAGTTTTCGAGCAATTTATTGGGAATAGATTAAAGAATTATTTGTGGGTTGGATTTAATGTAAATATGTTGTATGCTTAAATATGGTGTAGATAGGCAAGAAATTTGGATTTTCGTTTAAGACACGAAAAATTTGCATACACTAAAAGTTGTTTACCATTAAATGGATAAAAGTGTATATTTTAATTTATAGAAGACAATTTTATTGCTTACAATTTGTATGAGTGTAATATTAGAATATTAAATCAGCATCTGGAGGCATTTCGAGAGTTTAGAATAATGAAAATTTAGGTTTGAATTTCGCGGGACAAATTGGTACTTAGGTTTAAAAATTGATTGATATTCTCCAATTTGAACCCATTAATTCAGACGCGATAACTTTAATCCTCTTGATAAACTTTTAATCGCTGCTAGTTATGAAGTCATAACTAAGCGTATTTACTCTTTGCACAAAGAGTATTTTTTAACTACACGAGAAAAAAAATGATTCTAGATCCAGTGTGCTCCAAAGAATTTTCAACGGAAATAAAGTTTTATCCAAGTATTTAAAAGATTTCGGAGCTATACCCATAAACGGGTCACTTATTAGTAAAAGGGCGTAGGGTCAAATTTTTATCATGATGGCTTAGATATGTTTTTTTTAATTATTATTATTTCAAGTTAGACATATGGGCTTGTGTTAAAAAGAAACCATAGTGACACAATAAACTAGCAAACATAATGGTTTCTGTTCCTTAATGTGAAAATTTCTTTAATATGAAATTATGTTTATTTCTTGCAAAATTTGTAACTTGTGACTTACGCGCTTTCAACGAAAACTTGTTACACTATTTTTCAAAATTCCCAACCCCTTTCGTCACAGGGTGTCACACTTCACCATACCCCCTCCTCTTCTTAGCATACCATACTACTTTTCCTTAACATATTCTAATAAAAAATGCGTGATATCACGCATCTTTTTTCCCTTCTCCCTCCAATTTGTCCCAAATTGTCACATTTTCTTGAAATCTCCTTAAAACATGACATCATTTGAGGCAGTGAGTAACAAAGGGATGTAAGTGCAAAAATTAAAAACTTGGAGATAATTAGCACTCTTTTTTGGGGGCAAAAGATAATACCAGCAGCCCTAGTAGTCACTGCTATACAGCAAGATTTAGAAAAACAATTCAAGAAAGCCTTCAGAGTACCGTTACTTTAAGGGGGTCCGGGACACAAAAATCCTCAAATTTTTGCAATTTTTTTTTATAATTTGAAAAATTGCTCCGTTTTTTTCTGCTTAAGAGGACTTTTGAATCTTGTTTCTACCTTAAATAGAACGAAAGTTATAGTTATTTTTATTGCATGCATCTAGCGAATGTGTACATAACTTTAAAACTTTAAACGCGTTTTTCTCCATGATGCAATTTTTCCCGATTTCTTGCATTCAAACTCTTATAATTCAGGAACCGATAGAGATAAAGTAATGAAACTTGGAGCATATCTTTTTCAAGTAATTTACTTTAATTTTTATTCGGCGAATTTGAAAAAAACGTTTACTTCAAAAATTATGATTTTTTTAAAAAAAAGTATCTTTGAATTTTTCGAAACTTTTTTTCAAATATTTTTTATTTTTTATTGAATCAATATTTTTAAAATCGCCGAATAAAAATTAAAGCTTAGATATTTGTGCATACTTTTTTGAAAAAAAAATTGAAAATTGACCAACAATATTTTGAGTTATAGCAATTTAAAGCAACTCCATTTTTTTGAAAAAAAAAACTAATTAAATTTAAATAAAAAAATAATTTTTTTCATATTTACGTTATGATTTTGCTTATTAAATAAATGATGAATCAGTTCAAAAAATTTCAAAACTCTAAAGTACATAATAAAAAATTCTTCAAAATGTGTCCCGGACCCCCTTAAGCGCGTTTTACTAAAAGCTTGAAACAGTCCACTTACATCCCTTTGCTACTCACTGCTTTATATGTGGACAACCCCTTCATTCAAATTACAAGAGATTCTGTTTTAGATATTCTCTTTTTGGTTCCCTAAAAGGGAGTTTTTCTCAATCTTAAAGTCCTTTGTTTTTTACAATAATGCAATCTTATTGCAGCAATATGGTTTTTATACATGTTCTTTTATTTAAAATAAAAAAAAAACCCGCAAAACAAAACTATGGCTTGTTATTGTCAGTCCTCCGCACCCTGCTCCTTCAGGAGAAAGTATTGGCGCTACTACTACAGATATTTTATTGTTACTTCAGAATACAATTATTGAATGAGATTATTCCAGTCTCCAGATATATCGCGCATCAGAGCAACAGTAAGGCCTTCTTCACATGAGGCAGCTTAGTTGAATTGACTTTCGAAAGGCCGTTTATCAATGTGTAGCCATGTAGAAAAGAGAAGGAACCGCCCGGCAACCTTCACACGACAGTCAACTCTTCAGTCACGCAGGGAACATGTGCCGCTACCATTCTCATCCCGATAAGTTGAGTCAACTCTTTAATGGATTCAACTCTTCGGGACATTGCCAAGCATTCGCTCTGCACAACAATGAACTAGTTGAATCGACTCTGTTCAGTTTTAACAGCGTCATGGAGCAATTGCTCTAATAAGTTCAACCTGTTTGAATAAAGTTGATTCAACTAAGTTGATCCGTGTGAGAGCAACAAAAAACGCTAGTCAACTAATTGACAGGTAAATTTTCAAAAAGTTAATTCAACTAATCGCCTCGTGTGTAGGAAGCCTACACTGTTAAAAATTCAGGACACTATCGTGGTAAGTATTGCTGTAAAATGGAGTGTTTACAGTAGAGAAAAAAATTACAGTAAATTGTATGGAAAAGCAGCGCCAATTGATACACCACGTGACGTATAGTGCAAACAGAAAACACTGTATTTCCCTTCACCCAATGTGGCCCATCTGGTATGGTGGTCAACAAAGTCGCTTGCCATTATGAAGGTCCCGAAATCGAACCTGTTCCTCACATTTTGCGTTTTTTAACTCTCGTTTATTCTACTGAAGACTTTTACAGTAAAATAGGATTTTACGGTAAAAGCTACGGGAACATGGACGGCAGTAACTTTAACCGTAAATTTTCAGGATTTTTCTTTAACAGGTTAAAACTTCCAAATCTAGAAACAACAGCAGGATATATTACTATTTTTCTAAGACGACGATATGTATTTGACATGTCATAACTATCTGGCCGATAATAATTTTCTAAGCTTAGTAGTACGTTAGCATGTTGCATTCAATGTATCTTCCCCCTTTTCTTTTGTCCCTTCCCCAAATTTTTACAAATAAGTGATTTTAAAATGCATGACGTGTTGCCAACGTATATTTTAATTCATTTTATACGATATGTTTTCATTTTATGTTTTAAACTGACAGATAAATCCTGCTTAAAAATAGCCGCCCCTCGTATAACACGGTATTTGTTGAACACGGTTTCGATATAACACGGTATAAAAATTGGATTATTTTAACGCAGATTCGGTATTACACAGCAAGAATGGTGAGTTTAATGTTACATGGTTCTGATACCGATAACTTTCTCTTTCAATACCGGTTCTGTATCGATTACACGGTTCTGTATCAATTTTTTTTTTTTTTTTAATCGCGAACGATTTAAAAAGAAAAAAAAAGATTTTCAATTACATTCGATTCAAGGTACAAAAAATAGTTAGAAAATAATAAGCTAAATTTGGCAAATGATAAATAAAAAACTGTAACAATAGAATAATTCTATTTATTTGTTATGTATACAAAAAATTTTTATTGTTGATCAAATAAACTTTATTACCTTTATTGCTGCAGAAAATCTATGATTTTCCTTTTAACAAAATTTTGTTCACTTGTAATATGACAGTACTCTTTTATCCTTCGTAAATAGAGTTAAAAAACGTTTTCAAGGTTTTTTATTTATTAATTAATTAATTAATTTATATATTTTTACTGCAAGTAAAAATTGAGTTTTGTATGTTTTATTGGAACATTGGAACGTAATTTTAGCTATCATAAAATGTTACGCAGCAAGACTTGACTTCGAAATAATACGTTGCACTATACCTTGATTTACATTATTTCAAAGTTTCGTATATCGCGGTTTCAACATAGCACGAAACATGGTTTTGATACAGCATAGTACATGTTTCCCTAATTCTTGTTATGTATTTATACACAATAAATTTTAATAAATAATTTAATCGATTTTTGTTGACATTTTATAACACTGTTTCGATGTATCACGGTACGAATTTACGGTGTTATACTAGGGAGCAGTTATTCTTTTTCATAAAGCAATAATTTTTTAATTTTTCAATCCGACTATCCAAATAGCGGCCAACTTAATTAGAAGTTTCCAATTTTTTTTTTCTTTTAACCTTAACTCGAAATTCTTTTCATATGTTCTCTTAATTTCCTGTTTCAAAGCATGCATTCCCTTTTATAGCAACGTTTCTTTTTTGTGATCTTTGATTTCACCTCCCCCGCCCCCCATTAAAGCTTCCGCAAATTTCCCAGTGCCTTCTTTTTGAGTTCATTCATCTCGCTAAAAAAGCTTCATTCAAATTTCCGCTTTGTTTCAATCCGCATTCGTTCTTTCCACACAAAGGTTTTAATCTCAAGCATCATAAGAGTTACTTTGTACTCAAGCACAAAAAAATACTTCAGTGCAATAAATGTCTCCTACACATAAGGCAGTTAGTTGAATCAACTGTTCGAAAAAGTCGCCTGTCAGCAAGTTGGCTATCGTTTTTCATTGTCTTCATACGAAGCAACTTATGTAGAACTAATTGAGTCAACTCGATTCAAGTTTAACAACTTTGTGAGAGTTGACTCAACTAGTTTACTCGTGTTCAGCGCAAATGCTTGTAATGTCCCGATGAGTCGAATAACTAAAAAGTTGATTCAACTCATCGAGATGAGAATGGTAGCAGCACATGGGCCTGGTTGACTGTCGTAGGAAGAATGCCGGATGATTTCTTTTCATTTCTACCTGGTTACACATCTTAATAACTGCACGTTGAAAAGTTGATTAAATCATGGCCGCACTTGATTCGCTTACGCTTATAAGCCGTGACAATCACTGAAATTTTTACCAACAGAGAGGGCCATTCATGCATTAAAAATATCCAATCAAAAATAAACAAACTTTGAAACGTTGCCATTGATTGGCGGATACACTGGATTGGGTTCAGCGCCTCTTGCGGTCAAAATTGGCAACATATGAAGTTTCGCATTCTTCGAGAAATTCAAGAGCGGATCATCTTGGGTTACTAGTTGCATCGGTTTATCACAGAGAAGTCATAAATTGTCTAGGCCCGTAAAGCGGAAGCGAATCAAGTGCAGCCATGATTCAACTAAGCTGCCGCGTGTGCATTAGGCCTAGCATTACCTTAAGATGCGGTAACTGAAAAATAAATTATCGGTTGCTACAACTCCATAAGCTATGCTGAAGGGATGGATGACATGCCTTCTCAATAAAATCGATTTTACATGCTTAATACTTTTTCGTAAGTGTATAACAGTTGTAGTTAACTATATCATATGTATCGATATATTAATAAATACCACTGCATGTGTACAAAAAACATTCAATGATTGAGTTGTTTTTTTAATTTTATAGGGTGCTAAATTAAAGGAGTTTCTTCGATTTGACAATAAGACTGATACAATTTAATCAATTTAAAAATGATGCTTAAGAATACAACATGAGACTGGTAAGTTGATTTTTTTAATTGGCATGTTTCCGATCGGTTCTTGTTAGTTAATAAAACGTATTATTGTTATTATTTTAGCAAATGGTCACATTAATTAACAATCAGTGGGAGATTGGAAAATAAAAAGTGGGTTTATGTGAAAAAATAAAGCTTTTTTTCTGTAATTAGAAATTAGAGGAATTAGAAAAATTCACATATTGATCTAGGAAAATAAAGTGGTTCATAATCATGTAATAGTCAAAATTTACCATTCCTAGAAATCCATAGTAATTTCACCTCCCATTATTTAAGTACGGTGAATTAACTACACTTCTTAAACCTTAGGTTATGTACTTTCTGAAAATAATTTTCCTCACATTTTGTATGTTAACAAGGAAGATTCTTTACTTTGACAAAAATAAACAGCAAATTCATGAAATTCATTAATTTAAAAGAAAACATCATAATGATAGATACTAGGATAAAGAATAGATTTTTTCATTTTGTTAAATATACAATGTCTGTAGCTTTGAAGTATAGGACATTAAGTCACAAAAACAAAAGTTTTTTTTTTTTTTTTTGTGATGATTTGTATTATTATTTTCTCAGTTGTGGGCTTACATTAAAACAAATGCTTAAAAAGTGTTAATGCTTAATAACTCTTACCTTAAAATGTATTCATTTGAAAATTTGATTGTATCTTTTATATTAAAAAATTAACGTCAAAGAAATTGATTATGTGGCTCCCTCATGACCAGCAGATCTCTTTCTTATGCAGCAGCGATCATGTCCCTGAAATGTGGCAGAAAATTACTTTGAACAAGGGGGTTTGCATCTCAGACTTTTTTTTTTTTTTTTTTTGGTGATTTATTTTTAATCTATAATTTCCCAGAAGTTGCTTATTACGAAAATGATCAATTTGCGACAACCTTTCACGTTCTATGTTTTCTATTTTTGAAATCATTTTGAACAGGAGATCTAAAAGTTTCGACTTTGGCGAAAGAACTAGGCTAAACTCAATTCCAGCCCGCATCTAAAGAGCAAAATATTACTGGATAACACGAATTTGAAAGCGACATTTCAAACGTAAAAATATGCCGTTTTGCTTTGTGCAGGAGCCTCCTAGAATCTTCTGTTGGCAAATGTAGTGCAAAATAGTTTGAATGACAGAGGATGTGGGCTCTTCGGAGCTTTTTCTAAATAGTTTTGTTAAGCGTGCTTTCATTAAGTTCATTTTTTCTTTGGATGGGCGCAGGCTTTTAATACTGCTTTAATCATAATTAACTCTTTAGTTTACTTGTAACTTCTACAAGAGGGGAGTGGAATTTTCATTGTTTTCTAACTGTTACGTATATTTTAATGTGATTTTTCCTAGCAGACGATTTAAATATTCGTGAAGTAATCTGTGGCTGTTGGGGAGCGTTAACGAGCAGGAGGATAGAACCCATAGTACATAAAACCAAGTTACTGCATAGCTGTTAAAAATTGACTGAGAAAAATTGCGTTTCATTTGTATCCCAACAGTTTTTTAATTCCACAATATAGTCCAGTTGCATACTTAGAGTAAAAGACCCTCCGTGGGAAATTTCGTGAGGAAATTGTGAGACCAATTCTAATACATTCCTTATGGCCTATATAACTATGCCTCACCGGGTGTTTTGCTTGAATTTGTGTCAGACGACCTGTGTGACATCATTAATCCAAGATGGCGGCTGCACTAGATATTGATGAAAATTTTCGGTTTTGACTCATTTTTAAGGCATATTGTGAAAGGTTTTAAACTTTTATTATATATTTAATATTTTAATACTATTATATTTCAAATTAAAAAAAAATATCTGTATAAAATAAATTATTTATTTTGTTACTTTTAATTTTCGATACAGATTTTATGAACTTTTTTTTAATAAACAATGGCAGTTAAAAATATTTTGGAAAGCTTGTACGATAAAAATCAAATTTATTATTCCAAAAAACCTGTAAAATTATTTGAATGCACGTGTTTTTGGGGTTATAAGAAGCTTTTTTTTTTTTAATGTAGAAAAAATTTACAACTTCCGTTACTAAATAGCGGACGCAATGACAATTTTATTATATACATTTTTTGTGCTTTAAATAATGAAATTAATTATTTAAACTCTGATTTTAATTCAAAAATATAGATTTAAAAGTAAACAAACAGGTCTTACTTAAAGTGTCATCAATATCGCTTTGTTGGCTGTGCTTTTCACATAAGTCCTCATCACCTCCACACATACGAAGTTCAGTGCATGCAATGTTTTAAGATTTGCATTTGCATGCAACTATGCATTTGTCCTTTACGCAAATGCATTGTTTCATGCAAATGCAATTTGGGTTTACTTGTCTTTGCTACATCGAACTAATTTCAAGATGGATTCAGGTGCACAAGGAAGTACACATAACTGAAGCATAGAAGTTGTCTTTCTTTTCCCATCCGAAGTCAAACGGTGATATGAATTTGGGTGCTGATGGTCAGCAAGACGCCACTCTAATACCTGATAATGAGCTCTTAAAATATATGAGGACAAAGATATTCTTGTAGGGGGCAAAGTTTCATTTTGGACCCACTGCTTGGAAAACATGAACCAACGAAGTTCTCCAATAGCTGAAATCTTGGTCAGCGGCATATACAAAAAGTAAATAAATCCTTCAATAGCAACTTTATCATTTGCATTAAATTCTTCGGTTGACCCCAGATGACTCACAGCATCAAGAGTATTTTTGTTTGCCGTCTTATAAATTTTTCAAAAAGATGGTTTCCCTTCTTAGAAAGTGAACCTGTTGTATCACATCTTGATAGAGCATGGAGTCCTAATATTCCTTGAGTTTTTTTCTGGTCCTAATACTGTCATAATGCCTTTAATATCTCTCTTTGTGTTTTCTTATCTTTTAATGCTTCCCCATATGCTGAACGTTTGGACTTACTTATCTTTGCAATTTTATAGGACGTTATTTCAGTCAGAGACTGAGGTAATGTCGAAAGGGAACGGGATGCTGAAGGTATGGTAAGAGAAAGTGGAATTTGTCTATCCGAGTCTTTTTTTTTTTTTTGATAAAGTACCATTACAATGCCATGCAAAGCACCCTTCCCATAAGATGTGTCTTCAAGGAAATCAATGTTATCTGCAGCACAAAATAAAAATCTTGCCTTTTTCAAATCAGGAGGAATATACATCCCGTCACTATCATCCATGCGCCTTATTAACCTATTTGCTATCTATGTTTCCAAACGTAGAACTTCGGCATAATCAATCGAAACACCTAGTTTATGTAAAGTATCAATTATATATTTGCTTAGGGTAACAGAGTACATAGTAAGGCCAACACCTACTTGCAAAGGCATATCTCGGGCGTGTCGATGAACAGTTTCTTTCGATGCTTGGTGCGGAAACAGTATTTTATACATGAATATGTGTGATGGTCTTTTTGCTTTATTCAGCACGATATTGTCCTGCACGTCAGAAATAGAACTAATTTCGAATTTTCCGTTGCAGCACCATTTAAAAAACTGATCACGATTGGAACGGCATCAACTATCTGATTCTGTTCAAGAGATCCTGTAAATGTCCATTTCTGGTCAAATGAAACTGCTTTGCGTAATACGTTTGCAGCTTCAAATATAGTTCTCATGTTTTTTCCAATGTCTATAAAATCATCTTCTGCATTAGATAGGGTAATATCTGCAGTTTCCTTTAAAGATACGCGTTGCGACTCATTTACACTTTTTGGATTATTATAAATAAAGCGTCATCAATTTCTTCTTGTGAGATTTTTAATTTCTTTTTGCGTTCTATTTTTTCCTATTTTTTTTTTTTTTTGCAATTGACTGATAATTCATTTCAAGGTCTGCTATTGTAGTAACATTTCCCTGAACAAGAAAATCATTTAATGCACGCAGGAATTCTACATCTGTTGCTTTATTAGAAATAATGTCTTGTGACTTTGTTACTACATCAGGATCGCATTTTTTTCGGAAAACATTAAATATATGTTTTGCTCAGCAATATTTCTGGTGTAAAATGTTCTTTGCATGAGGGTCTCCTGGATCTGTACAGTCACTGAGTTTAATTTTGAAAGTTTCATTTTTGGAAATTTCAATGGCTTTTTTTAATTGCTGACCTGCAGAATCTGTTTTTATCGCCACCAATGGTTTTCTTACACCGCCTTTTCCGAGGCAGAAAAACCACTTATTTTTGTCATCAACGACAATTTTGGATCTCGTTGTGTGTAGCCTACAACATTGTCTTCATGAATGGAAGTAGAACAATATAGTTTATTCTTATCCATTTCGTGAAATCTCTTACTTCTGTTCATGCTTGCTTTATGAGTGCACTTCTCTTAGCATCCTGCATGCCTTGCTTTTTTCAAAGATGGAGGCAAAAAAACTTGTAAATGAGTTTCTGGGAGAGAAGACATCGTGAATAAAATAGCAGTGATAAGTTAAGGAAAAAATAACCGTTACTTGAAGATTTACAGACTATTCACCAACGAACCGAGAAACAATACTTTCTCTACGCAGAAGCTTTCTCTTCTACTCTCCCTACAAATTCCTTAAGAGCACCCCCAATGTACGATATTCATATCCGGTCAAAGAGTTTAGGGGGTATACAGGTTATTAGAATTCTGTCAAACGATTATACAGTCAATCCTCGTTAAAACGAATTCAAAGGGACCTTCAAAGTGAATTTGTCTCAACAGTAGCTCATTTTATCCGAAAAACAATAGTGTTAGGTGTGTTAAGTGATTTTCAACAGAAGGACGGGGATCGCAAATGTAGTTCGCTTTAGCAGTAGTTCGTTATAATCGTGTTCGAATTAACGAGGCTCGACTGTACTAATGTTTAGTGATCTTAGCCTGAAAATTTAACGTATTTTTAACTGCGAAAGTTTACCCGAGGTACTTTTAAAACAGCTAATTCTGAGAGCCAAAGTAAAAAAGAAGATTTATCAGAATTTTTTTTAAAATGAGTTAATAAACAAAAAAATTAAATATTTTGTTTTTAATTTATAATAGGAAGATGAATAGAGTATTAATCAAGTGAATTCACCAGAAAATTATCACAAAATACCCAAAAATTAACTCATAATTGCAAAAACTCATTAAAGCCGCCATCTTGGATTGATGACGTCATACAGGCCGTCTGACACAAATTCAAGCAAAACACCCGATGAGGCATAGTTACACAGACCATAAGGAATATATTAAAGTTGATCTCACAATTTCCTCACGAAATTTCCCACGGAATGTAGTATGCCTTCCTACTAATACTGTTACAGTCGTTTCGGAAATAGAATAAGCAATAACTATATTAAATATTGCAATATATTTCAAAGGAGAATAAATGGTATAACTTTCCTGTTCATTTAGTTACTTTGAACTCCAGAGTCAACACGCAAGAGGAATCTTAATTTCCTTTTACCTGTTGCTTATTTGAACTGTTGAATGATCACTGGATTACATTTGCATTATCGACTAAAAAAGTGAATAACAGTTTAAGTTTCATTATTTTAACTTACTTTCAGGTCTACAACGTATACTTAGAACTCTGTTCTTAGTCCATTTTGTTGCACTAAGGGGCCATATTCAAAAACCTTTCATAATGTTTTTGTTTTCAAACCATAGACATCTGGTTAAACTTAAATTACTGGAAAATTAATTTAAAAAACATGATTTGAAGATGGAAATTCTTAAAATTCATAAACAAATTTGACAGTTTCGAAGATAATTTGAGACAGTAAGAAGCAAAGTGATGTAAGTCCCAAAATTGAAAATTCCGAGAATAGATATACAAATGGTATAAATTTCTCCAGGGGAGAACCTCTCCCCTGTTTTAGGACAAGAGATGGTACTAGTTATCCTGGTAGGGGGTGCTGCTATACAGCAGGATTTCTGGGAGAAAACTCAATGAAAGCCTACATAATATCTGAACTTCAAGCGCGTTTTTCGCATAACTTTCCAAACGTTCACTGACATCACTTTGCTTCTACTATTCCAACTAATACGTTTTTACTATTTTTGTGCAATTGACCCACATTTAATTTGACTATTACAAAGAGCGGAGTCGGGACATTTGGTAAGATTGATATGAGTCTTGAAAATATAGCGTATGTAATTATAATTCCTGAAAATATAAGATAGGACTCATTACGACGAACACATTTTACGGCCTGAAGCACTGGATAGCTATGGAATTCGAGTCAGTTTAAAAAACGATTCATCACAGATGAATTAACATCGTTTGTATAAGCTTATTTACCTCTACAAAAAATGAGGCGGATACCCTTAGCTATTTCTTTGATTCGAGAATGCGCGAGTCACTGCATATGATCTCACAAAAAGGAAGTTCTAAAACATTTTTTAGTAGATGAGTAGGGTTGTCGTTTGCTCCATTCTATTTCTTATCATCATCCTAAGGCGAAAAAAAAAACATATTTTTCTACGATCTCAGAGGGTGGCGATAGGATTATCTTTACATGCTTTGAGAATGTCGCGCAAGAGTCGTTGCCAAATACAATTAAGGAAGATGCATTGTTCCGGTTGACATATGGAGAATCTAATGAGGCTATGGAGAACAAACATGCGGCATAGTACACAGATGATAGTCGTAACTTCACGTTACATTAGTAAATAGTTTCTTAAAGCCGAAAGTAAAATTTATAAACAACCTTTGCCTATTTTTTTCGGTTTTTTTTTTTTTTTTTTCTGTTTTTTTATTGACTGAAATGTATTGAATTGCACTTTAAGAGTGTTTTCTGTGCCAAAGTAACAGAAATAAAAATGCATAAAATAACAACCGTTTGATCCCATCGCATAAATTTAGTTTCTATGACGTAAACTATTTCAGCTTTACTAAACATTTCCATTAATATGAATTTATTTTCAACTCGTGCAATAAAGCATCTCTAAGGATGAAGATTTAAATATAGCAAATAAAACTTCATTTCGATAAATTATGTTATACATAGGATACATTTCAAGGATTTATACAAAAATTGTCCACTTTAGAATGAAATGCTATAAAAAGTAGCTTTTATGCAGGATACTTCTCATCTCTTATAACTAGAAATATAAAAGTAGGAAAACTCATTAACTAATATAAAATTCCTCCAATTTAAAGCTTTTAAAAATACCTCAAATTATCTATTGCAAATTTTCTATAATGAAAGTTTAGAATTTTGCCTGTTCACTTCATTACAAAAGGTCTAAAGTTACATGCAATTTCTCATCTTGGTTCACTAGAGATTAACAGATATTTTCTTTTAAAATTCACTTCTTTTGAATTTTATTTTATACTAGTGGTACCCGAACGACTTTGCCCGTAATAGAAAAATTAAATGGTCTTTTGGTTCGCCTGTATATTTACAAATAATGTATGGTGAATTTTCTCGCCAATTGCTTGTAACCATGTTACGGTTCCACGTTATGATAATTTCGTATCTCGCCAATTGGCTTGTGCCCATGCTACGGTTCCACGTTATGATAATTGAGTAATTTACTCGTCCATCTTATAATAGTTTTACTCTTAAAATTAGAATAGAAAAAGAACCTCATCGAATTTTCGAAAAATCGCTTCGAGGTGCACACCCCCATGCTACAAACTAACTTTGTGCCAAATTTCATGACAATCGGACGAACGGTCTAGGCGCTATGCGCGTCACAGAGATCCTGACAGACAGAGATTCGGACAGAGATTCTGACAGACAGAGAGACTTTCAGCTTTATTATTAGTAAAGAAAAGATAAAGGAGAATCCAATATCAGTTCAATATATTGGCAACACTGTGAAGCAGACAGCTGTGGATATTGGCTCTTGTTTCAAATGTCAACTGTTTCTTTAAAATAATACATTTGCAATATGAATCATTTAACTAACGCTCAATGATTGAACGTTTGGAAATTGCTTAGTTGTTCTACAGAAGTAAACATTCCATGAGAACTTAACAAATACTTTTCTGGGAATGTTATGGTTTATTGGTGGCCAAGATCATGTGATTTGGGCCCATTAGAGTTATTGTTGTCTTCAGAATGGGGTCGTTTCTAAAATTTTAAAAGTATTTTTTTCTGAAAGAGCATGCTTAAAAACAGAGGATTTGACCATTTTTTTAATAATTTATTTAAGTTGAATATTTTTAAAAAATTACTTAAATCGTAGCGCTTTTATTGTTTACATATCTGTCGCGTGACATCACAAATGATGAAATGCCATTCAATGTTGCCGTTCACACAACAAAATATTTAATTCGCATCTTTACTCACGTGTATTAGCGAAGATATGGTTGATAGCAAGCGTAGAGCGCAATTTTAATTCGCTGCTTGATTATCACAACCTGGAAACGTAGTAGAAAGATGTGCCAAATTGAATCATTTGTGACGTAATAAACACCACGCCTTATTTGAAAAATCGGACACTTTAAAAAATTAATTGATAAAAACTGTTGGGAAAATAAAAGTATTTTCCGGGTCCATGCATTTTTTTTTTTTTTTTTTTTGCTTATTCTATCCATTTCAGTGACTAAAAGTAGTACTTTTGACTGAAGGAAACCACCCTATTGCGTCTGTATCAGCAAACCTGGAAACTAAAACTAACTTCCGCCAAGAAACAGCGAAGATAACGGACGAAACTGAAGCAAAATACCTTTTCTTTTTTTATTTTAAATATTGTAGGACATGATGGAACCAAAGGTACACCAAAAAGTAGCATAGCAGAGTTGTAGTATATTATAATTTTATTTTGTACATACTTTTTCCTTCAATGCAAGAATATTGTTTGTTACTTCTCTTAAATTTTACTCTTTTAATGCGTCTAATCGACATTTAACGGCGCACGAATTCTCCTTTCATAAAGACATTAAACCATGCTATTCCTACTTATATACTAGAAATTTCGCTGTACATGCTTTTTGCTCCAGTAAACACTGGCTACAGTTTCTCTTCCCTATTAAATGCTACCGATCCAGGCATAGCTTCGCTTTTTAAAGGAAATCAATATATTTTTAAATTACTTTTTTTTCCTTCGTCGTCTCTTGCATTTGATAAAGGTGATTTAGAAAGAGCGTCGGGCAGGGGGTTTGCTTTGGGGGGTGAGGCACATACTTTCTCTCGAAAAAACTATTTTTTTCCTTCATTAAATTAGCCATTGCCGCTGCTAGTTTTTTCGCATTCATTCGAAACATTGCGAAGAATTTTTTTTTTCTTCCTCTTTCGTTGCTTAAAATATGTGGAGCAGTTCAGTATTTTCTAAATGCTGCTTGCTACATTTTATCCGTTGCTTTTTCTTTATTTGTTTCTTTACCAAGCGTAACTTTGCACTTGTTTCACAGAATTAAATGAGACAGTGTTTCCGTCGGCTGAATTGCCGAAAAATTTACAAAGTTCTTTCTCCCTCTTTTTGCATATTTTAGTCTCGTTCTTTATTTCCCCCATTCACTTCACTTCAACAGAGCAAAACAGTACTTTCTTAAATTATTATTCTGCTTTTTAACTTTCTGCGGAAAGGATGTGGAAAATTCAGTTATGCAAAAGTATAAAAATGGAATAGGAAAGAAAAAAAAGGAAACTGTGTGGAACTGAATTGTTTTGAAATTTAGATCATTGGAAAGTTTAGAATATCATTTGAATAAATAAGGGAAAGAATTTTCATTTAAAAGAAAATTATACCTTACGGAAGTAAGGACTAAGTGTTACTAAAATATGATATTGAACAAAAAAAAAAAAAAGAGAAACGTAACAGAATTATTAAATTTGCATTATTTAAAAGTACAACTAGTTTATTCATGATTGAGATACTACCATTTTAGATAAAATTTTGTTTGACTTCAGAATTTCCAACAAAAATTAATATTTTCTAACTAGCTTTCATAAGAAAACTTAGCTTTCTATGAAAAATTTAAATAGCTCTCATAGAAAGCCTTTAACAAGCTTTCTATGAAAGCTGGTTAAAAAAACTATATTTTTTAACTAGCTTTCATAGAAAAGCTTCAGAGTAAAAGTACGTCGGGTCGATTGGGCTACTTGGTAAAAACTTTTAAATCGCTTAACTTGATATCATTCCTGACCTTTTTGATGAACTACAGGATAAAACTTTGTCAGTTACATTCAATGCTTCACTGTAAAAAAATTCCGTTTCGTCCCTGATTATTTCTGTGGAACGTTTCGGGATTCAACGCGATTTCATCTATTTCACTGGAAAATCAAATATGTTTGCAAAAAAAAAAAAAAAAAAAAAATCATGAATTGCTAAATGTTGAACGAATGCAGATTTTTCACTGATGAGAAAAATATTTTTAGCTACCAGTTTAAAGATTGACTGCGTGTGTTTGTTAAGCGTTTCAGTAAAAGTTCAAGTACGGACCGTCCAGATTGACAAAGCTTCCAATGAGATCGAATAAGGCCCTGGATATGCAAACTTTGCAAGGGAAATATTGCAGGCAAGGGAGATGCTTGGTTCTTACTTGCAATTCTGTCTTAACTTTGGCCATGTTTGCATTAATGCTTCTTGAGTTTTCTTCGTGCAACATAAAGTTTCTAATCAATTTTATTAAGCCTACTTAATTTTTTTAGGAAGATTTCCCGAGACATTACTGGATTTTATCGGGGAGATTTCCAAATTCTTTGGAAAGTTTCAAGGATAACTTCAGAAAGGTTGCTGAAATTTAGCGGAAAACATTCCTGTTTTTTGCTAGATATGTTACCTGCAGAAATTGGGCACATCAGCTGCCCATTACTTTTCAGGAACGCTTTTGAATTGTTTTTACAGTAACGCATAAATACCTTTTATGCTGAAAATTAAAGTAATCAATTAACCAACGTTTTAAAGCAAAAAGTTGCAAATTACTGCAGACACGTGTTTCGGTGCTACAAGGAACACCTTTTTACATGCCAAAAGGGGGGGGCTTCTGGATGAAAAGCCATCCGAGAAAAATTCAGAAGTTCAAACTTCTTGGCATGTAAAAAGGTGTTCCTTGTAACACTGAAACACGTGTCTGCAGTCATTTGCAATTTTTGTGCTTCAAAACGTTGGTTAATTGATTATTTTAATGTTTTTACAGTGTTTGATTCATTGAGAAGAGATGAAATGGCAGGAGTGAACACTTTCATTTATGAAACCAAGACCCCAAGTCACGTGCTAGATTTTAAAGCAAAGCATTGAAAGGAATCGCGCAAAACTTCCCAACCATTCGTCATTGTTGAGTCACGTGACTTGGATACCTAGGACCAGCTTTTGCTAAGCCAATGATTGGACTTTCTCCCTCAATTTTAATTCCTGTTCTAAGGTTTGCTCCTTGAGAGGAACTGTGCATGGGAACTCTAAACTTCATGGAAAGTAGCGAAAGAATCCCTGTGTACATTCACTTCAGCTTGTTTTTATTTGTCGTAGAGATTACGGGATCATACGCTAGACTAGAGGGTGGACTAGGGATTTTTTCAAGAGACTAGGGGAGGACTAAATGAAAACTGTTCGTTCCTTACCCATGAGATTGACGTAGGTAGCTAATGTTGAGACTTCATACTTGATTAAAGTGGAAAATCAACGTAAATGAAGCACAAATGCTCAAGAAAATGAAGCATGTAGCTGTTTCAAGGCTACAATGGAGGCTCTTCATCAGTGCAAAAACTAACAACGCATCCGGAAAGTCGTTAGATAACTGAACGTCAACCATATGAACACTGGTATTTATACGAAAGGAGTTAACCAATAGGTTCATGTTTCATTTATTTTTCCCTTTAACTTTTAGACGCTTAAAACGTTCCACTGCAACGATACTCAACTTGTGGTTCAAAAACTTAAAATTCTTTACTGACAAAAATTAAGAAAAATTTTAACTATGAACTAAATTTATATTGAATAAATACAAAAATAAAATTTACACCAACTTATGTACATTGTCTTCCAAAAGAAAAGATGTATGAAAAGCTTGGTTTCCTCTTTTCCAATGGGGTCGTTACCAAAATTTTAAAAATATTTTTTTCTGAAAGAGCATGCTTAAAAACATAGAATCTGACCATTTTTTAAATAATTCCTTTAAGTTTAATATTCAAAAAAAAAACTTAAATCGGTGATCTTTCATCGTTTAACGCTTCTACCGATGACATCACAAATGATGAAATGCCATTCAGTGTTGCTATTCACGGTCCAAAATATTTAATTCGTATCTTTACTCACGTGTTTGGCAACGATATGGTTGATAGCAAGCGTAGAGCGCAATTTTAATTCGCTTCTTGATTATCGTAACATGGAAATGCGGTAGAAAGATGCGCCATAGGGCATCATTTCTGACGTCATAAGGACCACGCCTTGTTTGAAGAATCGGACATTTTAAAAAATAATTAAAAAATAACTGTGGGAAAGTGAAAGTAGTTTCCGTTTCCATGTTATTCTTTTTATTCATTCTATCAATTTCAGCGAAAAAAAGTACTACTTTTTACTGAAGGAAACAACCCCATTACCCCAGGGCGCAATATGTATGGAGTAATTTTTTGTGTACTTACATGCACAGCTAAGATAGAGAGATATTAAAACTCACAATTAAATATTTTGTGCGTTATTCAACAGCACAGATAAAAATCACCTGGAACCAATTACTCTGCTTTTGTAGAGCGACTGAAGATACTTCTATCTCTCTTTCTAATAAGACTGCGTTCGAGGCGCAGCCTTCTGCAGACTTAGTGCAGTCCCCTGATATAGCATACATTCTTTCACGTGGTAACACCTTTGGAGGACGCCATCACCACTAGAGTTTTTGTTCCCAGCTTTTACACTAGATGGGGACACCCAGCCTCCTTTCAATGCAAGAGTGCACAAGAGTAACATTCCACTATCCTGTAACATTCCTGCACTATTATTTGTAAACTCTCGAACTCAGTGAGTATCTTTCTGACGTGGCCTAGTCGTCACTCATCAATAGTTGAGTTTTAAAAAACACTAAAAGTATGACCGTGCAATTATTTTTTTCCCTAATGTTTCTAATTATTCAAAGTAACCTTAAGTTGATTAAAATCTACACATGTTGTTTATTATCTTTCACACAAAAGCTTAGGTTATACATTTTTTTAAACTTAAAAAATACACGTGTCTATGTTGTATTCAAATTTTCTTTATTTCCATATTTTTTTCATTTAAGTGAACAGTAATTCTAATTATTTACGCATTTCCTTTCTAAGTCAAATATGTTTGCAGACTTCGCTAACTTTGTTTAGACTGCTTTGTTAGGAGTTATTTTCAAAAAATAAAAGGGAGTATACAGTAGACCTTTGTTTTACACGGGGGTTGCGTTCCACGGAAATGCCGCGTTAATTTAAACCGCGTAAATTAAGACCTAATACTACACTCTTAATTCAAAAGAGCGAAAAAATAACTCTTAAAAAGAGTGAAATCTATTGCGGGTGCATTCATTCTTTCTGAGTGCTAGCTTTATCGAAAAAAGACGCTTTACGAAAAAACCAAGACTAAAACTTTTCTTTATTCGCGTGAAATTCGGAAACACTCCTTTGATGAGCGAAATATAAAAACATTCTTTAAAAGAAGGACTCAAAAACATTTTCATTGGTTCGATTCTGTCACGTGATTTTGTTTAGGGAGAATCTTCTATACCTTCACGTTAGGCTTACCCAACGTTGGTCGCGAGTACCAAGTGGATATCGCTATCTAAATGTCTTCATTTAATGAATTTAAACAATATTTGTTGCAGAATGAGGTTTCTGAATGAAGTGCACAAAAACTGCATGGTAAGTGCGAAGAATTTCCTTTTTTATTGAAACTGTTAATATTTCTTGAACTGCTCGTATATCATTACAAATCATCCACGTGCAATGTTACGGCGAACTTTTTGTAACTTTTTCTTCCAAATGAATGAAATTTTCATCAACAATTTTATTTCGATCATCGAATCAAAAATATGACATTTGAAACAGTCGTTACCATCTTTGGTGTGTGTGTACTGTATATATATTTTAGGCAGGTGTTACAGACCCGACCATGCGCAAATCTATAGGTCGGATACCGAATCCGCTCCCGATGGTCGGAGCTCCAACCACTGCGTATATTTTAAATTAATCAAACATTGTTTTTGTGCATAATAAACTTTAAAGAGTATCATAAACTTTGTATAATACACTCATTCATATGTGTAACGGGCCATTCATTAATTCAGGGTCCTGAGGGGGGAGGGGATGGAAAATTCTCTACATACCCTTGCTTGGAGGGGGGGGGGGTAGATCCATTCTTACGAAATATTTTCCAAGCCGATATTTTATATTAGAAATCCGCGGTCAAGTGGTTTGGCAAATATTATATTTCATTTGCTTCAAGAAGGTAAAAGTATGTATTATAGGATGAGCTGTTTTTTACTTGTGTTTCAAAGAATGAAACGTGTAAAATATAATAAAAGAATCGCACTGTGTTTTGCATGTCTTATTTTTAATTATTATCGCATCATATACAAAAATTATTTGTCAAAAAACATTCGGTCTAGATTCCTTACAGTAAACATTTCTTTACTCAAAAATGTTTTGAAAAAAATTTAAAAAAAAATTGATAGTTAATTTAAGAACGATCCCAGTGATGTAATATTTGTTATTTTATTATTGTGACGAAAAAAAAGAATCTTACCTAAGATGGGGGGGGGAGTCTTACATACCCTTACATAGGGGGAAGGGAAGGTCAAAAATTGCCAAAATTGTCCTTACGTAATTAATGAATGGCCTCGAAGAAACAAAATTGAATTCAAACGTATCTTGTCACAATTTATGAGTGACTTTTTAAATTAATTTGAACTGATGTAACTTTTAAAACATTATTAATGTTAAAAGGCACACCGAGAATATCAATATAGAGTTTCAAAATTTTAAATCTATTTATTTGGAACTGTGTGGGTTTTTTAGTTGTATTTCAATCTTTAAATTCGGATACGTAATATTGCACGTGGGTGATTTGTAACGACGTACCAGTAGTTCAAGAAATATTACCAGTTAAAGTTTTAATAAAAAAGAAAATTCTTCGTATTTGCCATACAGTTCTTGTGAAACTTCGGAAACACTAAAAACATTTTTTTTTCATTTTTTAAATTAAAAAACTAATTTTTTTTCAAATGAAATAAGATTTAAAAACAGTTTTAAATTCAAATACACAGCATAAGCACATGAAAACACGTTTAAAAAACAATTTCACCAAAGGAGAGTGAAATGATTTTACCTATTTTATTCTAAAAAAAGAGTGAAATAGCGGCTTTCCAAAACAGAAAGCAACCACTCATTTAGGATATTAATTTAGTCTTAAAAAGAGTGAAAAACACTTATCAAAAGGGAGTGAAATAAGCTTATCCAAAAGGAGTGAAAATAACCGCTCCGCAAAAGGAATGAAATTCACTCCTATAAGGAAAGTGCGTTTTCGACACTGGAAAGGAGTGAAAATTTACTCAGTCTGAGTTAAAATCGCTGGAATGTTTTAAGAGAGTCGTGTTAAAATAGGGGTTTGGTTCCGTAGTTAACAAAATACTTCATTCTAGTGATGACTAATTGTATAATAAGTTCAATGTGTAGTTATATCGACTTTTATGCACAACTTGTATAAGGAAAACATAAATTAATTTCGTGTTCTGTGTATAAAGAGGAGCTGGCTATGATAGTCTTATGGCAGTTATTAAGAATTTTCCTCTGTAATTCTTTGCAGAGTATTGACGCATCCATGATCACTTGCGTCATTTCCATGATAGAATCTTCCTTCACTAGCAAATAAGAAAGATCATTTCAATTGTCTAGGAATGGCTCAAAATTTTCAATGTGAATGATTTTGGTTGTGCGTCACCGACGTCGGTCGCTGGTTTTGGCCTCCTTTGTCACTCCTAAAAACTCATCTTCCCCAGTTAGTTCTGAACTATGTGAGTTTAATAACTTTACTTCTGGAAAGAGCTCTGGAGCCAATTGCAAATGTCTCCAGTGGCCCAAACTCGATTATTAGCACGTTAAAATGCAGTTGATTACGCGTAATCTGCAATCTTTAGGAATTGAGATTTTGAAAGAGGGAAAAATGTTATCTTTTTGCATTGCCGCATCCGCGTAAAACCGAAACTCATCCGCATAAAAAAAATGTCAAATTTTAAACCGTGTATAATCGAAACCGCATAAAATAAACCAGATTAAAACGAGGGTCTACTGTACTCTTATAACTATCCGTAAAAATACTTCAGTTTTCATTTATTTGCAATTGGTTGAAAGCGAGTCACTCGAATCATTGCTTTTTAATAAAACTTTTTCCTGAAAGACACTTTTGCGTCCTGGTACGTCTTTATTTACTAGCGGTACCCACACAGCTTTGCCCGTATTAGAAAATTAAAAGGTCATTTGGTTCGCCTGTATATTTACAAATAATGGATAATAAATTTATCGCCAATTTGCTATGTTCATTTGTTCATCCATTACATAGTTATTTGCTTGTCCACTTCATGATAATTTTCTCGTCCTTGTTATGATTATTTGCTCGGTAAAATGTTCTTAAAATTGGAATAGAAAAAGAACAAAACCGAATTTTCGAAAAATCACTTCGAAATGCACTTTCCCATGCCACAAACTAATTCTGTGCCAAATTTCATGAAAATCGGCAGAACGGTCTAGGCGCTACGCGCCTTACAGACATCTAGACATCCCGACAGAGATCCAGAATTTCAGTTTTATTATTAGTAAAGATTTAATTATTCAATTATTGAATTTTTAGCATTGAACAGAACACCACGTTACATACTTAGCACAAGACTTTTATCGTTTAAATATTTGCTTTAATAAATGATTTATTATGTCATGGTAAATCGATAATTTAAAATTTCTTGTTTCCAAAGTTTAATTATTGCTTCTGAAACGCTAGTATTTTTTGTCGTAAAAATAAATAAGGAATAAGTATCATCCCGCGATGCCACTGCAGTGATTAAGTTTTGTCTACAGATCACCTTTCTCTAGGCGCAGATCTATTTTTACCCGAAGACTAACAATCACTTTAACATTTTCATCCATAGGAGAAAACAAATGCAGCAATCGATTCTCCGTTTGATAGCTTTTCTACTAGTAAGTTACTCGAAGTAAAGTATCGTAAGAAAACTCAAGTTAATCTAGCGGAGATTATACAGTTTTAGAACAAAATACATGCTTACTTGCCCAAAAAGTAATCAATTGTGAAGATTGAAGTATAAATGAAAACAATGAAAAATAACCTCATTTCCAATGTTTACCTTTGGTTATACGTACGCAATCAAAGTGGTGCAGTTTTTAAGACAAGTAAATACCTTTGTGCTGAACTGTAAAGTAAGAAAAAACAACGTCAAAAAAGCCCAAATTGCAGATTACAGCAGACACATGTTTCGGCGTTACAAGGAACGCCTTATTCAATGCAAAAAGTAATGAGCTTGTCTTTTCATTCATAAGCTCATTACTTTTTGCATTGAAAAAAGCGTTCCCTGCAACGCCGAAACACATGTCTGCTGTAATCTGCACTTTGTGTGTGTGTTTTTTTTTTTTTTTTTGACGTTGTTTTTTCTTACTTTAGTGCAGTTTTTGTTTATAAATAGCCCGATGACCTGAAGCAGGTAGAAATGTACATCAACTGTTTTCTTCATAACATTAGATAAGTCTAGTGGATATCTAATCTAGTAGAGATTACAATGTTTTAGAACAAAATACATGATTACTCGTCCGAAAAGTAATCAATTGTGAAGATTCAAGTATAAATGAAAACAATGAAAAATAGTCTCATTTCCAATGTTTGCCTTTGGTTAGACGTACACAATCAAAATATTGCAGTTTTTGTCTAAAAAAGCCCCATCGACCTGAAGCAGGTTGAAATGTACATTAAATGCTTCCTTCATAGCATTAGATAAGTTTAGTGGACCAATTTTATGTTAAACCTATTCTTACAGTTTTGATTTCAAGTTAAATTCCCGTTTTCAATAACGGTCGGGCCTTTTACAAGTGCAAGGACTCTTTAACACATTGTCGTTATTTATAGTTCATACAAATTCTATATTATCATCGATACTTTCAAATCATCAGAACACTACTGACTATGAAAAAAAAATCCTTATTCTTTGCTCACGAGGGACTTAAAAAAAACTCCACGTTTGCTCTGAAAGGTTTTTTTCTCCTTTTTTACTTATATTTACTTTCCTAAAAGTATTTAGCAAAGAACAAGAAATTTTACTTAACCAAGCATTGTAAGGACAGCGAATACCCCCCCCCCAATTCACAAAAGGCACTGAACACTTATGCCTACATTTTAATTACATTTGGACTAAAACGCTAAACAAATAAATTAAATTGTAAATTTAGAAACACGATAGCTACAAATAGACTTTTGTTCTTATTTTATTTCCATAGCAAATAGTTTTTTCCTCAAAGATACAATATTTTTACTCCTTTCCGCTTTCTGGTAGCAGGAATTAGTTCTATTGTACATATATTTCTAGTAAGGGCTTTCACGACGGGAATACTTCCACGCAGTATTTTAAAGTGTTTTCCTCGCTTATCATTGGCCCACAAATAATTTCGTCTTTTATTTATTTATTTATTTTTATTTATTTATTTATTTATTTTTTATTTTTTATTTTTATTTATTTATTTATTTATTTATTTATTTATTTATTATTTATTTATTTATTTATTTATTTTTTTTGTGCACTGATTTGTCTCTCTGAGTGGTAAAACTTTTCTTCTTTGTCATGTACAAAAAAAAAAAAAAAAGAGGAAAAATATGTTAGCTGTGTTTAATAGAATGAACAACTATGAAATATTATACATCTAAAACAGATGAACCGTGAAAATGGTAGTTTCGGGGGACTCCGGGATGTTATGTCTTGGCATATGAAATATTGTTGATATGCACTCAAGTTCAAAATTATGGTCACAAATATGTTGATGAATAGAATGGTCGATATTTATTGGTCTTTAGGTCTCAGGATCTCAGTCATATTGAACATATTTGGGATGGGTCAAGAAGGGTTATTGCACAGCGTAATACCCCTTCAAGAGTTAAAAGCCGCACTTTTCGAAGAATGGGTTTTGTTGTCCCAAGCATTTACTGGCATCATCATAAACAGTATGAAAGTGTAACAGTGCACTCCATATTAGACAGGTTTTTCCTGAGATAAATGCTTTAACTCTGTTTCTTAATTTAATAATTTAATACCCTGTTTCTTGATTCCCAATTGAAATATCTTCCATATTGTTGTGTTTCTATGTTATTTCTCCCGTTGTAACATACTTCTGCGACAGATTTCATGACAACACAGTGAATAGTTGTTCAATTTTCGCAGATTTTATGTTTGTGACCTTAATTTTGGACATAAGTGCATTTAAGTATATGAATATTTTCCTAAATACGAAAAATTATAGATTTCTACTTGTATAAACAAGCACAAATACTAAAATAAAGTGTTTTTCAGTAACAACGAGAGTTAACAAAGCACTAGAGTGCGTACTTCTTTAGCCGCAAGATAGAAAATTGTTGTCAGCCTGAAGAGAAGGAATTTCTGTAGTTGTCATGTTTCTATTGGTCGAAATCGCGTTCATATGTATGACTAAAAAACCCCGAAATCTTGCGGAAGTTCTATTGTTCCTCTCTATGGTAGAACTTAGAAGAAATTAAATGCAGGGTATAGGACAAAAACCCGTCAGTCAGTGTTTCAACAACATTTAATAATGATATCATCTACTGGTTTCGAATAGCCTATCAAATTTTGAACCAGACCTCGTAAGTCGGCTAAAACATTTGTTCAGAAAAAGGCAGTGATGGGTTGGGGGGAGGGGGACCATGTCAGTTCGGTATTTATATGAATTCTGAAAATTAACTTATTTTAAATAACGAGATTTTCCCCTCTACCCCCTAAGTCGTAACGCTAGGGGTGGGGTGATGCGCAGAAAAAATATTACCATCAACTGTAAAAGACAACACACACTGTCTCACACGAAAAAGGTTTACAGTTGGGGTAAACCTATCCTGACTGAAAACAAAACGCTAAGACTAGTAAAATTCTGCGACACGGTGATAGTTCCGCAGTAATTCATTGACAGTATTTTTAATAACTTAATTTCAGTACAAAGAACGACAATAGTATTTTATAATGAGGTCGTTTCCAAAATTTTAAAAGTATTTTTTTCTGAAAGATCATGCTTAAAAACATAGGATCTGACCATTTCTTAAACAATTTGTTTAAGTTTAATATTTAAAAAAAAATACTTAAATCGGTGCGCTTTCATTGTTTACGCTTCTGTCGTGTGACATCAAAAATGATGAAATGCCAGTCAGTGTTGCCATTCACAGAGAAAAATATTTAATTCGCATCTTTACTCACGTGTATTGGCAACGATATGGTTGATTGCAAGCATAGAGCGCAATATTTAATTCTCTTCTTGATTATCATAACGTGGAAACGTGGTAGAAAGATGCGCTAAACCGCATCATTTATGACGTCATAAAGACCACGCCTTGCTTTCAAAATCGAACATTTAAAAAAATTAATTAAAAAATAACTGTTGTGGAAGTGAAAGTATTTTCTGGGTTAATGTTATTCTTTTTTTACTCATTCTATCTATTTCAGTGACTAAAAGTAGTACTTTTGACTGAAGGAAACAACCCCATTGAAACACCTAAGTCGTAAATGTTCAATTAAAACACCATATTTTGTGTTTTTGAGGAAGAATAATGACAAATTGTACATAATGTTATCCGACCAATAAGATTCTCTGCTCACATGGCAAAAACCTACGCCTAAAGGGTTTTAAGGCTAAGAATTGACCACTACGCCACACAGCCGACTTGATTCATGAATCTATCTATAGCCCGATCGGTAGAGTGTCGGATTCGGGGCCGGTGGATCCTGAGTTCGAACCTCGATGGTCGAAGACCCACCGTCGTCATTAAAGGGGACTGGGCGACGTTAAATATGCTCGTGGTCTCAATGTCCTCCAAGTGAAACGATACCTCTGGGGGTGCTAGCACCAGGTAGCTTTTAGCTCCTGGACTAGTTCTAAATTCTCATTAACTATTCGATCCGGTGATGGTGCTGCCATCTATCGGTATATAAAATAATGGAGGCAAGGCACTTAGTATGCAATCCTCGACATAAATACAGTTGTAGTCAGTTGTGACTCTGAATAGGAATCTATCTAATTTAATCTTTGAGTAATTTTATAATGTAAACCAAGAAATAACAACGTCAAAACGCGTAAATTATAGATTACTATTCAACACAAAGGTATTTATTTATCTTAATATTATAATGGTTCCTTAAAACAAGTTTGTTTGTTTTTTTTCACTACAAGTACAAAAATTCTGCTAAACTGCTCATTAAAACTGCGAAACATTCTCTGATATCAATTTGCAATATTTTATAAAGAATTTAGATTTTGTTAGCTATTTCTATTAGTGAAATATGCAAATTTTTTTATTCAAAGCAATTAAAAAAAAAGGTTACTCATTTTCGTGGAAATATCAAAATATTTAAAAGAAACAGCCACAAGGTGGGAAAGAAATTTAAAATATTAAACTCTAAGCAAAGCAGTAAGGTTTTTTCTTTTCTGTATCATACAAAAAAAAACACCGACTTAAAAAATAAATAAATAAATAAATAGACTTTTTTTTCCTTTTTCATTTATATCCTGCCAGTGGGAATTACATTTTCAGCTTGCATAAACTTCCAAAAAGTGTTTATGCGTCAGGAGCATTTATGTGCCTTCTTTTTTTCTCGAAGCTTTAGTCTCATTTTTTATAATTTTCCAAAAAGAAAGAAATTATTCATGGCAGCATTTTCAAGAACATGGAAAAGTTGCTTTAATTCTTTTCCGTTTCGTCGCGAAAGAACTTCAGTCTTTATTCATAATTTGGGTGTAAGAGTAAAGACGAAATAATAGAACGTACTTATTAGTTTTAATACACAGTTACAAATTTCATATTTTTTCTAAGAAGTATTTATAGACATTTTTGCTATTTTCGTAAGGTGTTTCTAACGAAAGTGTTTATGCTTTGCCTGAACGTGACAGTTTCTCTTAAGATTTCCTTGCCAACTAGAGTTTTTTCAAACAGATATTTCTTTTTTTAAATCGAATATTAATTTGTTTCCAATGGAACTGCGCATTGATTCATCTTCATCTTCAAGCCTTGTAAATTATCCATTTTTTCAAGTGGCACCACTATAGGTTGATAGCCATTATCCCTTGAGAATTTTAACGCCACATTTCCCACCAGATGGAAGCACCTGAGCTCTTTCACTGCGAAATTGATCTAGAAATTAAATTTATAACTCCATGATCTAAAAGTATCCAAGTCACAGTCAGAGATATTCAAGGTCATACAACAAGCTTTGTTGATATTCTGAATATCCGCAGATTATTAGACGCTCACATACGTGAGTTAAGGTTATGAGTGTAAAGAGAGGCTAAACAACTGGATGTGTCACTGTGTTACGGGTTTCAAAATAACTTTAACAGCATTAACTGCTTATTATTTTAACTGTATAGTCGTAGTACATTTGCTTGTATGTTAAAAACATTAATTCAATAATTGCGATTTTACCAACTTTTTTTTAAAGGCTTTTCAAATTATTTTTTGGAATAATTTTGAATTACTAAAAACTGACTTTCGTGCTTTTTACTACAGATATATGTTGCATGTACTATAAGATGTCTGGAGCATTTGAAATTTTCTTCAAAACAGAATAGATGTACAAATTTTTTCGTGTAACGTTTACTTGAGGCATTTTTATTTTTATGATACGTTCTCAAATCCTTTTAAATATTTTTGTCTATTTATTGACTACCTGGGCAAAAATTAATAAATGAACACCGTTAAAGCTATAATGGAGAAAAAAAATTAATAATTTTTCGAGCGATTTTTTTTTTTTTTGAATTTTACCTTTGAGTTTGTTTTTCAATTGTATCAACAAGCACAGGCATTCTTTCCAAAAGCATACAAAATAATGAATACCTGCAGGTTCAGATTAGTCTGAAATAAATTGCTTGGAAAATGCTACTTTAAGCACGAACGTCACATTTTTTTTTTTTTCTTTTGCTGATTTTATGGAAATGTTAAATGCACGAACTTATTTTTTGTCATTATGGAAAAATCTTCTTAAAATGGAAGTAAAAATCGAAATAATTTTTCTCAATCAATCCTCACAGAGAGTTGAGCTGATTGAATCTTAACCTTAATGCAATAGGTACCTGGAACAGCTATTTGAAAACTTTTTCATCCCATGGAACACATATGCAATTTTCAGCTTTTTGTGGATACATTCCTAAGGGTCCCTCCGAAAGAAGACCAGTAGTTAATATTTATACCTAAACCGTTCCAACATTCAGGTGAAAACAGAATGTCTAGTAATGCCATGTAGCAATATATATATATAGCAGAATTTAACTTTAAAAATAATATTTTAACAGTCGTTTCCTATGCATTCCTTTGGCTATCATTCAAAATGATCGACTCAAAATCCTAAAATTGTAAAGAACTCGACTCTGACTTCAGTATCCTAAAACCTGTCCAATCCCGAATCCGAATTCCAGCAGAAAATAACAGCGATTGATAAAATGAAGATATAGACTGACAAGTATATTTTTATCCAACAAAAAAGCAATAATTCTACAAAAATGGAATTTTTACTTCAATTTAAATTAAAAACCCAAACAGTTGTTCACAAAGTTAAGTCACTCTCTAAAACGTTGGTCAACGTAAGGTCAACATAAAGCTTTAATTTTAATCCAACTAAATTTTCCCTCAAGCGAACTATTTGGCCAAAACCAAGTAATAAGTCTTCCTCTGAACGTGTTCTCGGAACTACTTCAAAATGATGACATTTTATTTTTATAACCTAATGATAGCTTTCACCCGAAGAGGCACTTTACGTTTCCAAGATAAAAAGCCATTGTCTATATATAAAAAAAATTGGTATTAGTAGTGACAGGCCATTCTTTCACACATGCCTAAAAATGCTTCTATGTCACATGCTGCAAAGGGGTTATATTCCTCAGCGTGCAAATTGTCAGCCGTTGGAACATCTAGGGAATAACCTGACCTTTTACATGGTGTAGGAAAAGAAAAGAACATTTTTTTAGCGTTTTTTGTTCCTGGTTTTAGGCGTAAAAAGGTGCAAGGTATTTTATTCAAAGTGTTACTACCTTCCATTTGTTCTGCTACGTTCAAGATGTGAGTTATGACTTCTTTTGAAAGAACATGAATGCGAGAAAAGTTCTTCTGCAGGGCTTCTATGCTTCTCTTTGAAAAGGACACTTTGCTTTCCTGATTTATGCTGGTAGAGAGTATTGCTCTTGTCGTTACTTGCGGATATATTTTAAGAAATACGAAACCGTTCGTATTTCACATGCTCTAATATTTAACTGACGCATCTCCTTAGATGAATATTCGTGATACTATCGTTCTATGGAATGATTATGAAATAAGCACTCTAAAATAAATAGATATTCGTTAATACAGTATTAACTGTTATACAGGGTGTTCCGTTTTAACCGGCAAGACCTTTATTTTCGCAACCGTTAGTCTTAGATGTATACTTCCAATTGTAAAAATGTTCAAAATCAGATGCATAGTTAAGATATTGAAAGTTTGAAGCAAAATAGTAATGAGTCAGAAAATACAAAATTTAACTTTTTAAACGGACCCTAGGTCTCCTAACTAATATTTAGAGAAATAATCTCCATTAAAAATAATTCCAACTCAAAAAACTTGAAATTAGTACAACCAATATTCTCCGAGATATGAAACGCAGCGTTTTGTGACTTACACCATTGTTCGCTCACCGTCAATACCTTTTGGGGGAAAATATAGCGGTTAACAAGTGTTTAAAATGTATGTGTGCATAGAGTGTGGTTTTTCAAATTGTTCGAGGTTTTGTGGTGTGCTTTTGCGTATCATGGCATAACATTTGAATTTACTTTTGAATAGTAATAAAAAATATAAATATCTTGCTTTTCTTACTTCGACGATCGGTAAGTTCCAATCGGTAAGTTCCGTATGTCCCTTAAAACTTTGAACTGGAATACCTCCTTGAGTTTTGGTCGCACAAATGTCAAGATTTTTGTGTCACTAATAGTTTTTAATGGAGATTATTTCCCTAAATATTAGTTAGGGGACCTAAGGCACGTATAAAAAGTTAAATTTTGTGTTTTTTGACTCGTTTTTCTTTTTGCTTCAAACTTTCAACATCTGAACTCTGCATCCGATTTCGAACAGTTTTTCAATTGGAAATATACATCTAGGACAAACGGTTGAGAAAATAAAGGTATTGCAGGTTAAAACGGATCACCCCGCATAGTTCGATATTATTGTAATTTTGCAAGCAATAAAATGTTATTGATAAATCAGGATGATTGCTTGTTGATCTCACTATGACTTCATCGTGGTGTAAATAGTAAACTAGGTCAGATCCTTCACATGACCCCCTTTCCCTTCCTTTTTTTTTTTTTTTTTTGAATACCACATCAAAATGTATTTTATGCCGACAAAGTAGTGTAGTGGTTAGACGCTGGTCTGAAACGCCTAAAAGCGCAGATTTGAACCTGGCATCAGTTAGCGAATTTTCAAGATGCAGAAAATTGACTGAGTTCATGCCGTATGATTTTTCGGCCTGTAAAAGATCCCTCGAGTACTCGTTTGACTTGGAGCGCTCTTGGCAAATTTCAATTCCTAATGCAGTTTTGCATTGAACAGAGCCCAGATGTTTATCTAGTGAAAAAACTGGGTGTCAAAATTTTCATGATGAAAGCATCTCCCAGATTTCGTGCCACCTAAAAGAATGGATGTTATATTGGGGTATCACTCTAGGTCTGCAAAAGGTTGTGTCCCTAACACAGCCCTTGGAACTTTGATATTATTTGTGCCATTCAAAGGCTTTTTATGCACAATATACTTATTTATTTTTTGAAAATATATTTTAATAATTCATTATTAATAATAATTGCTTTTCAGCTGTTCTTAAACAGCAGCTGCCCAGTTTATTGACGATTCCGTCTGGTTACCTAAATGTCTAAAACGTATGGATTTACAAATTGTCATAGACAGGAAAGAATTCATATGCAACGATTAAAATTATATCGTGCAATAAATATTGTTGAATGAATTAAAATCTATATCATCCCCTTCGGAAATTGGAAGAAAGATCATAGAACAAAACCCTTTTAAAATTTTAAATAGGATTTCAAAAGAAATAATAGTCAATCGTTACACTAAAGTTATTTTCAGTATAAATTTTGACTTAAATAATAACTTTAACTTTGATATTCTTCGTGCTATACAATGATTTTTTTCTGCACAATATCCAGTGCCACAATAAATATGTTTTTTTTTTCTAATGCAAAATACCCGAAAGATTTCCTTCATAAAACCTAATTAAAGAGTAAGCAACAAAGAAGCTAAGAATCTTTTAAAATGTTGCTCTTGAAAAAGAATTTTCCTCACAGCATTCACAGTATTTTTCAGTATCTGATTTAATAAGACACTTCAATGAGCAAATTGGATGGGACTAGCCGCCGTAATGGCAAGAAGTCATAAAAAATTACAAAACCAAAATAAATAGTAATACAAAAAAAAAAAAAATTAATCACTTTTACTAAACGGGCAGTTGTCGCTTTTTTCTACATAGCTCTATGCGCTTTCTATGGCTTCAATCTAGGCAAATCTAAGAACAAGCATTTTAGCTTAAATTGAATCACTAGTAAATGTTAAATAATTCTTTTCCAAAAATTCTTCGCGTTCTTCAGGACAAACTTGCCTTTGATCTCAGAGCAATTAAAGAGCTTGATTGAATTTTATTTGCAAGCTTTTCGAAAAGGGCAAGGCATTTTTTTCTTCAGATTTTTTCTTCCCAAAAGAGAATTTTCAAGCTTCATTTACTTTAGTTGTTTTATACTTTTAAATTACTTTGATTTTATTCAAAGATGTTAACGATCATTTTTAACAGCGCACTGTCTTGGGTGTCTTTAATTAAGAAACTGATGTGATACTTGAAACGTTTGTTTACTTTGAATTAATCTAGTTAAAGCCAAGACTTAGATTGTTACTTATTTTTGTGTACTTTGTTTAATTCGTTCAACCTTAGTTAACTTATAAAAAAGATCTTGGTTTTCGTTTCGTAAATTTTTTTAGTCAATATACTACATAAAAAGATACCTTTTATTGTTTTGCATAATATAAAATTACTTGAAAGTGTATATATAGAATTAACTAGTGGTACCCGCACGGCTTTGCCCGTAATAGAAAAATTAAAAGGTCTTTTGGTTCGCCTGTATATTTGCAAATAATGTGTGGTGAAGTTTCAAGCCAATTGGCTTGTACCCATGTTACGGTTCCACGTTATGATAATTTCGTATCTCGCCAATTGACTTGTACCCATGTTACGGTTCCACGTTATGATAATTTCGTAATTTACTCGTCCATCTTATGATAATTTTGTTCTTAAAATTCGAATAGAAAAAGAACCACATCGAATTTTTGAAAAATCGCTTCAAGGTGCACACCCCCATGCTACAAATTAACTTTGTGCCAAATTTCATGAAAATCGGCCGAACGGTCTAGGCGCTATGCGCGTCACAGAGATCCTGACAGACAGAGAGAGATCCGGACAGAGAGACTTTCAGCTTTAATTGTTAGTAAAGAATAAACAGTTAATGGGGGAAAATATAGTTTATCGGCAATGAGAAAACAATTTGAGATGAATACACACTGTTATCATTTTTGTTTAATAATTTACAGCTCTCTTTGTAAGCAATAAAATGAATCTTTACCTTTAATAATTGTTATTTTATAAACAAATATAACAAATGTCAACATCCAGTTTTGCCGATCACTTATAAAGTTACAGTACAAAATGTTCGGATTGCATACATGCGGGCGGATGGAAGTTTTTGATCCTCCAAATTCACAGCGACCCTGATAGCACAACATGTGACAGAAAACGTACAAAGACGCCACTGTTAATCACAATGGTCACAATCGGTAAGTGGCGGAATTGAGATGGCTCGTAGAAGTCACGCTGTGACACATAGGCATTTTTCATGGAACTTCACTAAAACTTCGGTGCAACAATGCATTTGTGATAAGTCACTTTGCGAGACAGTGAAGACTACTATTCCAATGGGAATTTTGTGACGACTCACATTCGTCATTGCCGTAACCAGTTGATGACTTTTCGGTGAGGGGCATAATCAGGGTAAACTCCCCTCCTATAGAGCCCTTGGTTTTAACGCAATTGCCAGTACTAATACATTAATTTATATACAGGTGAGAACTGTTATGACCGAATCCCTCCCTCTGAGGGTAATTTCAAGCTGCGCTAGTGGGGTCCTTACTAGATTTCAACTATTTGCTTTGAAAATCTTTAAACAGAAAAATCGTTATGCAAATCGTGCGTTATTTTTTTTTTTTTTTTTTTTTTCAGAACAAAATGTCAATTCTGGTCCAGCGTGCATATAAATTTTGGTGCATTAAGCTTATTAAAATCTCTCTCCCTCTCTTTCACTCTATCTTTCAAACAAAAAATAAAATAGGGATTTTTTAACCAAGAAAAATAATTTCTTTTGATTGAAAAATAATATTGCATTAATTTTTGCTCGCATATATTCCGCTGTGGTGCATAGTGATTTTAAATTGTAGGATGAAACTTTTGCTACGGATGCATTATTTCGAAATATGTTTTTAATTGGGGGATTGAAAGATAAAGGGACCTTTTCCCAACACATCTCCCTTGATTCACATTTTCTCTGTAAAACAATGTTTGATTTTTTTTAAAAAGTTTGATTAAAAAAAGCCTTTTTAATTTTCTTCTAATGAGTGCTTAAGAAAAAAAGCAGCTATTGATTATTTAGGTTTTTTTTGAATTTTCTATAAACTGACAACTAATACTTTGCAAGTGTGAAGTCTTGAAAAGCTAGACGATGTAGAAATTATCCCGGCTTCAGTTAATAGCCCACAATCTCTCCATTCAAAAATATTAAACTGCTGCTATCAAAAATTTGTTGCTGAAAGGAGAAAAGTAAGTTAAGCAAACTTCCGAATGAAGCTGCTCAGTTACTGGCAGAAAAAGTCCTTACTTTAGCAAAAAAAGGGGGAAAAACTTCGGTCAATATCTTTGATTCATTTTTGTGACCATCTGGTCAAGTTCCCTTGACTCCAAGAACCTCCGCCTTTTGAAACTTTTTCCACCTTTCTCGAAGAAGTTCGAGGGTCACTACGACTTGGTGGTAAGAGAGAGAAAAGAAAAAAAAAAATGAGGGTAAAATAAAAAAAAAAAAAAAAAACTAAATCCGTTTCCATCCTACAGCTCGTGTGGTATTGGAATTTCCGATTTCGGGTAAAGGCGTCAGGAGCTCCCATCGACGATATATTTTGCTGAGTTTTATTTTTTATGGATTCACTTTTGATATTTCTCTACCGTGGAGAAGAAAGTGAAGTTTCAGGAATTCGTTCTTCAATGTCGAAAGATTTATCCGCTTTTCGTAAAGTGTGTTTGGTAACAAAACAGCAAGAACTTGAACTTATTCTCCTTTTCAGACCTGCATTTTCGTCCCAAAAGACATTTTTCAATTGTCAGTATTTGTTAGAAATGGATTTATGAATTAGGATTGCTCTTGAAAATAGGATTTTGAATGTACCTGGTGAAACACAAGCTGCTGAAATATCCTTATTGTAAAATATCTACTTTTTTTAGATTGTTTGAAATTCTGTTTTAATAAGTAAATTTTAGTTTGTAAACGAATTAAGGATATTATACATTAAGACTCGGGTCAATGTAACGCAATGAATTATACGGGAAATTAATTTTAATATGATTAGGAATGATATAAATCAAAACTCATACATAAATTACTTTACTTGAATGGTACAAAGTGAAAATGTACTAAAAGTTACAAACATAGGATGATTACATACATTTTAATAAGGTTTTTATTTATTTTATTTATTAATTTTTTTGTAAGGAATATAATTTTTAGTACAGCATTTTAAACTTGTCCCCTTCCCCCCCCCCCCCAAAAAAAAAGTAATAAAAGATGAATTGAGTCTCATAGCTGATGATATATACATATATATATATATATATATATATATATATATATATATATATATATATATATATATATATATATATATATATATATATATATATATATATATACATATATATATATATATACATATATATATATATATATATATATATATATACATATATATATATATACATATATATATATATATATATATATATACATATATATATATATACATATATATATATACATATATATATATATTTATATATATACATATATATATATATATACATATATATATATATACATATATATATATATATATATATATATATATATATATATATATATATATATATATATATATATATATATATATATATATATATATATATATATATATATATATAGGCCACGTGCGGTGGCCAAGAGAAATCCCAAGCAACTGTAATGTATCATCTGTCTTCATAATTATTACTTATTTATTACTTGCACTTTGTAATATTTGTTTCTAGTAGCAGTATACTTCCTGTCAATAATGGGCATATATAAAGATAAATGAAAATTGTTTTTTGTGTGGCCATGATATAATTGATTTGCTTAGATGTACCGTTTGTCGCTCACATTTGATAATATCCATTTTAATGGAGAAAAGTTGCTTTGAATTAATTACCAGTAATTTGCAGCGGTTGAAATCTCATCATTAACTTTGTTACAACGAATTCAAGTGTAGTTAACTGAATTCCTCATGTTATACAAAAAGATATTTAAGAACATTTTTAAAAAATTTAAAACAGGCATATAGCATTAAATTTCAACATAACGAGGAAATCCTAGCAAATTTAAAAGCTTAATATGCTACGTATTGTCAAAAATATTTTAGTCAAGTCATGACTGAGTTTTCCTGATACTATTAAAATTCAGCAGCAGGAGATTTGAAAACCTAGTTATTTATCCTTACATATTCACCAATAAATTTATATCACTGATTAACCTTATCACAATTAATCTGAGTCTAGTGACGGTAAAATTTCTAAAATGTAAAATATCTTGATGGGAGCTAATTAAGTAATCGAAATAAGCACGTAACATTGACTTTTTACAGCAGCAGGAAACATCACTATATTCATAGCTTAACTAAGATATTTTCGAAAATATTCAAATTTGAAAAACTCCTTGGATAAAAAAAGCTTTACTAGATTGAACACAACCACAAAATTGGAAAAAATCAATAAATAAAAAGTTGCTCGCCTGGAAAGTTTTTTGAGGAAAATTGTTTTCATACTCCATTAAATTGTAATCTTGCCTAAAATGTAGTTCCTGCCTACCAGAATAAAAATATTCCGCGCGTATTTTGAAAATCCAATCTAAAGTATTCTTAGAAGAATGAAAAAATAAAGTTTGGCGAAGCCTCAGATATGGAAGACTTAGATATGCAATACGCTGCTGATATTCCAAAGAAATTGCTCTGCTCCAAATTTGATTCCGAGCAATAAAAGATTGGAACACCTATAAAACGAAATTCGAACAAAAATCGAACGGAGGGAAAAAAAGCTGCACTCATTTTGGGAGATCATATTAAAGACCCAGAACATAATCATTTGCAAAAAGGATATTTTCTTTCCTTATCCAAACTCTTCGATACTGTTAAGAATTACCATCGTTACGGACTACTTAATATCCAATCGTTTCCATGCTGCTGGCCAATAATTCGATAAATGAGTTTTTTCAGCCCCGGTTTTAAAAAATTACTCTGCAGATTTGAGGGTGATAAAAACATTATCTACCAAATCATTATGTGTATACGCTTGTAATAGACTTTCCTGGAGGCAATTTTTCACACACATTGTTTCGCCCGAACAAGGAATCATTTTAAAAGCACTAAATAGAGGGGTGAGGACTCATTTTAGAGTTTTAGCCTCATATCCCCTAGCGCGTCAGTAATGAAATAGCTGGTGAATCATTACCGCGTTAGAGGTAATTCTCTTGGAGCCTGTATTATGTTTTTTCTTCATGATTCTTAACTTATTGACGTGTTGACTTGGGAGCTCGTCTTTCACACTATTAGTTTTCTATATTAAAACACTCATTTGTTGACTTTTCTTGAGTTTTCGCATGCCATTATTTTTCCCGTACATAATATTAATAGTATTCGCATTCATAGGAAAATAGTGCCAATTCTAAAAAAGTCATTATTCTCATAATTCAGGAAATCTCTACTTGCTATATACTGTATGATAATAATGATCATATTAGAAATATATCATTATTACACTTTGAATAGAGTCATATTAGAAATATAACAGATACTGCTTAAATGTGCTATGTTAGATAATTTTCTTCATTGCGTACATTTTGATATAAATGAAAAAAAAATCCTATTTAATTTTACTCAATTTTGACTTTTAATTTTTTATTAATAGCTACGATATTATTTTCAAAAAAAAAAAGATGGATATCTGCTGCTGTTTACATAGATTGTTTATGAAAAATTAAAATGTCCACCATTTTCTCATTTTTCGAAAGAATCATTTTAAGTTAAATTCTAAAATTACATACAGTGCATTAATAAACGGACTTTAGTACCATATACATAAAGCATTAATGCCCATTGTAAACTAAAAATCATTTTAAGGGTGATCCTCCAAAATTCTTTAATTAAAGATTTTTAGGATTGACTAATCATTACTTTAAAATTTGTTTGTTTTTTTTTTTTTTTCATTTTTTTTTTTTACATTTACATAAACGCAACCTTTTTTTTTTCTTCTTCTTGGGTGTTTCCTATTATTACATTTCAAATGTTACTCAAGATCCATAAATGTCGTTTTATACTATACTAGCAAAAATACCCGGCGTTGCCTGGGCCAATAATACATATGAGAAACAATCGCTAATTTCATTTGTTTTCTGTTTTATCTTTGAAAATTTAAAACACACCGCTTTGATGTCATTAAAAATCGAACTTCTTCTTTACCCATAAAATTAAATAGCAATAAGTATAAAGAGCAAAATATTCATTTAGAAACAAAAGCACGATATTAAAGCATAATATACAAATTTGAAGAATTTTCAAAATTTGAAATTAAACTTCACTTGTTTAAAAAGATTCATCTGTTAAATTTTTTTATTTTTTTATGTTTTTTTTTTTTCAATATAGGGTCTAAAACCTTCTGTGTGTGGCTATTGAAGTACAAATTGAAAAAGAAAATACTGACCGTAATCCTTCTATGCTTGCGAGTAGGGGAATAAGGACAGTTCAACGCCAGCCGGCGGCACTGCGGCTATGCATCTGCAATCCGGCTCATAGCCGCCTCCCACTCCCCCTCCCGACCTTGGGGTTGACCCTCCCCACGACCGGGGCCGCCGCGAGAACCCGTAGAAGGTGACGAGGGTTTTTCCCGCGTTTTAGATATTTTTCCCGCGTTTTCGGACTTAGAATATTTTGAACTTGTTGTCATGGTATCTACAAAGTTTTTACTTTTTGGATGGCAACACTTGTTTGAGTTTCGGTTTTGGAATGGCAACACTTGTTGTCATGACAACCAGAGTTTTTAGTTTTCGGTTGGCAACACTTGTTGCTATGTTTTAACTTATGCTATGTTTAACGTCGGTGGCGCCATCTATTGAGAGGTTGATTTTTTATTTCCGGACTTTGAATATTTCTGCGAATTTAATTATTTTTATTTTTACAGAGTGTCGCTGCTGGGAATCGAACACACGATCTCCAAAAGGTCTTAGTAGCTGTCAGATTTAGACACGCGCAAACTGACCAAGCTACTAAGACCTGAGTGTAAGCACGTTAATTATCATCTCAATATAATTTTCACATGTGCTAAATGCTCGTGGCGTCATCTATTGAGACTTTGAAGATTTTCCGTGATTTTTTGGACTTGGAATTTTTTTTTTTTTTTTAAATCTTCGTTTTTAGGGAATGGCAAAATGTCGCAATTGTTGCCATGACAATGTGTGATACTTTTTGCCATACCATCCAAAAGTCTTTTGATCTTTAATTATTTTCGAGCGTTTTCAAACTTGAAATATTTTTCGAACTTTATTTTTTTTTTTCAGGTATTTTAGAATTCAAATATTTTTTACATTCAAGTCTTAGACTATTTTGACGTCTTTCGTTCTTTTGCTTATTTTCGAGCGTTTTCAAACTTTGAATATTTTTCACAAGTTAGATTTTTCTTTCATGCATTTTTGGACTAGAAATTTTTTCACATCCATACATTTAGGATTTCGATTATTTTTTCTAGTTAGGTCTTTGACTATTTTAAAGCTCTTTTGTCTATTTTTAGCAATTTGTAGACTTAGTTTATTTTTATACCTTTTGATTTCTAATTACTTTTTCATCTTTTATTCATTTACAAGTGTAATCGACTTTAGCATTTTTCCAACTTAAACTATTTTTTTCATCATTTAGGAGTTCAATTGTATTTTCATACATATTTACACTTAAAATATTTTTCGAATTTTGATTTTCTTTTTCATGCATTTCAAACTTTATCATTTTTACAACTTTGATTCTTTGCACGAATTTCAAAACTTGCAATCAATTTACTCTTAGTAGTAATTAACACTTATCATTAACAAATTTTCACGAATTTTAAAAATCAACTTAATTAATTTTTTCCAGTAAGCAAATTTCGCACTCAAGTTACATTTCATCACTACATATGCTTTTCAAGAGATACATTTAATTTATCACATTTTATTTAATCAACTCCAATAATTATTTTTTGATTAGTATTTAAACTTAGTCATTTCATCGCATAGTATTTTACTTTATTATTTTTTTTCATACAAGCACTCTTGTTAGAATAAAACAAAATTTTCATGAATTTGAATCACTTTGACTATTTCATTTTCCCAATAATATTTTATTTTACTTTAACATATTCTCACGCGTTTTACTATTTATCATTCATTTACCAAAGTGATGAAAAATGTTCCCGCTATTATATTCAAAATACAACTCTTTCAATATAGTTATTTTCCAAGACGAAAGTTAACAAGTTTTTTCTAAATTATTACTTTACAGCCAACTAATTTCATTAACAGAGTTTTCAATACAATTTATAAATTTCAGTTTTATTTATTAATTTTTCATTCGCATGCAAATAAATTCAAAGTCGCAAATTTCATTCAAGTCGGCTTCAATTTTGTATAACTGAAGAAGCTTCCAACAAAACACTCCCACATCACAACCAAGACTTACAAAAGATATTTTTACAAAATTTCAAATCATTTCAGGAATATACACACTCATAGAAAATCCCCAACAAAATAAAATAAAAAGTTGGCTTAACACAATTTAAGACCTATCACAAGTACTATATTTGCTCCTTTTAAAGAATTTTCATTAAACTTCGTATTAATTTAATGCTAGTTCATGATCAACATAAACAGATAGGAACAGACACACACAATCTTCGTGAAAAAAAAAAAACCCGGAAACAATAGTAAATTTATCATACGAAGAAAAAAATATTTTAAAGTCAAAAATCCAACCTTTGTAGGAAAAGACTCCTCAAATACTTATGCATTGATGCATTATTGAAGATAATGAATAATATTACAAAATATGCGTCGATTTTAAATTTAACAACGGCATAAAATGTAATATTATCCAAACTTCATTTCCATGCCTTCCTAGAATGTTCTGACTGCAACCAACACTCTCTTCGCTAAGCGTCCATCCACATCGAAAGCACAACGGATAATGAAAGATGAAACTTAGGCTTATCTCAGATTTTATCTTATCATAGTGAGTCATGGAATTCACGTGGTAAGATTTCAACTCAATACTAACGGCTGTAAACACATGTGACCTCTTTTATCGCTGATAAAATGTTAGATATCACAACAAAACCATTTGTAATAATCTTATCGCCCAAAAACTTAATTAAAGAAGATACATCGATTTAAATCTTTATTTGAAACTAATTTCCTAATTAATTTCAAAACCACTGTCGACGATTTATTTATTTTTTATTTTTTCCCGAACTTGAACTGTCTACAAAGTTATTCTATTCTATTCGTTTCTCATGCACACACGCACACACACACACACACACACACACACACACACACACACACACACACACACTTAAAGACTTAATTTTTTCTATTCGCAATCATTCCACCATAACATTTTACATTTTCAAAAAGACCATAGTTATTACTTTTTTAAACTGAGTTGTTTTCCAATGATTATTTCACTGTGGAGATTATTTTCAGTGCGTTCTTATTCTTTTAATAGTTTTCACCAATTAAGCATTACAATTATTTATTCTTCCAAAAGCATAGCGATTTTCACATTTCCAAAAAATATTTCTAGTGATTTTATTTTTACAACAGCGAATTCAATTTCCTTAGAAATTTTCGAATGTATTTTGTCATATTAAAACGAATGCATTATTCAAGTTATACATATGTACATGGTGTAGCAATCAACCTTGAATGAATAATTGCAGGTCTTAACATATAAAAAAAATTTCAACTTGTAAGAATATTTCTTTTTTTTTTTTTTTTTTTTGTTTCAAAACAATATTTTTTCAAACTTGTAATATTTTTCTACTTAGAAAATGAAATCAAATATTTTTTTTTCTTCAATTATATAAAATGTTTTTAAGAATTAATTTCTCAAACTTGTAATGTATTTCCACTAATTAAAAAAAAATCAATTTTTTTTTTTCAATCATATAAAAATAAATTTTTAATCTTACAAAAATAATTTTTTCCGCAAAAATATTTTTTTCAAAACAAAAAATAATATTTTTATAACATATTATTTTTTTTTCTTTTCAACCTTTTTTCACGAAACTATTTTTTTTTTTTCATTTTTTTTTTCAAATTTACAAAAATAAATTTAAGTAACTGAATCTTCAAACAGAATGATTTAATTAATTTTAAAACTAGCAATCACTTTACTTTTTGTATTAATAACAACTATTGTTAATCCATTTACTCTTTGCACTCTCAGTATTAATTACCACACATGCATTACAAATAATAGTAATGTTTAAGATACTTATAAATCATTCACTCAAGCTTTCAAATATCCAATTATCATGTTATTGTTCAATCATGTGAGGGAACTTGTAATGAAACTTTACACATCAATCGAAATTATAAGCGAAAATATCACATTTTTAGCAATTAATATAATCATACAATTAACTTTGAATTTAAGAAAATTAAAAACTCTTATACACTTAGTAACACATAGGTCGAAATGGTTTACGATCAGGTGAGTGTCTTTTATCAATTGAGAGAACAACATAGTTGAGAAAGAGCGCTCACATTTCATATTAGAATTTATAAGTCTTTAAGGTATTTCTCCAATATTGAATTCAGTATTAATACGTATGAATTTCAACATGTGAATGTGACTGTATATTATTTTTCAACCCATTAACTTGTTTAAGGTTCACTATCATAATTTTCAACTTTTTCATAACATATGTTGAAATATTTTATGTGTGTCAATCTATTGAAATATCACAAAAATCATATTCTCACTCAAACTTTATTACAATACCATACAGTGAAACAAACAAAATACAGCCATTCTAAAGCTTGCTTACAAGAAAACGCATGTAGAAATATATGAAAGATTAATTTCAAAGCACAAATCATCAACTATATACAACGCAAAGCAATAAAACAAGTTTAACTGCCTTAAAGGATAACAGATACATTTTGAAGGATAGAGGTAATTCATTTATAAAACTTATTAATTTACTACTTAGCTAAAGGTGCGTATTTCGCAGTCTGAACTTCCACATTGACAATATTATCCAACGTCCACCCAGATCCAAGTTGTATAAACACCTCTAAGGCGTTTTCAACCTGACCAATAGCATCATTCAAATGTTCTAAGATAGTGTCCTTAACAAGTTCTATTCGCATTACACTTCTAAAATAAGAAGTAATCAAATTATCATCATCATCATTATCATTATCACCAACATAACGACTCAGCACTGCCTTCATTACTATGCACCATTTAATGCTTCGTTTTTCATCTATTTCATCCTCCAATATTTGAATAATTTGGGGTCTTAACTCATCAAAACACATTTTTATGTCTTGAGAATTTTGAGGAGCGGGTGTTACAAACTCCGTAGCAAAAACACCGAATGCAGTTTGTCGAGTAGGTTTTAATCTCTTTGGGACATGAGTTTTCACTGTAACTTGCTTCACTGCACTATGCATAACACGAACGTGATGCAAAAGGGTAGATTTACTAGCAAGCACTTTTCCGCACTGATCACATGTATAGCTTCGTCCATGTATCAGGATATGCCTTTTCAAACTATCCTCTCGTTTAAACTTTCTGTCACATTTCGAACATGCAAAGGTGGTAGTAGAATTATGAATCTTCAAATGACGATTCAAAGCAGATTTCCACTTGAATGACTTTCCACATTCTTGACATATGAATGAGGGACCATGCTCCTTAATATGTAGATTCAAATGCTTTCTTTCATCGAATAGCATGTCGCACTTTTCACATCTATAAGACTTCTTTCTAGAATGTATCTTTTGATGACTTCTCAAAGTAGACTCACGCCCAAAGGAAGCATTACATTTCATACAACAAAATGGTTTCATTCCTGAATGAGTCTTAAGATGTTGATTCAAATTTGAATTTGAACTAAATTGCTTCCCACATGAAGCACATACCTGTAAAAGATATAAAGGAAAAATAAATCAAAAATTATCAGAAACTTTTTTTTTTATTTAAGTCAATTCTATCATTGAAAATAGCATTTAAAACACTAGCACATATGAAGTTTCGTGCTATATACTTTCTCAACATCATTTCATCATCTAAATTTAAACTCAAATGAAATGTAAATAAATACATAAAACGTGAAAACAAAACTCCTGTTTACATCATATTCAATTCTTTTAATAACACAAGAATCCGAAAGTTGAAATTTTATAAAAGTTCATTTAAAAATACAGCACACAATATCGTTTACTGTTCCGCTACCAAAATTCAGCATGTACAATTTTTCCACTAAACTAACAAGCTTCTTTAGAATATTAAAGTAAGATGCTTATCAAATAAGCGCAAACCTTCAAGTAAGCACATTCTATGAAAATATTAATCAATTTTCATGAAATGAATATTTCGTACTCACACTTTTGAAATAGAAAAATTGATGAAATCTTTACCCAAAATCATTTATTATATTATTTTCATACTGCTTGAGCCCTCAAATATTTCAACAAAAGAATTATCACATAACACACTCAAAAATAAATACTTACATGTGATGATAAAACATCTTCACGACTCACACCACCATCAACAATATTCGACTTTTCCCTATGATTTTCCATTAGAAAAGCTCTAAAGAAATTCGAAACACCAAGTTAAAATTTTCAGCTGTTCGAAAAAGTTTTTCGATAGAAGTTAACTTCAGCACAGAAAACCTCCCGTCACGATCGGAATGGAATCCAAACCACCAAATGATCTTTCGAAGTAACCACATCAAATTTATACTTTCGAAGGATGCGTTAAACAAAAAGGTGAAATTATCAACCAATGAGAATGCTAAATGAAATGGATGAGAGAACCAATGAGCTTAATGCATCTGTTTGAATACAATCCTTTCACAACAGTAAAAAATAAAACAAAATTAACAAATAAATACAGATAAATTCAATCCATATGTGACCATCAAGATCTTTCTCAAAATTTGTCGAAGACTACTCTGAGTGGAGTTGAGTTGTCTTCGACAAATTTTGAGAAAGATCTTGATGGTCACATATGGATTGAATTGATCTGTATTTATTTGTTAATTTTGTTTTATTTTTTACTGTTGTGAAAGGATTGTATTCAAACAGATGCATTAAGCTCATTGGTTCTCTCATCCATTTCATTTAGCATTCTCATTGGTTGATAATTTCACCTTTTTGTTTAACGCATCCTTCGAAAGTATAAATTTGATGTGGTTACTTCGAAAGATCATTTGGTGGTTTGGATTCCATTCCGATCGTGACGGGAGGTTTTCTGTGCTGAAGTTAACTTCTATCGAAAAACTTTTTCGAACAGCTGAAAATTTTAACTTGGTGTTTCGAATTTCTTTAGAGCTTTTCTAATGGAAAATCATAGGGAAAACTCGAATATTGTTGATGGTGGTGTGAGTCGTGAAGATGTTTTATCATCACATGTAAGTATTTATTTTTGAGTGTGTTATGTGATAATTCTTTTGTTGAAATATTTGAGGGCTCAAGCAGTATGAAAATAATATAATAAATGATTTTGGGTAAAGATTTCATCAATTTTTCTATTTCAAAAGTGTGAGTACGAAATATTCATTTCATGAAAATTGATTAATATTTTCATAGAATGTGCTTACTTGAAGGTTTGCGCTTATTTGATAAGCATCTTACTTTAATATTCTAAAGAAGCTTGTTAGTTTAGTGGAAAAATTGTACATGCTGAATTTTGGTAGCGGAACAGTAAACGATATTGTGTGCTGTATTTTTAAATGAACTTTTATAAAATTTCAACTTTCGGATTCTTGTGTTATTAAAAGAATTGAATATGATGTAAACAGGAGTTTTGTTTTCACGTTTTATGTATTTATTTACATTTCATTTGAGTTTAAATTTAGATGATGAAATGATGTTGAGAAAGTATATAGCACGAAACTTCATATGTGCTAGTGTTTTAAATGCTATTTTCAATGATAGAATTGACTTAAATAAAAAAAAAAGTTTCTGATAATTTTTGATTTATTTTTCCTTTATATCTTTTACAGGTATGTGCTTCATGTGGGAAGCAATTTAGTTCAAATTCAAATTTGAATCAACATCTTAAGACTCATTCAGGAATGAAACCATTTTGTTGTATGAAATGTAATGCTTCCTTTGGGCGTGAGTCTACTTTGAGAAGTCATCAAAAGATACATTCTAGAAAGAAGTCTTATAGATGTGAAAAGTGCGACATGCTATTCGATGAAAGAAAGCATTTGAATCTACATATTAAGGAGCATGGTCCCTCATTCATATGTCAAGAATGTGGAAAGTCATTCAAGTGGAAATCTGCTTTGAATCGTCATTTGAAGATTCATAATTCTACTACCACCTTTGCATGTTCGAAATGTGACAGAAAGTTTAAACGAGAGGATAGTTTGAAAAGGCATATCCTGATACATGGACGAAGCTATACATGTGATCAGTGCGGAAAAGTGCTTGCTAGTAAATCTACCCTTTTGCATCACGTTCGTGTTATGCATAGTGCAGTGAAGCAAGTTACAGTGAAAACTCATGTCCCAAAGAGATTAAAACCTACTCGACAAACTGCATTCGGTGTTTTTGCTACGGAGTTTGTAACACCCGCTCCTCAAAATTCTCAAGACATAAAAATGTGTTTTGATGAGTTAAGACCCCAAATTATTCAAATATTGGAGGATGAAATAGATGAAAAACGAAGCATTAAATGGTGCATAGTAATGAAGGCAGTGCTGAGTCGTTATGTTGGTGATAATGATAATGATGATGATGATAATTTGATTACTTCTTATTTTAGAAGTGTAATGCGAATAGAACTTGTTAAGGACACTATCTTAGAACATTTGAATGATGCTATTGGTCAGGTTGAAAACGCCTTAGAGGTGTTTATACAACTTGGATCTGGGTGGACGTTGGATCATATTGTCAATGTGGAAGTTCAGACTGCGAAATACGCACCTTTAGCTAAGTAGTAAATTAATAAGTTTTATAAATGAATTACCTCTATCCTTCAAAATGTATCTGTTATCCTTTAAGGCAGTTAAACTTGTTTTATTGCTTTGCGTTGTATATAGTTGATGATTTGTGCTTTGAAATTAATCTTTCATATATTTCTACATGCGTTTTCTTGTAAGCAAGCTTTAGAATGGCTGTATTTTGTTTGTTTCACTGTATGGTATTGTAATAAAGTTTGAGTGAGAATATGATTTTTGTGATATTTCAATAGATTGACACACATAAAATATTTCAACATATGTTATGAAAAAGTTGAAAATTATGATAGTGAACCTTAAACAAGTTAATGGGTTGAAAAATAATATACAGTCACATTCACATGTTGAAATTCATACGTATTAATACTGAATTCAATATTGGAGAAATACCTTAAAGACTTATAAATTCTAATATGAAATGTGAGCGCTCTTTCTCAACTATGTTGTTCTCTCAATTGATAAAAGACACTCACCTGATCGTAAACCATTTCGACCTATGTGTTACTAAGTGTATAAGAGTTTTTAATTTTCTTAAATTCAAAGTTAATTGTATGATTATATTAATTGCTAAAAATGTGATATTTTCGCTTATAATTTCGATTGATGTGTAAAGTTTCATTACAAGTTCCCTCACATGATTGAACAATAACATGATAATTGGATATTTGAAAGCTTGAGTGAATGATTTATAAGTATCTTAAACATTACTATTATTTGTAATGCATGTGTGGTAATTAATACTGAGAGTGCAAAGAGTAAATGGATTAACAATAGTTGTTATTAATACAAAAAGTAAAGTGATTGCTAGTTTTAAAATTAATTAAATCATTCTGTTTGAAGATTCAGTTACTTAAATTTATTTTTGTAAATTTGAAAAAAAAATGAAAAAAAAAAAAAATAGTTTTGTGAAAAAAGGTTGAAAAGAAAAAAAAATAATATGTTATAAAAATATTATTTTTTGTTTTGAAAAAAATATTTTTGCGGAAAAAATTATTTTTGTAAGATTAAAAATTTATTTTTATATGATTGAAAAAAAAAAATTGATTTTTTTTTAATTAGTGGAAATACATTACAAGTTTGAGAAATTAATTCTTAAAAACATTTTATATAATTGAAGAAAAAAAAATATTTGATTTCATTTTCTAAGTAGAAAAATATTACAAGTTTGAAAAAATATTGTTTTGAAACAAAAAAAAAAAAAAAAAAGAAATATTCTTACAAGTTGAAATTTTTTTTATATGTTAAGACCTGCAATTATTCATTCAAGGTTGATTGCTACACCATGTACATATGTATAACTTGAATAATGCATTCGTTTTAATATGACAAAATACATTCGAAAATTTCTAAGGAAATTGAATTCGCTGTTGTAAAAATAAAATCACTAGAAATATTTTTTGGAAATGTGAAAATCGCTATGCTTTTGGAAGAATAAATAATTGTAATGCTTAATTGGTGAAAACTATTAAAAGAATAAGAACGCACTGAAAATAATCTCCACAGTGAAATAATCATTGGAAAACAACTCAGTTTAAAAAAGTAATAACTATGGTCTTTTTGAAAATGTAAAATGTTATGGTGGAATGATTGCGAATAGAAAAAATTAAGTCTTTAAGTGTGTGTGTGTGTGTGTGTGTGTGTGTGTGTGTGTGTGTGTGTGTGTGTGCGTGTGTGCATGAGAAACGAATAGAATAGAATAACTTTGTAGACAGTTCAAGTTCGGGAAAAAATAAAAAATAAATAAATCGTCGACAGTGGTTTTGAAATTAATTAGGAAATTAGTTTCAAATAAAGATTTAAATCGATGTATCTTCTTTAATTAAGTTTTTGGGCGATAAGATTATTACAAATGGTTTTGTTGTGATATCTAACATTTTATCAGCGATAAAAGAGGTCACATGTGTTTACAGCCGTTAGTATTGAGTTGAAATCTTACCACGTGAATTCCATGACTCACTATGATAAGATAAAATCTGAGATAAGCCTAAGTTTCATCTTTCATTATCCGTTGTGCTTTCGATGTGGATGGACGCTTAGCGAAGAGAGTGTTGGTTGCAGTCAGAACATTCTAGGAAGGCATGGAAATGAAGTTTGGATAATATTACATTTTATGCCGTTGTTAAATTTAAAATCGACGCATATTTTGTAATATTATTCATTATCTTCAATAATGCATCAATGCATAAGTATTTGAGGAGTCTTTTCCTACAAAGGTTGGATTTTTGACTTTAAAATATTTTTTTCTTCGTATGATAAATTTACTATTGTTTCCGGGTTTTTTTTTTTTTTTTTTCACGAAGATTGTATGTGTCTGTTCCTATCTGTTTATGTTGATCATGAACTAGCATTAGATTAATTCGAAGTTTAATGAAAATTCTTAAAAAGGAGCAAATATAGTACTTGTGATAGGTCTAAAATTGTGTTAAGCAAACTTTTTATTTTATTTTGTTGGGGATTTTCTATGAGTGTGTATATTCTTGAAATGATTTGAAATTTTGTAAAAATATCTTTTGTAAGTCTTGGTTGTGATGTGGGAGTGTTTTGTTGGAAGCTTCTTCAGTTATACAAAATTGAAGCCGACTTGAATGAAATATGCGACTTTGAATTTATTTGCATGCGAATGAAAAATTAATAAATAAAACTGAAATTTATAAATTGTATTGAAAACTCTGTTAATGAAATTAGTTGGCTGTAAAGTAATAATTTAGAAAAACTTGTTCACTTTCGTCTTGGAAAATAACTATATTGAAAGAGTTGTATTTTGAATATAATAGCGGGAACATTTTTCATCACTTTGGTAAATGAATGATAAATAGTAAAACGCGTGAGAATATGTTAAAGTAAAATAAAATATTATTGGGAAAATGAAATAGTCAAAGTGATTCAAATTCATGAAAGTTGAAAATTTTGTTTTATTCTAACAAGAGTGCTTGTATGAAAAAATAAATAAAGTAATACGATGAAATGACTAAGTTAAATACTAATCAAAAAAATAATTATTGGAGTTGATTAAATAAAATGTGATAAATTAAATGAATCTCTTGAAAAGCATATGTAGTGATGAAATGTAACTTGAGTGCGAAATTTGCTTACTGGAAAAAATTAATTAAGTTGATTTTTAAAATTCTTGAAAATTTGTTAATGATAAGTGTTAATTACTACTAAGAGTAAATTGATTGCAAGTTTTGAAATTCGTGCAAAGAATCAAAGTTGTAAAAATGATAAAGTTTGAAATGCATGAAAATGAAAATCAAAATTCGAAAAATATTTTAAATGTAAATATGTATGAAAATACAATTGAACTCCTAAATGATGAAAAAAAATAGTTTAAGTTGGAAAATTGATAAAGTCGAGTACACTTGTAAATGAATAAAAGATGCAAAAGTAATTAGAAATCAAAAGGTATAAAAATAAACTAAGTCTACAAATTGCTAAAAATAGACAAAAGAGCTTTAAAATAGTCAAAGACCTAACTAGAAAAAAATAATCGAAATCCTAAATGTATGGATGTGAAAAAATTTCCAGTCCAAAAATGCATGAAAGAAAAATCTAACTTGTGAAAAATATTCAAAGTCTGAAATGATTAAAAATAGTGAAAGACTAAGAGAGTGAGAAAATAATCAAAGATTAAAAGACTTTAGAATAGTCTAAGACTAAAACGGTAAAATAATCCTCGAACTCTAAAATGCTTGAAAATAAATCAAAACGCGTGAAAAAATCCTCGTAAAAGTTTTTGAGAAAAAACAACTAAGTCCAGTATGACCGAAAATAAATAAAATTCGCGGCAAAATATCTAAAAACGCGCGAAAATATCCTCGCAAAAGATTATGAGAAAAAGGTGACGAAGTCCGAAAACGCGGGGGAGGGGGGGGGAATATAAATGCGCGAAAATATCCTCTTAAAAGGTTACAAAAAAAAAAAAATGATAAAGTTCGAAAACGCGCGAAAAAAAAACGACAATATGCGCGAAAATACCCTCGTAAATGGTTACAAAGAAAAATGACAAAGTTCGAAATACGTGAAAACAAACTAATTCTGAAAACTGTGAAGTTCGAAAGGCGGAAAAATAAATTAAGCTGTAAAAATGAAAAAAGATGGAAATACGTGAATAAATCAAAGTTTGGGTGTTCGATTCCCAACTCCGATACTCTGTAAAAATAAAAATAATTAAATTCGCGGAAAATATTCAAAGTTCAAATATGTAGGAAAATAATTGAAGATCAAAAGACTGGAAAATAGTCTAAGACCTAAATGAAAAAAAAAAAAGGTTGATAGGGTGTATTTAATACACCTGGTTGGTTGGTGGGACCATCATCTTTTAATTAATTATTTTTGTGAAAACCTTCGTTACAAAGAAAAAATCACGGAAAATATTCTAAGTACAAAAACGCGGGAAAATATCTAAAACGCGCGAAAACTATTCGTAACCTTTCACGGTAAAATGACAAAGTCCAAAAAATGCGGGAAAATATTTAAAACGCGGTGGTCACCTTCTTCAAGTTCGAGGCGCAACCCCAAGGTCATCCCCAAGGTCGGAGGGGGAGTGGGAGGCGGCTATGAGCCGGATTGCAGATGCATAGCCGCATTGCCGCCGGCTGGCGTTGAACTGTCCTTATTCCCCTACTCTTGCGATAGTTTTTTTGTGATTCTTGGTGCAATTTAAAACGTTACCAAATTTGCAGTAAAAGTTTTGGTTTACCTTGGACAATGCTATCCCTCCCTAATTTGTAAAATTGTCTGTTACAAATTTTCGTCAAAGAGATAGTTTTGCCAAATGCTGAGACAATTTTGAGGACCATGGAACGACGCTAAACATTTTCATCCGAAATGTTTCCAAAATTATAGTTGACGGATTATTTTACGTATTAACAAAAACATTACTTTAAGATTTGACTTGAGAAAAGCATCGAACAGTAAGACAAAAAGCAAAAATATTCAACTGTACAACAATTCTAGCAATCAACAGGGAGTTGAGATGATACCCTAAATACTGATGCGAGCTGAGGAAAGCCTTCGAATATGGAACTCGCTTTTATTCAACATAGAAATTTCAAACAGATTCCATCTTCAGCAGAAAAATTGGCACTTTCGATGGACATATAATGTTTATACGTGCACGAATTTTTAAACCTCATATTAGGGAGTTTATGCGAAAATTGTGACTTAAATTGTAATAAAAAAAGAACTATCAATCGGATTTTTTTTTTTGAACTGGTCTATAAACTTTCCCAGTAACAAAAAAGACAAACGGTGAAAGTTTCAGCCAAGTAGTTTTTGAAATCTTGGGGGACAAACACACCCACAAATTTACCAACATCCATTTATATATGTATATAGATTCAACTCGTACTTATTGCAAACTGTCCATATCTAAATCACTCAATATGAGTATGTAACATGTGAGCATTGAAATTTATTGGTATGTTTAAATAGTTTATTAAATTTTCCAATGTCCTTAGTTTACATTGAAAATTGTATATTTATTTTTAAATAAACTGATTGTTGCTGTTGTTGTTGTACAAAACCAACCATGCAACAGTGCGATTTATTTATATTTTTTTGCATTAAAACTAGTCCATTAAATTTTTTTTTCTCCACCACGGCAGTTTTATAGTTATTTGTTCAATAAATCAAGAGTTTATCGTATATTGTATTAGTAGCTTATGGACGTTTTTTTAAATTCTTATTTAACTTTTATCTCCTATTCGCTTTTATGTCCCCCTCTTATCGGATTTTAAACGCAAAATGTCAATCCGAATAGCGGAACAAACAATTTTTAAAAGACGTAAACCATTTGTAGCCGTCAATATTTCCCCTAAGGCCATAAGCGGGAAAACTATTTCTAGCAGGAGGCATCATCAATAATAATTAAACAACGTTACAAATAAATTGTTATTAGGTTTTATACTAGCTAGTCACTTTTATACTAGCAGTTAAAACCTGCGCTCGCTCGCTGTTCCTATCTATTGCAAAATGAAGTGTTCCGTTTCCCCTTCCATTTCATGCGCCGTTTCTCCGTGGCAGTGTACACAGCACGTGCAGAAGTGACGAAAAAACTAAACAAAATTCATTGGGAAAGGGGGAGTACGATGAAAGTTTTGACCAAAAGTTGAGAGAAAACATTTTTTCATTATTACAATTATGTCGCCTACTTTGTAAAGAAAAAAAGTTGTGTTAGAACAAATGAGTGAATTCATAAAAATGTTTATGCTGAATTTGCACCATCGATTTATAACTACGAATAAGTATTTCTTTGAGATAAATAAATACCTTTGTGCTGAACAGTAAAGTAAGAAAAAAAACAACGTCAAAAAAAAAAAAAAAAGCGCAAAGTGCCAATTACAGCAGACACGCGTTTCGGCGTTACAGGGAACGTCTTTTTCAATGCAAAAAGTAATGAGCTTATGAATGGAAAGACATCCGACAAATCGGTCGAATTTTGTCGAATGTCTTTTCATCCATAAGCTCATTACTTTTTGCATTGAAAAAGGCGTTCCCTGTAACGCCGAAACAAATGTCTGCTGTAATTGGCAATTTGTGCTTTTTTTGACGTTGTTTTTTCTTACTTTAAGTATTTCTTTGGTTTATTTTGAATTAATAATAAATGCTTTTAAACCCCTCCCCCCCCCCCCCCAAAAAAAGCTAAATGAAAGAAATTCGTGCCTTCATCTCACTCACCAAATCTATATCTCTTTAATAGCACCCAATCCTGGAAATTATTAAATTATACTTGGAAAAACAAACGTGGTTGCAAAGTAATTTGGTATGTCTCACCAAAGTGTCAATGAATAATTGTAACAGAATCATTGCGTTATGCTTATTAAAAAAAAAAAAAAAACAGTGAAATGCAAATTCTTAAGTTATTTTACTTTAATGTCAACTAATTGGTAAGTTTCATAGTGATCTAAATCAGTGTTGTAGTTAAGCATCGTCTTAGAAAAAAAAAGCGTGAATTTGTAGAAATACAAATTTAAACCAAATTTACCTGAGTTTAAAACCCCAAATAAATAGTTCTGTAACTTGTTTTATATTATAAGGAGCGTCGTTAAAACCAAAACAAATGTTTAAAATAATTAAATGAAAGAAAAATGAAATTTGTGCCCAGATCCATTTGACTTTAATGGCCCTTAATCCTGGATATTATTAAAAGGACAATTCCCATAAGTGGGTCTTAACGGCACGCTTTTTACCGACAAAATTTATACAGCAATTATGAGGAGGGGGGGGGGGTAAGCGGATTTATTTTCAACATGTTTCCACAAAGGCACAAAATATGTTTCAGCTTAAAAAGCCTGGATATTGGCGTTGAGCCAAATAAACGTAAAATTCTGAAAAAAAGGAATTAAAAATGCATTAGAAGATATTGGAAAGACAATTATATGCAAATTCATCATGTCTATGTCATAAAAAGGAGTAGGCGAGCGCCACGATGAAACTCGCGCTACATCCGGATTTAATGCTGTTCTCTGCAAGAAATGATAATGGAAAACGAAAAAAAGGAAAGAACCTATTCCGTCTATACACAAGAGGCCAACATGGCAAAGGGATAAAGTACAATGAGAGCCCCCATATTAAATACCTGCTTCCCCATAATAAAATGCAAATTTCGCTATTCTTTTGATGGCGTAAAAAACAATAGCTCCTTCCACTATTCTAAATCGTTCATCAAATTTGCTCCATTCGTTGCTTTTGCATTTTATTATTTTTTTCTTTTGCTGCCATTCTATTAGTGAAAATTTGCTATTATGCTTTATTGCATTTTCTCGACTTTATCGCTTTAGAAGTACTTCAAACCGTATTATTCTAGTATGTACTTTTTTTTTCCTAAAAGAGAGGAGATATTAGAATCACGTGCCGCCTAGTAATACCGAAGACTTTAGAGAGTTTCTTTCTCGTTTGGGTTTAACGTGCTTCACGGCTGCGTCGTTATAGTCAGAGTGCCCATTAAAAGATTATTTCGCATCTTAGAGGCGATTTACCCTTTTGGATTTATTCTTTACGATATGGGCACGAGATTTAAGTCAACAACGTTATATCGTCTCAAATGATTCGATGTTTTCATGCTAGTTCATGATGTAAAGACGTGCATTTTTTCCCTAAAAAGCAGTTGTTTATTTTTTTCCCAAGTAAGTATGACTACGTTTCTTATTTGAATCTTGAAAACGTATTAATGCTTTTCTAGGGTTATCAAATAAATGTATCTTCTTGTTCTTAGAATCGCTTTTGTGCATAACTATGCTTTTAACTGTGAATTGTAATAAAAACAGTGATGCAATTAGCTATATCATAAACAAAATCACGCTTGCTATTTATGGTACTTAAGCTACATTTTTGAGTTTTTTAAAAAAATGTTTGTTGACATAACAAAGCTTTTTTTTTTTTTTTGCTATTGTTAACGCGGGAATAACGATTAAATCTTTAAGTAATTTAGATTTAAGTCCTTACTTTCCAAAACAGCATGAAGCAGCGATGCATGTTGCAAATTTTCAAGAAAGTCTGTAGACTCTTTCTTACTTGGGGGTGGAAATAAGAACATGTTTAAACAAAAAAATCTCAACATTTCAGCGAACAAATGAGGCAGTGAGAAGCAAAGTGATGTAAGTGGACATTTTCAAGCTTTGAGTAAAACGCGTAAAAAAATATGATCTTAGGTAGGCCTGCATTGATTTTTTCCCAAAATAATGCTTTATAGGAGCACCTACCAGGGCTACTAGTACTACCTCTTTTCCCAAGACAGAAGGAAGGTTCACTTACCATTTGGACTGGTTATCTCCAAATTATTAATTTTGTCACTTACATCTCTTTGCTTCTCACCCCCTCAAATGTACTTGTATTGCACTTTCCGGGATCGGGGGCACGTTCATGGTATTCGTATCCACAGGTACCATGCACTTCTTTTTTTTAATTAATTTAGCATCTTAGTTTTAAACATTTCTTGGTGCTGATTTAGATATTCGCAACTCCAGAGTTTATTAAGAAAATTGACCAAGGAATTATACTGAGAAATATAATTATTTCTATGTGCCTTATATTAAAATCTTTAAGTTTATCTATTCGCAATTCCAGAGCTCGAATATGCAACCTTGCGGTGATTAACAATACTAAAGAAAAAGGTAAAACATTCCGTTCCACGTGTTTTCTTTGGGGTAAACTACAGGCTTCAGACAGTTTATGATGCAATGTAATTTCAGAAGAATAGAAAAGAAAGCTTTCCACAAACACGATGAAAAATTACTGTCATTCACTAAGCGTCAAAGCAAGTTATAATTTACGGCATTTGTTTGTTTTACCTTTTTCATCCGCCATTAGACAGTGGATGCACCGCCCCCTATAGTTTATTGGAGTTGCGAATTACGATTAAAATAATGTCCATTTATCTTGCAGACTATATTGGGGATTTTAAATCGTTGTCGCAGAATTAAAAAAAAAAAAATCTGCTGCTGTGTTTACTTCTAGTGATTTTTGCGTTCAGTTTGATTACATATACGTACCGAATTTTTAGGAAACACTGATTTAAATCTAAGCAGCTTCACTAAAGAAAATAAATTAAAAAGTAAATTTTATGCAAAAGAAGAAAGAAACAGTAGGAGAAGTAATTCATGCTCCAAAACGTTTAATACTTAGCAAAAGTTTCCTGTAAATATTTTTTAATATTACAATCTTGCTTTTATATTCTCGATCACAACATCAACAGCAGCTTTTCTAAATGTACGTTGGAGATTTGAATTGTTAAAAAAAAGCATAAACATTAGTTTTGAAAGACGAAGTGGGCTGGTTAAAAGAAAAAGAAAGAAAAACTTGTGTTTTAATTTACTGAATTGTTGTTTCGACAAAAAAAAAGGGAGGACGGGGAATATACCTTCCTCGTAGTTAAGCAAAATTCTCAAATAGTTGTTAATTTTTACACAACGGCAACTCACTAATGTTAACTAAAAAAACTTATAAATAAATAAATATGTTTTTCAGAAATTATCTGCTTCTCCCAAACGAATAAGCAACGAGTATGGATAAGCACTGGGAGTGAAATACATTGCCTCTGATTTCTGTCTTTTCAAGCTGATCAGCAAAAGTAAAACCAATTTTACACCCTGAACAACTAAACTCTTTTTACAAAATATGTAGTGGAGTCTCTAATAAATATTTTATTTTTTATTTTCTTTTTTTTTCGAAACACTTTATAGCAAAAGTGATCAGTAAAAATGAAAAATATTTAAATGCATCAAATCTATCATTCTAACTAAATCTTATTTAAAATAATAACCGTAAAAATCATATGACCACTGTTTTCCCCCATTAACCCTCACTTTTTAGAGTGTACACTGATAATCACTTATACAATCACATTTATAAGTGATTATCACTTATCACTTCAATAATCTTAAAAACTTATTTCTGTAGACACTGCGCTTTACCTTTCCACGGAAATATTATGTCCGTGGATAAATATTCTCAGCTTCATGATACAAGAAACAGTCGATTTTAGACAGATTAAACGCGAGCACGTACCCGCATGTGCCTCATAGGTTTGGTATCGTTTGGTAACGTGCGCGTGCGCGCGCGCGCGAGTCCAATATATTTAACGCTACACTCCCCACGACCTACAATTTAGTGCAGTAAAACCCCGATTTTACGTCCCCCAAATCTGCGTTTTTCCCGCATTTAACTTTTTTCCATCAGGTCCCATCATCAATTTTGTTTCAATGTATTTCTCGTATGTTACGTTTTCGGTATTTTACTCTTGTTCTCCCAGTCCCTTGAGAAACGTAAAATCGGGAATTCACTGTATAACTTTAACCAAGTTGATACTATTCCTAGTTTCAAAGAATCTTAGCTGCGTTGCTTTAATCGGTTGATATTTTATTGCAAAAACCAGGTACAGTATCAAGAAAACAAATCTGCGATAAAGTTTAAATTAGTTCGTAAAGTATCTTTACGCTGTCAACCTTTTCAATTCCAGGTAATTTAACTTCCGACTCTCAAAATGATTTCCTTAAAATCTTTAAAAGCAACAAGCCTAAATGAAATAGGTTTTTAAATGAATGATCAAACTACACTTATGTAGCGAAAATACAAACAACAGATAAATTTCGCAAAGTTTAATGGGATTTTTAACTTAAAATAACTCATTAATTGAAGTCTTCAATTTTCCTACTCTATCGTAGTTTTCTGCATTTTCGAGTATACATGAATCATATTTCTAACATCTCTGTGATACTAAGTATCGTTGAATTAATTATGTTTCCAATTATTTTCAGGAAATTTCATTTCATAGATATTTTCTGTCATAAAACTTAAAGTAAATTTCTTTCTTCAATCAGATGAAGGAACCGAAGAGCGCTTGTTAATTCAGAAGAAATTCACTAAACATTAGATTACGAGTATTTATTACTTTTTTCGGCGTAACTCTTCAGGAACGAATTAGCCGTTTCAGAGTGGAAATGAAATAATTAAATAGAATTGAAATTTCATTTAATTAGGAACATTGCGAGCAAAATTAATTAAGATCTAACTCCCAGCCTTTACTACACCATTAATTATTATTATTATTATTATTTTATTTATTTGTTTTTTTTATTTGATTTGACAGTGAAGAAGTACTTTTTAAGTGCTTCATAGCAATGCTATATTTAAAGATACAATTTATCATTTCTAGGATAAACATTTTTATTGACAATCACAATTAATAATATCCAATACAAACTTCCCGCCCTCATATTAGTATATTTTTCTTCTCCCTTTTGCTAAATTAGCTGATACATAAGTTCCACTCTTGTGTTTTTTTTTTTTCCCCTAAAATAACCAATGCATACATTCCGCAGTCGTATTAGTATGTTTTCATTAGTTTTTCAGTCAACTCAGTGTCGCTATCTTGCTCCTCTACATACTGAAGCCACACATTGAGAAGAGTTTTGCATTCTCTTCGATTTAGTTTGAGTAGTTTTCGCTCGGATTATCCACAACGTAAATAATCCGTCAGCGGAAAATAAGAAATGCATTTCTTCTTCTACAAAAAATAAACAACTACCCTCAGGGATACTCCCGAAAGTTTTTCTCTGTCCCATTTATCTGCAGCAGCTCCCACAAGAAAAAAAGTAAATGATAATGGTATTAATCCAATTAAAAGTTTTATCCTTTAGCAATATTCCTATTCAATCAACAATATTTTTTTATGTTCTCTTCTGTTAATCTCAGCTGGAGCAGACATTTTCTTTTCAGTTTCGGAACACAATGAAGCTCTTCATTAACCACTTTATGCCGTAGGCATTGAAATTTTATATTTTTAAGCGAAAAGGGATAATTTATTGACCTACCTAAAGAGTAAAGTAAAAAAAACGAGCCACGGAAAAATTGAGGGCGAGGGGGATTCAAAGTCTTTTCTAATAAAAGCATGATTCTACCAAAGGGAGATTTTGATGATAAGAAACCTCAAGATAAGAACAATTGGTTTTATGCCTTAGTGATAATCCTAGCATTTTAATATTAAAAACAAGTAAGTTTTTATGTGTCCAAATCCACGAGAAGTCCAGCCAAGCGATAAAATTGCTACTTTTAAGAAAACTTCTGTATTACCATATTAAATTACTCAATGATGATTACAACATTGTTTATTGAAGGAAATATACCTTAATATGTATCGCTTTCAGTTTAAAAACATTGTAGAGTCCCTTATATTCCTTATAGACAAAATTTAATACGAAGGTAAAAATGCTTTTTTGAAATTTTAGAGTTTGTCTCTTGATTGGTTTTGGAAATAAACGGTTCAATTATGACTCCTTGCGACCAAAGTCCATTCCTGCCTGCCCCCCCCCCCCCTCCGCAAACCTGACAAGATAATTATAGCTGTACTAGTGAATGTACACTGTATTTTTTTACATTGGGAATCTGCGGTCCTCAATGCAAAAATTGAGTCAGATGTCCAACTTGAAGCTTGATAGAAACTTAGAAACTTGTTGAAAACGAAATAGTTATAATTATTGTAATTTACTTTACAAATGCACTAATCCTGTCAATACCATTTTTCTTGGGAACTGCAGGTGGAACACCAAGTGCAACCACCAAATTGGGTTGGGTTCTAGGTTGTCAAGCAACATAATTAAATTGCAGTTCCAGCGAAGAGCTTTGTATAGTGCACATTTACTGTAAAAAATATATACAACTGGTATTTAAAGGAAGAAATACGTAATATACAAAATAAGCCAAAAACGTCGATTTTTGGTTGATTTCACGTAACTTTACGGCTTATGCGTGAACTAAAAAGTGCAAGGAATGTAAATATTTTCAAAAATATATTAAAATACTATTAAAAGGAAGATTTTAAACGGGATTAAAACAAAAAATTTTAACATTGGGATTTTTATAAAAACATTTGAAAATTGGCCATTTTTTACCGTTTTTGAAACACTGCTGCCAATTCGCGATCTAAAGACATAAATATTTTTTAATTATTTCTCCCGTGTTTAGAATGGCAATACACAACTTTTGTTTGCTATTAGAAGTTGCTTACCGAAAATTTCCTTTTTTCGGCCCACCCTAGTAATTATGTCTCATTTGTGAAAATGGATGCAATTGAGCATATTATGATACATAATTGTTCCTAATATAAGAACTATAAAATTGCCCGTCAAGGTATGACGGGAGGAAAATGCTTCTGCATTTGAACGAAGCTATTGCCTGTTTGATAACAGATAGTTGAAATGTTAACCCTAACTCCAGTGGATAGCATTCATTGTTTTGACCACGTTTTTGTTTCTTTACTCTCCTAAAATGACAGTATTGCCAGTTAAACAGTTAAGTTTCCGAATCCAGTTCAGCCTTGTCAAAATAAAGCATTTTCCTGCACGTCAAACGTTACCAAAAAATGTTATCAGGTCGTGGAGTGAATTTCATTGTTAGGTACTTCAGCATTACTCGAAAAATAAGGACTCGATCAGTGAATTCGCTATTAGACACATGAGGTTATAGAACAATTAAAAACCAATGTTTAAAATTCGGGGGAAAAAGTTCACTATATGTGTAAAAATGTCTCGTTTGAGCAAATGGATTTAGCCCTCACCCAACTGCAAAAAATTGTGAAAGAAAATCACATAAACTATTAACGTTATACACATTTTCTGCTAGAGAAAAAAAAAATATTTATTTGCTTAGAAGTTGTGTATTTCAGATGTAGTATTATCTATGCAGGAAAGGACTAACATAATTTGGGGATTCCCCCCCCCCCCCCCGCGAATTCAAGCACGAAGTCTTAACCTTTTCAAGCACGTGATGCTTCGATTTAGACGTCGCCAAAACTTTACCATTACCGAGACGCACCCTATATTAGAAATAAATTCCTTTGAAACACAAAAACATTTCGCGAGGAATATTTGGCTCAAGTTTTATATATTCTTAACTATGTTGAAAATACATAGAAAATGAGAAAAGATTTTTCTTCCCATTCGAAAAGAGTTCTGGAAATTCTAAATGGGGTAGTCGTACGTAGCTAGGAACACCGAAGAAGACAAATGGAAGATTTATGCATTTTTGAAAACTTTGGTATTTGTAGAAAGGTATTCAAATGGTTTTTGAGGTTTAGATTTTATTACATTTTCTTTAGAGGATTTCATCATTTTGGGTTCCACAAAATGTCATTTTTTTGCACATTTTATATTTTTCTTAGTACAATAAAAAATACTGTAGGCAACCTGATGAAAAGGGAAATATAAGTTACTTTTAAAGCTGAATTATTTAAAGTTTCCCCTGAACCAGTGAGATAATTTTTAGCAACGTAAGTTGTAAGGTAAGGTTATGTAACCCAACCTTATATATCCCGCGCATTCCATAAAGTAAAAAAATTGAAACAGGAAAACTTTCTACAGATTTTGTGTTTTTTAGTTATATAATATGTTTTTTAAGTACAGTTTGTTAATTACTTTGTGGAAAAATCCTCAAAAGGGAATTAATAGTTACAGTTAGGTAACCACAACTGTAGTAGCCAGTGCTTTAGTAGTAGCCACTTTAAGGTTTAAAACGCACTAGTAGGGGTGACAGTGAAGTAATTTTTTGAACTGTGGGTCCACAATATTAATTACCTCTCTTGAACCTCAATAAGCCCAACCCTTCCTTAATCGACCCATTTTTCTAATAATGCTAGAATTTCAGTTTGTTCAATTTTTATCCGTTTTTCCCAAACCTCAAGTTTGATCCATTAGTGGCCACTCCCAAAATCTGAAAATTTCAGCAGTGGCCATCTGACATTCTCTCATTTAAAGAATTTACATTACTTTAACTTCAAATAACTGATGAATAAAACTGAATCAATATAGTGGTTACATTACCTACCAATATATTAATCACATTATTATTGATCATTTCTTTTTCAAATTTATATAAGTAACCTTGAAGTGGCCACTGCTGATTTGTTCGCTTTAGTGCCTTTTTACACGCAGGAATACAAGTAAAGGCAATAGGTAGTTTATTTCACAGCTTCTTAGACTAGTGTATCAGCAACGAAATAGCTTTTTGAAACACAGTAAAAGCATTAGTTTTACAGTAAGATACTAAAATTTCGAACCAAAAGTGTTTTAACTCAGGGAATTTTACTTGTCAAAGCTATTAGTAGATCAATATATGCTTAATAAAGGCAATTTGAAAAAAAGTTCGTTTTTAGTTCATGCATCTTCTCTATCATTTATCAGAAAAAATTAATAAAAAAATGTGTATTTTGTAAGGTGCTAAGTTGTATTTATTTATTTTTTTTTATTAAAGTGAAAGTCCTTAACAGAAAAAATCCATTGGAAATTCACCTACTTAGATTTGCTGAATTTTGTGGATTACTTTAGAAATATATCGTTGTGGCTTCTTACACCTTACTATTTACATTACAAAAAAAAAGGCTTATCAGAATTTAAGGGTTAGCTAACTATACAAGCCATTTTTCAAAATTCATGTACAACTTTCGCTGAAATTGAGTTTATTTTCATTCAAAATGAGTAGACACTCCTTTCCGCATGTACAATTTTATAACTGATAATCACTATCAAAGCAGTTTGAAAACTGAATAATCTTTGCAGCAACCAGTCCTCACAACTAAAATACATTTTAATCTCCTATGAAAAAAGCGATTTCTTATTCATGCTGATATTGAGCTGCACTATTAAAGAATAACCAATATTGTTTTAAACTAATGATCTTTCCTGTTTGTTGGTTTAAAAAAACATTTTATCGTCGATTTAGGTGGGAAAAAAAATCTTCCCGAGCCATACACAGGGTAATTTTGATTCTGAAGCTTCAATCAAGATTGATTGATGCAAAAATTAACTCGATGGGCTATTTTCGTTGAAATTTAGTTCAACTTATTTTTGGAAAGAGTAGTGAGTCTTTTTCACAAAATAAACAAATAAATAAATAAATAAAAACTTCTAATAAACTTTCAAAACTATCTTAAAAGGTTAACGACTTTTGTAGCGACTATAGTTGGAGAAAACATAACCAGGCAGCATTGTGAAGACTTCGAAGATCCTAATCACATCATTATGACGCTACCAGGTTAGGTTTGTCCTAACTATAGTCAACACAACTGAAATACACTTTCCTCTCCCAGCTAAAATAAAGAAAAAATCCATCTTTCCAACCCACACGATAAAAGAATAACCAAAAGTTGTTTAAAACTTAAATGAATTTTACATTTTTTTTTTAAATTTAAAAATACATTTTGTCAACGATTAAGGCCAAAAGCAAATCTTTTGAGCCATAGACAGGAGTGTTTTAATTCAATGGTTTCAATAAAGATTGGTTTATTTCAAAAATCAATTCAATTTTTGATCGTATTGAGTTTATTCTTAGTTAAAATTAGTAGTAACAATATTTCACAAGTAAAATTTATTACCTCATACAAACACCACCAAAAAAGATCAATTACATTTATAGCAGCTAGTCATCAAACTTAATTGCAATTTTAGTTCGAATGACTTCCAGTAAACAAAAAAAAACATTTTTTTTAATCTAGTAGATATTGAACTGCACTGCAACAAAAAAACCAAAACATTTTTAAACTAGAAGACATTCGACTTATTGTTTGATATAAAAATACATTTTATCTTTGATTAAGACGAACAGCAATTTTTCTCGAATCTTTCATTCTGAGGCTTGCAATATTAACTTATTGATTGGTTCACACCTCAATTCGAAACACTATTTTCGTTGAAATAAAGATTACTATTATTTTAAATGAGTAGTAACTCTTTGTCACAAGTTAATTTTAATAACTGATTATCGATTCCCAAAATCACCTTAAATGCTTGATGATTTGGGCAGCAACCAGTTACCACAACTAAAATACAATTAAATCTCCCACTTTGAAAAAAGTCATCCTTTTACTGCTACTTTTACTGTTACTATTAAAATGCACGATAAAAGAGCAACCAAAATTGTTTTAAACTGTTATGAGTTTTCCTTTTTGTTTGAAATAAAAATACATTTTATCGTCGATCAAGGTTCTTTTCGAGCAGTACAGAAGATGTTTTCAACTCAGGAGCCCCAATTTAAAGTATTTAATTAAATTTATTAATCACTCTTTTCCAAAAGTAAAATTTAAAAACTGATAATCATCAACCGAAATCATTTTAAAACCTTAATCACATTTGCAACAGCAAGTCACCAATACTAAAATGAAATTTAATGTACCAGTAAACAAAGGATCCATTCTTTTAACCATATAGATATCGAACTGCACTGCAACAAAATAACCAAAAATTGTTTTAAACTGTAATGAATTTTCTCGTTCGTTTGATATAAAAATACATTTTATCGTCGATTAAGGCGAAAAGCAATTCTTTTCGAGCCATACACGGGGCTCTTTCAATTCCGGAGCTTCAATAAAAGCGTCCTAGTCTTCTCACGTGCTGCTTGGAATCGGAGGGGCGAAATATTTTGTTTAAACTACTTGAAAGCGGCCGATCCGTTTTCGGCAGGGGCATCTGCTATCCAATAAATCCATACATATTATCCCAGTTACGGCTCTCCTTATTGGCTGCTGTTCTCCCCTTTTGTCAGTTTGAAGCCCTCAATCTCCAATGGCTGTATCCGTTATTGCTTGCGCCCCATTAAGCTTTATATGGAGTCAGACCGCTCAGAGGAATATACAAACCGGTCCCAAAGGTTTTATTCGGAAACCATTTTAAGGAACGATTCCCTTCGTTTTAAGTATTTTACCACGATAAGTAAGTAGGGGAGAAATATTTCGCGGTAGAGGTTAAAATGGCTGGGTCTTTTTTTTTTTTTCTTATTTTATTTCAGAGCCCCGTTTACACCCCAGTGTTATAAATTCGGATTTTTATTTTACCCTACTGGATTTCAGTAATTTAGGACTGAGAAACAATGTAAAGATTCGCGTTTATAGCCATAACTTCTTGTAACTTTATTGCACGAGAGAAAGGATTTAATACGGTAGATTTAAGACTAGACCAGGATCGTATGCTTTATGAAGTTCGGAAGATAAATTATTCAATCTTCGATTCAAATTCTTCAATACATTAAAATAAGACGGTTTTATAATTATAATTTTGTGTCAAAAATGATATTGTGCTAGAAGACAAATACAGGTAGAAGTTTTAAGTAAAGCACGAATTAATTTATTTCATACCATTCCTTAGTAATATTCTACGTACTTGGTATCTAACCGAGTTAAACAAACAATTTAGCACTTTAATACAGTGCTGGCCAAATTATTAGACTAAAGAGTTTTTTTGTTTTCTGCGCACTATTTGTACTAAAATACTATTTATTTTTCTGTTAAAGTACAGTACATACTGTACACTGATTATTACGTTATTTTAGCATAGTTTAATGTTTGCAGGTGGCAGCATTGTCTGCTTTGTTTATGTTCTTTGTTTATCTACTTACCAGGAGCATAACCTCAATCAGCTTAAACAGTTCACTAGTTCTTTTTATTAGTGTGGTCTGTTATTTTAAAGTTAGTTTTAGGTAATTAGTGAGTATGTGTATGTGAGTACATATAATAGTGAGCATAAACAATTTTTTACCTCCTTTTTTAAAAAGTTAAGAAATGGTGTAAACCTTGTGAAAAGTATGCCAAAAAGACTTAAAATGCTCATCAAGAACAATGCATACTAAATATTAGATAATTATTTCACTGTTCGTTAATGTGTCTATAGTTATGTAATCAATAAAGAATTTGCTTTTAAAACAGTCTTAGTCTAATAATTTGGCCAGTACTGTTTACTTTCTAACTTTTACTGTGTTAAAAAAAACTATTGAAAATGTTAAGTTAAAGAAAGCACAATTTTTAGGGGATGGGTTAAATAGAGGAAAAGAAATATAGATGCATAATTTTTGAGTAACACAAGTTGGGGGAGAGGAGAGGGATGTTTTCCGTGAAAAGAGAAAGATTGTGACTTTAAGGTACTTTAGCTTTTTTTGTGTTTTAATTTTTCTACATCTTCTTTGACTATTATTTTGTATAAAAGTTTATGTGACGCAGCTTAATAGTATTCAGTACTCTTTCTCAAATTTGCCATTATTATTGCTGAGCGACACTTGAATTACGGATCATAAAATCCGGGTTTTTTTTCTTCTATTTTTTAACCTTTTCTCACCAATAAAAACTATCGAAATAGAACTTCATTGGTTAGGAGATTGAAAGAAATAAACAAAAATGTTAAATACTATTTAGGTTGACGAATTTAAATTACAATCTTAGTGAATTTTCAATGCTATGGATATTGGTACATCTTCGTCACCAAGTGATAGTGTATTAAACATTTTCTCTTATTTTCGATGTTATCATCCAGTAAAAATTGTAAATCAAGAAAATCAAACATGACATAAAAACGAACAAGTAATAGTTTTTAAAGAACTAATTAATGCTATTAGTTTTTAGATAACTTAAAACACTGCTCGAGTTTCTTTTTTTTTTTTTTTTTTTCAGTGCGTGGAACTGCTTCTCGAAATTTTTTGGAGGGGAGGCACTTGTTTTTCAGGAGTGATGTAAAAAAAAAACATGTAATAATGATAATTTCCGTAAAAAACTAACTTTCTAAACATGATATATCTATGCATATCCTAAATCCGTTCATAACATCAAATCTCAATAAGTTGCATCAGATACAGCCTGCAAAAGTTACAACAATCACAAAAAAATTATACAGACATTTTCATGTTAGTTCCCAGAAACTTGCGAGCAGTTCTTTAGCGAAAAAAATTTATTCTTAGAGATTTGACAAGAAGTAATTTTGGTTAACTGCAGAAACAGGCCAGTGGTGCTAAATCTACAATTGGTAGACGAAGTTGAAAAGCTTCAAACTTGACAAATTCAGTACTTTTTTTTTTGTACATTCAACATGTACACATAGTAGCACAATTCATATTAATAGCTTTCTTTAACATTTCATGTTTTTTCCTATCTTAAAATAAGATGCAATTACAAGACCTTCTGAACTTGATTGATTTCAGAACGCCAGTAAAACGTGCGCTTTGTTTTTATTAATCAATTTTTACGCATAATAATAGTCGCCAATTGTACAAAACATTTCCCAAAAATCTGTTATAAGTTCATTATATCCGCGGTTAGTTTGCAAGCGCTTAAACGAAATGTGCGATTGCTGATAAAACACAAATAAAATAATGTCACGTACTGCATTTGGGGAGAAAGACTGCTTTTCATATAAATTTGAATAAAAAGTTTTCAGAACGAAAAGTAAAAATAAGAAATAACAACGTAAAATTACACAAAAATTACACAGTACTGCATACACGTTTTTTGAACCTGTATTATGATGCCTTTTCGTCCGTAAGCTCACTTATTTTGCACTGAAAAAGGGGTTCATTGCAACCCCGAAACACGTGAATGCAGTACTCTGCTATTTTCGTGCAGTTTTACGTCGTTATTTCCCATTTTTACTTTGCTTATAGATGAGCATTTTTCAATATATAATGCAACTTTTCAAGTGAATAACTATAACTCTTAAAACCATTTTCAGTCCACACTTAAAACACATTTTTGAAAACTTGAAAATACAAGAAAATAAAACTATAATAAATTTCAAAGAGATTGAAAAATTATAAATTCATCAAGATTTTAGCGAACTGTCATGAAATTAAAACCTTAATATTTATCATTCATATTAAGCGAATGAATGTAATTTTTAGCGTGTAAAATTAGTGCATGTGCAAGAAATAATCAATCAAGAAGTTTGACATAATCCATAACAAATTTGGGAATATCAAGTTCTTTTATTCTTAAACTACGGGATTTCTATCCAATTTCCGAGTTTTCACTCAAAACGTCTTGAATTCTACACCTACTATGATGCTTTAAAGTTCTTGGTTCTACAGGGTCTTTGCACTGGTTTGCAAAATATTGGGCAAACAAATCGCAGCAAGTTCAAAACTTCGCTTTCAGCCCCAGCCTTTCTTTACCCAGCTTTCAGAAATGACATCTAATATCTCGTGATGCCTAACAAAGGGAGTTGATATTGATTTTCACAACAACTTGAAACATGACACTGGGGGTCATTTAAAACCGAATTTTCGGTTGTTTCTTGTAAATTTAGAAAAAAATATCAATACTTCTCAGACAAGATCTTTTCGTAGATCCATATGATTAAATTCCTTGCTTCATTTGACCGGGTGACGAAAAATTCTGTAAATTCTAGGATAGAACTAATGAACAGTAATTTTAAGCCTCCTAAAAAAGTAAATATTAATTTCAGTTTTTAGTAAAATATGCTTTAAGCTTTTGAGGACCATTTTATGAAAGACATGGCCCCTAAGCTGTAATTTATTTTGCAAATCATGGAGTACAAATCATTCATAACATTTTTTTTTTTGTGTGTGTGTGTGTATTTTTTACTGAGACATCAATAACTTACTATTAGAAATTTAACTTTCTAGCGACTGATGCTAGGAAGTTGCTTCCCTGGAAGCTTCGACCACGCTAACACTGAAGATGGCCGCCGCAGATGCGGCCGAAACGTTTGGAGTAACAACACTCAGACCACGGCACAACAGAACGTAATCTTACAACATTATTAAGTAGAAATTTTTTTTTTTTAACAATCTAGTATACTCCTCATTTGTTACTAGATATGTAATCAGTTCATGTACGAAATATTATTAAAAGCACTTTTTACATGCCAAAGTAGTTAAAAGCACTTATATATGTACATACAGTAAAACCTGTAAAGTTGACCACCTTTATAAGTTGACCACCTGTCTATGTTGACCGCTTTTGTCAGGAACGGAATTAGTCCTATGTTATATAATGAAGGAAAACCTGTGTAACTTGACCACCTCTCTATCTTGACCACCTGTCTATCTTGACCACTAATGAACACCAAATTTGGTTTGGAGTATTGTAAAAAACCCTTTGTAAGTTGACCACTTGGTTTATTTTTAAAATTTTACTTAGCAAATTATTTTATTTTATTTTTTTTAAAGCTTTCCAAGAATATTTTTGATACCAGATCAGCATTTTACTAACTAAATGGAACAGCAGCATAACTAAACCTCCTTTTGAGCTTAACCACATGGGAAAACTACTAAGAACCCTATAGAGAAGTACAAAGTATTTTTTCCCAGTTGCAATATTTTGTGGCAACAATGGAATTGTGCTAAAGAGTAAAGTTACTTGCATTGCAGTATTTCTGGTGCAAGGAATTAAGAGATACGACATTTTCATTTTCAACTGCTTTTTTGAACTATGAGTTTCCAACTTGTTGCTCTTTGTGTCATAGTTTTACATAAAATGGCTTCAAAAAGAAAGTTAGTTGAACTTGAGATTGATAAAAGATATGAAATATTAAAATTAATTGAAAAGGGAGAAAACCAGAGAAAAATAGCTGACACATATGGAATTTCTAAAACTAGTGTCTAATAAGTGCGCCAACTTTAATAAGGAGTTATTTTGTTGAAAAGTAGATCATCATGGGGTTATAAATTTATAAAAAATTTGTAATTTTTGAGAAGCTATGAATTTTTAGGAACTATTAATATCAAATAAGTGACTTTTCATAATTTTTTTTTTTTTTTTGATCAATTTACTGAAATTTTAAATTTGCATGACACATTATGCGTCATTCCGGGAAAATAATCTTTAAAAATATTTGAATAACATTTTAAATTATTGTTTCAAAGTAATGCTAAACAATGAAAGTGAATTGAACAGAAAGAGAAAAAAAAATCATTACCCCCTTTATAAGTTGACCACCTGTCTAAGTTGACCACCAAAGTACTGCACCGCAAGTGGTCAACTTACACAGGTTTCACTGTATATGGAAAAAAGTACTTACATTAGTGTAAAGTTTGTCAATTTGATTGGTGTATTCGTTCTAAACATATAAATCTAAATTCATTTAAATTTATGTCTAAAAAGCTATAGTCAACCCCAAAAATACTGTAGGACTACAAAAAATTTGACTATTTCGGTGAAATAGATGCACAAATTTCATTTTAGCCGTGAAACATTTAATACTTTATTTAAAATTTAAATCTCTATTAATTATTTTATAAACATGCATCCTAATTAGGAAAAAAAGCATCTTATGCAGTCACGCGTGGTATGAAAGATGTGACAAAACGTGTTTTGTAAAAATAATGTTTTTTTACGAAAATGAAACCTTGATTAGTTCAAGATAAACGTGTTTTCGTTTATTTAAAGTTTGTGGCTCGGATTGGGATGAAGTAAGCACAACAATATAAAAAAATATAGAAACAAATAAAAGTTTTTTTTTTCTTTGAAAAATTAGTCTTCTTAATTAAGTTTATTTTTCTGTTAGTATTCATTTAACTTAACGTAAATTTTTGCTATTTCAGAATTTTTCAAGTGCGCTTATAAGAAAGTAAGCCTTTTAAAAAAGAATGATCACAAGTGAAATATTTTTACGATCAAAAGTATGTTTCTGAAATAGTTATTCTTTTCAAGCCTGCCGTTGTCACTGAAGAAAGAACCTCTAGGCACTTTTTTTAAAATCAAATAAATATGACAGAACAAATTAATAAAACTTTTAAACAATTATTTTTCGCCCCGAAAAAAATTCTAAGGAAAAAATTAATTTTTTTATGACTTTATTCACTCAAAGTTTACGTTTTAAAAGCGACTTTCATTTTTACAGCGATAAAAATGAAATCACAAATAGAAGTGGGAGTTTGAAAAAATAATGAATAATTTATTATACTAAATGAGGTTTATCCGCAAGCAAAAAGAATATGAACCAGAAAATACATTTTCTTTAAAATTAATTGGAGCCCAGCAAAAACAAACATCGCCTTATAAAATGAATATTCTTTAATCTCATTTATAAAGATGAAATTAAACAACTGAGGAGAAGAGAAAGACAGCCAATCGCGATTTTCAATTAAAATTTTTCTCTTAGAATAAATGTTACTTTAATTTTTTTTCGAGTTCACTTCATTTATTTATTCCATGAGATTAAAAGTTCTTTCAAAGGAGCCCGGATGTGAATATCTGCATCTATTTGTGGACTAATATAACATTTATTGAATTTTTGATGAACCTGGATAAACTCAGGAAATGTTTTTCACATGGAACAAATGCCAATTGTAAGTCTGTTGTAATGGAAAAGGTTCGATTTTTTTTTCTTAAAGAAGCTGCCATCGCAAGCACTGTAGCAGATGCCAAGAAATAAGACTTGAAGAAAATTCAATTAGAATCTTCGAAAAGTAAGTTCAGCGGCATTTTGTTCTTTTCCTCACTTAGAGCTTATTACTTTAAGAGATTGTAACAATAGGAAATATGGAAAGAATGTTTGCGGAAAAAAATGCAAAGTAATTTTCAAAAAGTAAAGAAATGTCACAGGAAGAAGATGGATTAAAATCTAGATAAATTATTCATTTATCTTATAGAGAAGAAAGGCAAGGAGGATCAAAACGAAAATAAGTTGCTTTTTCTACGGAATTTTGCCTCTTTAGGTCTCTGTTACGTCAACAACATTTTCGGTATTTTTTTTTCTCCTCCTAGGTATTGATTGCTTGCGTAAATTCAGTCATATCTGTTACTTTATTTTTTTACCGAATTACATAAGCCATGCAATTTATCACAGTAGTTTATTTTCTTTCTTTTAAAGGGGTTTGTGGATTATTTGACGGCATTATAAAGGCCTTTAATAATTGCGAGATATTTCTGCATAATGAATTATTTAACTCAGCTTTTTTTTTTTCAATCAAGTTTAAGATAATTACGAAACCTCTAATTGCGTGATTGAATCAGTAGGGTTTTTTTAAATTAATTTCCAAAAGTTGTGTTTCTGAATAGTTATATCTTAATTTATTTTAGCATCATCATGGTGCGAATTAGAATAATTTATAAACAACGACAATTTTGACATTTCTTTTGTCTGATTTGTCTTTTAATGTATTTTTTATTAGGTTTCCATCACCAGTATAGCCTTTTTTTTTTCTTTTTTAGTCTTAACTAGCCAGAATATACTGCTGGGAGGATAGAGGTGGTAACAGACCTTCCGGTATGCAATACTTATTCCTACACTGTAGGAACATATTCTATGGGATTTAAAAAATAGGGATAAGGAAAAAGAAGATTTCTGCCTTCCTAGTTGGTTCACTGCTTGCCATACTTGAAATACATATAAATAATTTATTGCTTTCCATAAATTCTAAATGTTTTTTTGGTCGAAAATTCAAATCGCAAGAGACGAATTGACTCGAGAAATAAAATAAAAACAGGCGAAGATAATCAAAGAGAAGCTTATAAAAGTTTGTGGTTTTATGCATTCATATGAGCGTAACATCTGAGTGGATATATTTACCCTTGACAATACTATTCCTAGCCACTCCTAACCTTGGATTATCGTGGAAAACTGATAATTTACACTGTTTTCAGACGTTCTGCATCAACTTCAACTGGTCGCCCAGCGGGATTCAAATTAAGCTCATGATAGGAGATATTTACCCAATTCTAGCGATTCTCTCTCATCAGGAATAGCATTGCTAATCCACTATTGACAATTTCATATCAATCATTGGGGGTTGGGGACACCAGGCAAAACATGGTTCCAACTATGGCATTGCTAGTCCACTATTGACAATTTCATATTAGTCATTGGGGGGGGGGGACACCAGGCAAAACATGGTTCCAACTATGGTATTGCTAGTCCACTATTGACAATTTTATATTAGTCATGGGGGGACACCAGGCAAAACATGATTCCAACTATGGCATTGCTAGTCCACTATTGACAATTTCATATTAGTCATTGGGGGGGGGGGGGCACCAGGCAAAACATTGTTCCAACTTTGCCACCGAGAAAGGCGAACATAGACACTCTATCAAGGTGGCATTGTTTGCATTCATACTATTTCGACTAAACAGCGTGTTCTGAATGCAAACATACTTTTGTTTTACGATCATTCCTATTTCTTTTGAAGAAAAATTAAAACACTAATAAAGGGAAAGATGATTTGGATTGCTTAGATTTAATCAACAGTTTTGTGCATTGCAAACCCTCAAGGAAATATAAAGCAATATGATGAAAGCAAAAGGACGTAACTAATTTTTCTTTCTAAAGGAAAATGCTTTAATGTCTTTCTAAGGTCTCTAGCCTTCGTAATTTGTTTGAATGTAATATTTCTGCTTTCCCTTCTATATTTGGAAGTATAGAAGCAATTGGGGAACCCAAATAATTATTAAAACTGCTTATTTTTAGCTCTCCGTGTTCCTTATTTCACATGTTTTCACATTCATTTTCATTCTTTCATAATACGTCAACTCACTACAAATAAAATTTGAAAAACCCTTGATTTTCATACAAACACTTAACTTTAAAGTTGTAACAGAATTGTTTATTTACCTATAATTTTGAGGTCAGAACAAGAGCAGTTTGCGTAGATTCTATAGCTAAGAAAAACAAAAATAATGATAATATAGTTTAACTTAGCTTGAACAGTATACAACATGTTTAAAAAGAATTTTAAGAATTTTGAAAAAAACCTGTTATCTCTACTTTGCAGGACAGTGTAAAAAAATCTGTCCGGCGCATACAAAGAATAAGGCTCACGATGTTTTAACATCGGTAAATAATTAAAAGTGTTTTTTTTCTTTTCTTTTCTTTTTTTTTTTTTTTTAAGAAATCTGTTCTTGTGGCTTCGTGTAGTATAGGATTCTACATAAGATGCAGTAAAACCTAAAAATAACCACTTTTGATCTTAAGTTAGTCTGATCTTGAGGTGCAGAATATTTCATGTCTACTTTTAGGTGACTTTCAGAGATGCCTTTTCCCTCCATCATTTCGATTTGAAACCTATACGCAGGGCTTAATTTTTATAGAAGCTGCTGCACTTCTTTCAATTTCACGCAGATTTTAACATTTTTGACAAGATCCAGGCTATTTACGTGTAGAAACCAGCCACGTAACTGTAGGGCTCCTGTACTACTTTTGCAGTACCCTGAGCACAACTATGCCGTTTAAAAATGACATCATTCGATTAATTCATTGACACAAAGTTTTGAGCAGCTTAAGAGACCATTCCAACATTTATTCTTTCTCGGAAAAAAACTATCAAATGCATCACTCCTCCACTGGAGATTAATGTCATCCCAGTCTGCGTCAGTTTTTACCAACGGGTTTAGATGTCGTTCAGCTGCTGCACACCACGTGTGAAAGGGTTCTTTGCAAGGGGCTCTGCGAGGGGGTTGCAATTTAAAGTGGTGATAGGCTGTGTTTTCATATCATCCTTCCCTATACGCATTTCATCGTGTTATCCCCCGGGAAATACAACCCTTTTTCAAATTTTTCTTCGACGTATTTCAGCCCTTTTGGGGGGAGATGTGTGTTTAGTTTGGACTTTTGATTAGCATAATTTAAATGGAAAATAAATGAGCTGAATTTTGAAGACAAATCATGATATGACCAGGTGGCCGTAAAATTACATAATAAGTAATTCATTAGACAAAATGAAAAATAATTCCGAGAATGTACCACTAACTTTAAACTTATAATTTTAACAATGAAAACTTTGCCTGTGTGATAGCTGAGTAAAATGAACAACTTTTCATGATCAGATTTCATGTGAGCAAATTGTGCATTGAATATATAATCAACAGTATTTCAAACTGGAGAAATTACGATTAAATTGTAATATAAACGTAAAATATATGAGACAAATTAATCCCGGTTTAATTTCTAGCCACCATGGGAAACGTTGCAGTACGTTGTTATTATTTCAGAGTAATAATATCATTGAATCATATTTGTACTTAGCAATAAATTTTAGAACAAAACTAATGTATACCAACTCCAATTCAGAAATCCTTCATCCAATAATCATTCTGAAACTTAAAATATTCTATTGTTTGCGAATTCGTGCATTTTGTTTCTTTCGTTAAAAATCGCAGTATTTTAAATATATGAGAAATAGACATTGCTGTATTTTTTCTCATATTCTATTCGATCAAGAGTTCTAAACACTTCATACTATTTTATATGATTATCTCAGCGTATTTATATCAACGAATAACCTACTACAAGCAGCTTCCTAAAACTAAGAAAATTTTGTGTTTTGTGCCGTATGTTTTTAACATTAAATGAAATGTAATGTTTCATAAATATAGCAAATTGCATACATGAAATAAAGGGTTGGTTTTTAATGCAACCGGTAAAGCTTTCATGAAAACAAGTGCTATATTTTTATTCACAAAGGATAATAATACCTGCTCTCCGATTTAACTGTTTTGTATTAGAATATACATCGTAGCGTAACGTTAGAAATGGAAAACAAATTTAAAGCTAATTTTCAGACACTTCATTTTGCAAAGTTGTTGAATGATGGATAAAGTTGTTGGAAAGATTGTACAATCCATTTTTTAAAAGTTCAATGATAGTGTTCGCAAAAGCTGCTTAAAACGCAATAACGTTAAACATAATCCGTGTAACTGATAAGTAACAGCATCTTATCCAAAGCACTTAATATTTTACAGCTCGAAAATAAATAATGGAGGATGCCTTTTTAAGAACAAACAACGATCTTAGAAAAAGGTTATTGAATTACAAAGCATTACCTTGAAACATGGATCGAAATGTTTTTAGATTAATAATAATTAAAACTTTCAGATGACGACAGTGATATCCACGTGTCAATTTCTGCAAAACGGGTTCATGATTCAAAGGACACCGCTATCATGCAACTTCCAAGCCCACGTCCACTTTAACACGCACAGGAAAAGCATGAATGAAAGAATAAAAAGAATCCCGTGGGTTGAAAGTTGCTATCGAAACAGAAAGCGGACCATCCTTGATGAAAGTTTCTCTCGCCGTCCATCCACGTTAGATTGCCCGGGGGAAGCTCACTCGCCGATTGAAGATTACTTCAAAATGAGTGGGCCCCTGCATTCTACTAGGGGGTGTCGTCCTCCCCTTGTCGAATCCCCTTCAATCCTTCATCGCCCTGAAGAGTGATTCACGCTTTTCATACGTCTGGTTGAATGTAGTGCAGACGGTCGCTTTTCGCCGTGACTGTAATTGCCCCAGAAAGTACTTGTTCAAGTCCCGTTGACGGTATATGGCGATGAAACGGGAAGGCTAAGCATAATTGACAGGTTGTTTTACATTCCGCAATTCTGAGGCGTTGGATGCTTGTAAAAGCCTTTTAAAGTTCGTGGATTTTTTTTATTTCTCACCTCCGCCTTCCTCATATTGATGTGCGAAAGGAATTTCCGAGTGGTTGATGAAAAACTGTCGAGCTTTATTCTTTACTCCAGCTGACAGGTTCGTGTACTGTTCGTAATTATATCTGTTTTCTTTGGATGATGGACCACTTTGGATTTTTTTCGGATTGATTTAAAACAAAAAGATCTGTCAAGTGGAATAAGTAGATTTTTTTAAACTTTGTTAATGGGTAAGTGGACATTATTTCTAATTATTTTCTTTTTGACTTTTATCGTAAAAATTATGTCTGTAAATATTGGCGAAAGAAATTGATACCCGTTGATGTACAAATAGAACTTACTGGATCGTTTCCTCTTTTTTCAATACCATTGTAATTTTGTGTGTTTACAGTACGTCGGCTATCAGACATTTAAACTTGCATATACTATTATTTCCCTAGACTACTTTACGTTCTATTATTTTTACGAATGCATGTATGCAACAGCAGTTTCACTTTATTACGCATGCAAACGGTTTTTGTCAATATTAAATAATCGATCCTATCAATGAAAAGGTCAATGGATGAATTGGAATAACTCTTGACATTAAAACCAATAAGTGAGTAACATAAAATGTTCCGTTTGATTGATTGTGACTTCAGTATCCTACAGAAAACAAGTTGTTTAATTCAAATGTTCTGTGCGTTTAATAGAAAATAGTTTTAAAAACTTTATTTATGTTATCGAGAAATAAATTGAAAATTTTTTAATGTGATATTAAAGTATTTTAATCTTTTTGGGAGGGACACATGCCCCTTGTGCTCTTCAAAAATCAGCTTCTATTTCATTTGTCACACTAAGTACGCCAACATACGATGATAGCCAAAATCGATGTTCCAAAGAGTTCTTTTGAAGCCCCTCACTGTGTCCTTGCTATATTAACACATTTTCCCCCTTTTATTTAAACTTTTCTTTGGAAAGTGTTGGCCGACCCATAAAAACTATTGTAAATTTTTACTTAAATTTCCAGTTTTAAGCAAATATTAATAATTATAATTACTATTTACTTTTACATACATCTAACATTTTTCTTGGTATAAATATCAAAATACCTTTACCTCAACGCGAATAATTTTTATTCCTAGATAACTTTTAATTTTGCCACAATTGAAATTGGGTGCTAGTTAAATCTCTGAAGCATTAAAATCAGATTTTTTTGGGGGAGGGGGAGGGGATAAAAGTTTCAAATTTGCATGTATATATAGCATGTATAGCCTAGCAAAGCACGTACATTGTCATTTGAAACACATTTAAGAAAATAAACACTCTGCTCAAGTGAAAAATAATCAATGGAACTTTCTGCTAAAATGTAATTGAAGTGAAAAAACAACGTAAATGTATTACAAATTGTGAAAAAAAAAACGCATCTGCATTTTTTTGACAATTTGTGCCTTATTTACGAGGTTTTCTCATTTCAATCATTTTAGCCTTGAATAAGAAAAACTAGTACTATAAATTAACATATTTAATTAAGTTTTAAAAAAGTAACTTTTTTTACTGATTTAACTACTTCGTCTAGGTTACATTTTCTTTCTTCTTCAAATAAAAAGTAAAATAAAAAGACATTAAATTTCAGCATAAGATCTGATAACTTTTTAGGGTTTGTTAAAAAATATTAAGCTTGACATTTATTGTTTGGCGTTTTATAATTGTTATGTATGAAAAATTGATTCGCTCAAATGAAATTTTGATGTTTAAAATTAATTTTGTTTATAAAATAAGCATTTGAAATTTATTTTATTTTAATGATGTTGCTTTAAATAAGCGTCTCAAATATATTTTCAAGCACGTACCTTTAAATCCAAGGCGTCGGATTTGCATTAGAATCTTAAAATCCAATTTGCTCCACTTTTCCATGATATGGGGATTATATGTGACGTCATTATAGAAACACGTCTCAAAACTTCGTTCAAATTCAAAGACGATAAACAAATTCGAATGTAAACCTAAATAAACAGCCTCACTGAGTAAGAATTTGTTGAAATATTTAGCATGATATTGTCATTTTTAGAAATTAAGGGACTTAAATTCCTTATTATCGTAAGCTAAAATTTCATAAGCTTTAAAAGGAAAATTGATACATTTTACGATCTACTTTTGTATTTTTTTTTTCCGTATTTATATGTTTATTGCATATTTCAAAATCTTCGGGATCATCATTTTTCACTCTTATATAACTGCCCTTCCCAATATTGGCATCAACCATTCGAATAAGACTCTATATACTGATAAAATCTATGGATGTGGCTAAGGTCCCTATATATACGAGCCGCGCATCAGCTTAAGATTAGCCATTTTGGATCGGAGCGCGTGTTTGAGTGGTTGTCTTTTCTGGCGAGTTATCGCGTTTGGTGATTGTTCAATGTGGGCAATCATTAGCGGCACATGACATGAAATATTACTTTAGGCGAATTTGGCAAAATCCGAAACTTTTCCTGTGGTAACCCTAGCAGTGTAACAATGAAAAATCCGATATAAAATGGCTAAACTTAAGCTGATGCGTCGATACAGATGTGGCCCATGCGATACTTCACGCTTTTAGCTTTATTTCATCCACGTTGATAATTATTTCTTTTTTTCATTTCTTTTATAATCATATCCTCTTAACATTATTATACTTATTTATGTATTCATTTGCATTTAAGTAAAAATATGACAACGTGTATACATGTACAAATAAAATCAATTAAAAAGAGTTTTAAAATTTTGGGACTCTTTTTAACTTGATTTTATTTGTATACATTGTCATATTTTTACTTATTTCACTGTACAAAGTTTTCGACTGCTTCTTTTGCATATTCATTTGCATTTGCTTGGACACGGATCTGAAAAACGACAAAAACAAAAGTCATGTGTTTGAATTGCTTTCATCGTTAAATCTGTCTTACCATGCATTATGTGTATTATTAATAATAAATTCTTCTCAATTTTGATGCATCTAAAACAACAAATTGCAACTGAAAACGAGCTGTGAACGGCATACAACTGCTCAATATGCAGGCCCTACACGAAAAATTACAACTTTGTAAAAATAACTGTATTTGAGTTAAGTCTGATACGTTTTAACATACACATGGGTACATTCGTAAGCAGATACTACGAAAAGACAGACAAAAATCTATTCAGGATGATTTAATTGCAATTTATCCGTTCTTCCGTGAAGGCCATACCAACTTCATTCCCTACAAGGATTTAAAACTGAAAAATAAGACCATGTTGTGTGAATAAATCGTTTGTGTTAATTACCTGCAGTGATCTTTATTTAATTTTTGTGACAGTATTATTAACTTCATTTTTGAAGCAGTTCTTTATTTACTTTTATTATTTATTTATTTATTTATTTACTAGCTGCGTCACCTGGCTTTGCACGGTCTCCCTCAAAAATAAAAGTTTCGTCAAGTGACGCATGTTTAACAATCAGACTCGAGAAAAAAAATATATGTAACATTTCCCGACAGATTGCGGAAACATAATCGAAAAGGAAAAATTTTAAATCATCCGATTACAAGAAAAGACTTAAAACAAAAGTCAGACTTCTGTTTGTTCATATTCCAGAAAATAATGGCAACAGATCTTTCGTATCAATTATTTTCTTTACGCTACAAACTTAAATTAAAGCACTGTTCAACATTGACCGTGATTAACAATGAATTTTTAATGGAAGGTTTACCTACATTTTAGCATGAAATCAGTTAAAAAGAGTTATATTTAACCTTCTAATTATCTCGGAATGTTGGAAAAAAATTTATGTTATGCAGAAAAATCAAGGGTTTCCATGGATGTTTTTTTCAACTTTTGCGAGCATTTTTTCACTCCCATATTATAGAAAAACGCCACTTTCAGGTTTTAAAATTAAAATTCGAACGGTTCTGTTCTTTCGGCGTTTGAAAACCCTCCTACCCTGCTTTTCGGGTGCCCAAGTACCTTCCTGCCAAATTTTGTCAAGATCCGACTTAAACCGTGGATTTGTATAGGAAACATACATACACACACATAACATATATATTCTTTGTTGTATTTGCATAGATTATTCGTTTTATATAAAGATTTATTACATTGAGGCACTCTCATTTCGGCATTACTCGTGGAACTTAATTGTTTCAATGCCACGAACGGAAGTCAAAGTCATTTGTTTAAGAATACCTTTCACGCGATCATCATTAACGCGAAATACAGCGCAAATAACTGACTTGACAATCGAGAGATGGCGCAACTCGTTATCTCCACTTACATAATTTAGGCATGAGGCTGAAGGAGAGGGAAATTTTTTCTAATTTGACCATGGTAACTGCTCAAAGAATGACATATAGTACTTTCGGACTCACAGATTTAGCGAGCACGTACATTTTAGTACTCGGTGGATTGTTTATGAACTTGGATATGAACACGGGATCTTCCAATCTAACGTTTGATGGCTGCAAGGCCCACATCAAAAATGCGTGGAATTTAGTGTAGCGGTTACACAACTGTCACTGTAATACATAAAACAAATTAAAATGTCGTTTGTTTTTATTCCTTTCTGCACTTTACGTGTTTATAATCTTTCTTTTTTTTATGTTGAAAAACTGATGTTTTTAAAACTTTTCGACTTCGCGTTTGCTGCTAACGCTAAAAAGAAATGAGGTCATACTTCTTGCCCCCTACCCTTCTACCCTTTCCTTCTCCTCTGCCACGAAGTGTCACACTTTACCACACCCCCTTTCGCCCCTTTGTCACATGTCCAGCTAATTAATAACCTTCTGTGGAATGCGTAATTGGTCATAACGGTGCTGATAATGATTTAAACTGTGATGTTACAATTGACAATACTGGTTAAAACCGAAGATTCTGGTGGATTGACCTTACAAACTCCTCCTCGTGACGGTCCTAGGAGTTTTTTCTGTCATATACGCTAGGTTCTGTTTTCGATGTTTGAGCCACCTAAATGACTGTAGCTAATAATGTGAGCAATGTAGAGGGGGGGGGGGACTTTGTGAGATAAGAGTCAAAAAAACAATTATGTCTGAATATTTAAAAGTTTTTTTTTTAAGTAGCTTTCTTTATCAGTGCAAAACTTTATAAACACCCTGCATACCACAAAAACGAGGACATTTTAACAACGGTACATTTTTATTATTTTTGTACAAATTTTTTCTTCTGTATCTGACTCATTACATTAATGTATACATATTTCAAACAATTTATAAATTTATATTTAACTTTTTATACAATAAGTGCATTTATTATCAACGTATTGTTATTTTCACAACAGTTACTTTTCAAACATGAGTAAAATATAAAAATCATTTTATTTAATTTTTTATGGTTAGCTTTTGTTGATATTTCTGCATGAAGGAATTTCATTCACTCTTAATGACGAATTATTTTAATTGATTTACTTGTGAACAAGGACTTTAAAAATTATCTGTGCAAATAAAAAACGATAAAAGTAAAAATTGCTTGGATAAAATAAGCGGAGGAAAGTTTTATCACTCGTAGAAAGAATTGCTTAAATCAATTAAAGATAATAATTAACAAAGAGCCTTTTGACGGATTTTTAGCAGTCATCACTGCAAAAATGAAAAACTATTTTCTCCGAAACGAAGCAATTAAATTTACTACTTAAAGAAATTAATCACATTGATAATTGATTATGGTTTTTAAATATTCAGTTTGCTTTTGGTGAAACAATTATGAAATTTGATGATTTGGCGTGGTGATAAAAACAAAATTAATACAACATCTGCAAATAAGGCTGAGGAAAATTTCACGTTCGAGCAAAATTTCTGTTAATTAATCATTTTCTTTACAAGAATTTGAAATATTTATTAATGCATAAATATGATCATTTTTTCCTATCAATAAATTAGCTATTGAAAGATGACTTTTGGTTTAAAAAAAAATTTGTTTTAAAAGCGAAAAGCTGCTGGTTTTCGAGTTTTTGGAGGGCTCTTCTGCTATTTCATTCATAACTGAATTATGTTGTTCTGAGGCTGCGGTACTTAGGCATTACAACGCGACTGCCCACATAACGTTTACTTTGAGGCTTTATGTCCTTGAGATACGTCAATCCCACGTACATGTCAATTTACTTCGGGCAATTTCTTTTGCTTGTTTTTCTACCGCTATTTCGACATTAACAGAATTGCATATTGATTAATAATTTGCAGAGCCGCAGTCGTAAAAGTAAAATCTACTTGATTTAAGTTTAAAAATAAGAGGGCATTTACTGAAACTTTAAATGAAAGAAAATGTGGTAAAAAAATTAGTTAAAAATTAATCATGTGGTACTAAGAATTCTGTTTTTTTTTAAATTTATTTATTTATTTATGTATTATTATTATTATTATTACTATTATTATTATTATTAAAACGTATCTCATTTAGCAGGGCAAGATGTATATTTGTCTATAAACTATGATAAGCTTATATGCAATGATGAATAAATACTGAAAATTAAATTCAAGCAATAGATATTTACGTCTATCAAATGCTGATGGGGGTCACGTAAAATTGATTAATGATTAGCAGTACCGTAGTCATAAATGTTTGGTACACTCGACTGAAATTTAAAAATAAGAGGATATTTGCTGAAACTTGAAAGGGAAGATAACAGGTAACTTAAAGTAGATATTTGGTTCTAAGGATTCTGTTTCCCTAAAAACGTATTCCATTTTGGAGGGCGAGATGCATATTTGTCCGTCAAGATGAGAAACTTAAAATACGTAATGAAAAACAAGTGATGAAAATTAAATCAAAAAGCTAGACATTTATGCCTATCAAATACTGCTGGAGAGAGGAGCTAGTGTTTTAAAAAATCACTAAATTGAACTATGAAATATTAAATTCAACAGAAAATCAGAACACACTTTTTTAAAAAGAAACCAGATGGTATGTGTCACATAACTCTGTACAGCGTAGCACTGATAATTAATTTCCAAACTCGGTGATTCTCAGCTACTTCTTTGTAAAAGAGGCTGTCCATACACGATGTCACTTTTTGTCCTTAATACATATTATATTTTAAGTAATATTACATTTTGTTGTTTTATTTAGCTTATTTCAAAAACGTTTAACCCCTAATAGTATTTTCATCTATATCATAACTACTGATAAATTTATGTATAGTACTGATTATTTATGTATTTTCGGCAAACGTTTAAAAATCTCGTTTATAATTTTAAAACTTTACTTTCTGATGGTTAACTTCTGATGGTATTAATTTTTGTGTTGAAGCTAATATTTTTTGCACATTAATTTCAAGCACGGAATTTTCATGGATGTAGCCTTTTTACTATATATTTGTACTTGAATCCCGAAATTTAAAACTTTAGTTTTTAGCTTCAATATAGTTGAACAAAAAAAAACATTATGTATCAACATGTAAAATACCAACTTTCTTTTAAAACAAATTTGTTATTAAAAAAATAATGATTTGTAATAGTAGCAGGCGTGACTGTACGGTCAATCGCAACACGTACAAAACATTGTTTTCCAAGTACCAAAAATGTTTTCAGCTAGTCGGTACTTAATATTATGATATAAAATGTTTCTTTATATTTAAACATTAATATTAAGAATTATAAGCCAAAATTTAAAATACCGTTGATAAAGTGCAAATATGCGCAAAAAAGTCACACCCGAACAAATTGATTGAGCAGCATGTCTTATGTTATCTTTTTAGTAAACCTTCACTTCTTGTAAGATCTTTTAAGTTGTAAAATTGCCTTGAATTTACATTATGTATCATAATATGAAGTATCAGTTTAAAAAAATATTTAAAAAATAATGAATGGTTCGAGTTGCGGGTGTGACTGTATGGTCACTCGCAACTCGTACAAATCATTATTTTTAAGTACAAAACATATTTTTAGCAAGTTGGTACTTCCTATTATGATGTAAACGTTTCCTTCTATTAAAATATATAAGAATGGGGTTGTTTCCTTTAGTCAAAAGTACTATTTTTAGTCACTAAATAGAATAAACAATTGATAGAATGAGCAAAAAAAAAAATAAATAAATAAGATAACATGGAGCGAGAAATAACTTTCATTTTCCCAGCGCTTAGTTTTTAATTATTTTTTTTTTAAATGTCCGCTTTTGAAAGTAAGGCGTGGTCTTTATGACGTCGCAAATGATGTAATTTGGCGCATCTGTCAACCGCGTTTCCAAGTTATGATAACCAATAAACGAATGAGATATTGCGATCTCGACGATTGCTATCAACTATATTGTTACCAACACGTGTGAGTAAAAAAGCGTATTAAATATTGCGATCTGCAAATGGCGTCAGTGAATGGCATTCCATCGTTTGTTATGTCATCGGCAGAAGCGTAAACAATGAAAGCGCACCGATGAAACTATTTTTGTTTTTAAGCATGTTCTTTCAAAAAAAAGTGGGGAGGGGAGAGTGGTAATGAATAGGCCAATTTTTGTTTTTTATTTTTTGTAATTTTTTACAACACTTTTTTTTAGCTCAGAATTGGCTCTTTAGTTATTTTACGTATTTGGTTATACAAAAAAGTCATAAAAGCTGGATCAGAAAATGTCTATAATGAATGATAATCCCATCTATGGGGTTGAATGGGCCATTGAAGGTAATGAACGGTCACTAAAGGAATTCAATGAAAGCATGTGGAATTAAAATTGAAAAAAAAATCTCATGAATAAATAAAAATACAAGCAAAAATGTTCATCAATTTTATTACAATTACTTTTAAATTGTATATATATTTTTAACAATTAAAATTTTAATTGCTTTTGGTAAATTCAATACTTACTCTCACTGAAAAAGTGTTAATAATAAATAAGAATTATTAGCTAGATTTTCAAACAAACAAGCAATTTCAAAAAAAAAGTACTATTTAAATATACGCCAGCCTATACAAAAGCAAACAATGGGACATTTTCAAAAAATCATATAAAATCATTAAAGCAAAAGGACACTATTCTACTGTAACATATTTATTAAATAGTGGATTTAATCACTTATATCAAATCCAAATGGTAAAATACTGGTAGGTGTGGTCAATAACTGGACAGTTCGTCTGAATCATTTATAAAATTTCACTTATGTTTCTAATAAATAGCTAATATTTCTTAGGGTTAAAACGTGCAAATTTTAGAAATTGCTATAAACCTATTCTAACAAGACAGTAATCTAAAGCTATGACAGCCAGTTATGTTCCATATTAAAGATAAAATCAGAAAAAGAAGGAAGATAAACCATACTTTGGTGGCCCATCCATGACCATGATATAGTGGCCCATCTAGCCCCACCTATACTTCTGGAATATGTTCAGGCATTTTTAATACATAAAATTCAAACATCATCAAAATACATCTTAAAATTAGTTTACAGGTATGGAAAGGCTTGCTAATGCACATATATGCAGTGAAATTGTAGATATTTTTTAGCTGGTATTTATTTTACTGAAAAGGGGAAAAAAAAAACTTTTCAATCAGATTCTTGACTATCCTACTCTAAAGGAAAAATGGCTTCTCTCAAACAATTGAAAATGGGATGAGTTTAGTAGAACTAATAACTCCATCTATTAGTTCTATTAGTCATCTAAAAAAAATTCCGCAAATACTTCTTCAAATTTTGTTAGTGGTCCATTCATCCCCATGGCCCATTCATTATCACTCTCCTCTACTTTTAAAACTGGGGAAACGACCCCATTAAGATGTCAAAACTAAACATTTTGTTAATAACTTGCAAATATATGCATAAAAAGATGCACCTGCACAAATGGATTGAGCAACATGTTTCTTGTTTGTATTTGTAGTAAACCTATACTTGTAAAATCGTATAAGTTGCAAAAAAAAAGCCTTGAAATATCAGAAACACTTAATTCAGAACTGTTACAAATATCTTTATAAAGACAACAATGTTACGAATTCCTTAAATTGTATTGCGAAATTTTTATCAAAACATTTCTAGAACTTAAGTAAAAAAAATGTCCTTTATAATCATGACTTTCAATTTCTTTTACTCCTCCAAGATGACGAGACGAAAAAAATTCAAGGTATTTTTTTACTTATTAATCTTTAAGAGAAAATATCAACATTTTCAAAAAAAAAACCAGTGTGGAAAAAGTTATTCTTCGGAATATTCCAAAAAAAAAGGGGGAAGAAAATTGTCTTATTTGACATATTTTTTCAGACTAAAATGTGTCAAAACTTGCGTTGTAAAAATTATTTAATAAATAAATGCTTAACCCTGAAGCGAAGCATAAAATATTTTAGCTTATGCCGTTGCAATTTATTTTATAGATTACATTATGAAGTGTTGTTTATGTTAAAGTGTCAATATTTTTTGACTTGACCTAAAGCGAAAATAAATGGTCAAATTCAATTTGACTTGATTTTCACTGGCTAAAGCAAAAAATTTTCTTTAAACTATGTTTTTTTTATTAAAAACTTGAGCTATTGCCTTATTTGAAAATGTGATGTTTTAAAATACCATGGAAATTCACAATTTTTATATTATTAATCTTAGGATATCGTAATCTAAAAAGAATATTTGTGCATTGCATCGCTATGTTCCTTTTTAAAATTTATCTACTGCAGTGAAATAAATCTTCTGAACAATTTAAGACATATTTTGAATTAGTACGTGAATTTAAATTGTTTCAAAAAATAAAGCTTAAAATTTATCAGGGTAACTCTTGATCTTTTTTTTAAGTCATATGCACACAAATTAAACAAAACATTTCATTTTTAGCAGTTTAGTTATAAAGATAGTTAATATATAGTTCAGTTTGTAGCGCAAAGAAAGGCTTTACCTGCTAAATTTTACTATATGATTTAAAAATTTTAAGTTGACAAAATTATTAACACAGTGCTATGTGAAAAAATTGGTATAGATGATAAAAGTTTAAAAACTGCTAGAGTTTAGAGATTATGGTCTGCAATATATTTTTGCAGTAATGCCCAACATTAAGTGATAGTAAATTTGGTTAATTAGACTAGAAAAAATATTTATTTTTATTAATCTTTTAGTGAAGTAATTATGGCAAAAATCAGTTGAAAAAAACAATTCCCGTTGAACCATCAAAATAGAATAAATTGCGTTGTTAATACTTTACCCAGTTCAATAATATTACTTTCAGATAATTGCATATCCAATAAAATTGACTGTGTCAACATTTTTAACTTAATACTTTTTTTTTCATTGCTTTGCAATAGGAATATGCTTTAGGTTGCATTTTAGAAGGAAAGCGATAGCAATAACCTTTAATTAATTATAATAATATAAAGCATATTTTTCTTATACCTTTTCACAAACAGTACACTACATAGATACTTTAATATTTAAACCTCATGAAAGTTTGACGCAACAAAATTGAAATAATACTTAAAGACAGATACCTATTATGATATCCCAGAGGCTAAAATTTACCATTTTAGCCGTTGTGTTAAACAATTTTAGCCATTTGGTGATCTCTGCGAAGCAGGTACCATGAGTCATGGCCTAGTTGGCCTATTAGGTAATCAGGTCCTGCTCAGTTACCTTCACGGCAGTATCCCATGACATACTTCCATACAGAGCTAAAAAATATCAATTAAATATTGTTGAAGATAATTTTCTAAATTTAACTCTATAATGCATAAATAGTAACATACAAGGAGAATCTGTATCATTTATAAAGTCCATGCAATAAAACAAAGATTTAACTTAAATAACTTTGTGCTTGAAAACTAAAATAAAAATTAACAACGTATAATAGCACAAACTGCAGATAATTGCAAACACTTCTGGGTAAAAAGACGTAAGACAAATTGGCTTACTTGTCTTGCATTGAAAAAGGGGTTCCTTATAACCCCGAAATATGTGTCTGCAGTAGCCTGCAATTTGGGCTCTAATACATTGTTATTTCTTATTTTTAGGATCTAACATATTTGCAGTCTTTGTAGGGATATTCGTGCAACAATTGACATGGTTTTTTTAACCGTGGAGTTGCACTTATCAGAAACATTACAGAAAAAAAAAATGTTGCATTCAATTTACATTCGGAAAAAAATAACTCATGGAATCACTTTCTAGATTTCAATTTCGGTTCGGCCTTCCCATGTGACTAAAAGAAATAATGTCCAGTGTTTCTCGCTCTGAACTTCTATTTCAACCTAAAAAGTAAACAATGCCCATTTGTCCACTCTTGGAATGAGCTTTCTTCCTTATATTGTCCCTGAAAATGCGACTGAATCTTCCCTATTTCAACCGTGGCTTAGATTGAAAACAGGTGGACCTTGGATACTCTCTTCCGTCTTCATTTTTTATAACACTCGATTTAGAGGAAATGGTTGGAAAATATTCAAATATAACAGCTACAGAAGAAAAAAAATCATTGTATATTTGTCTGTTATTTTAAGTTTCGTAGTGCTGCTGTTAATCACCATTTTTAGCCTCCTTTTTCGTAAAATTAAAAGTTAAAAAAAATTATGGTAAAAATATCACTGAGACAGAACAAAAAATTAAAATTAATTGAATATTTGATTTTGAAGGAAAATCAAAATAAACTGAATGTTTGATTTTGAAAGAAAATCAAAATAAATTGAATATTTGATTTTGAAAAAAAAACCCCTTGAAAATAGTGTTTTGAGTTGTGGAAACGTGCGTCCTCTGACCCATCCTCCAGAGTAACTGTTTCAAGAACAATCCAATACAGTTCTTTTTAACAAACTAGCATAAAGAATCTCGTATATATTTTTCATCTACAAACTCAATATAAAGAATGGGGTTCCTTGTATTCCCCCCCCCCCCCCAAAATATAAATAAAAACTGCAACTTGATATTTTTCTAAAAACTTAGGCACATTTAGTGAATAAAGGGAAAAAAAACCCTATAATTTACTGCAAGGTAAAGGGTTTTTGAAGTATATAATTTAAGGTGAGAGAAGAGGTTCTCTGGCACTGTTAAAAAAAAAAAAAAAATGCCTCTATGGGAATAATAGAAAAATATATTATTCCAGAACAAAAGTACAAATTCGCTTTGAATAAACTTAATTCGAAGAACTTTTGATGCAGATTATAAACACTAATGCTTTTTTATGCGGATATTTTACGGATGTTTTATACCAGTTCGTAAAATCAAAATAATTTCCGACGAGGATATTGGGTGCGTAGATAAATAAGCCCGCTAAAGGTGGCAACCAGGGAGTCATTTCTCACTAGCAATTTTCGACAAAAATTTTAAGCTGTTTTATCTCTAAAATGGTGCACGACATTTTGTTCCGTTTTTTTTTTTAATTTTTTTTTATTTACTGGATAATCATTTTTTAAACGTAATACACCATTTGAAAATATGTTTAATTTGTCGTGCTATTACGTTTTGAAAAAAATATTTTAAATCAAGTTTTGCTTTTTTTTTTTTTTAATGCCAAATTTAAAATTTTTGATTTTTTTTACCGCTAAACAGTATTATTAAGACTACATTTTCAAAAAACGAGTTTTTCCACTTTTGAACTGAACAGGTTTTAGAGATTTGTGAAAATGAGTTGAAAATTCAAAAAAAAAATTAGTAGCAAGTAACCAGTAGACATTTTAATTCATTTACCCCACCTTTTTCTTTTTCAGTTGCTGCTTAGTCATTTTTTTAAAATGAAAACCAGAAATCTTTTGTTGCTTAGCCGGTAGTGACTTTTCTCCTCACACACCCTTTCACCGCAGTGCCATCTATAAATTTCGCTTAGCGTAGTACCTTCCTACTTTCTCACATGCAAAAGAAAAAAAAATGGATAAAGTGGTCATTAAAAATGTAAATGTAGCTCCATAACTAAATTAAAAGTGCCTTATAGATAAAGTGCCTGAAATGAACATTTGAATTTTTAAATCCACCTTTACGTTTAGAGTTCCTGAAAAACCCTTTTATTTCCACATGCCTTAAAAATCTTTTAAACTCAAAAATTGGAAGCTCTCTTTCTCAGGGAATATAGTATACTGAATGATACAGATAACAGCAAAAAAAGAAAAAAAAAGAAAAGAAAAATGAAATTTGCGTTTTTGAAATAATAATGCAAAAAGTGATATAAAAATATTGTTTTCCAAACGCTGTATTAAGACAAATTAATCGCATATTTCAAATTGAACATATTGTGGGAAACGAAAATGATAATTTTTAAAATAATGAGAAAAAAAAAACTGCAACAAGAAATCATGCACCATTCCAGAAACAAGGCGTTTAGAATTTTTTTTTAAAAATCGCAAGTGAGAAATGTCACCTGAGTTGCCATCTTTGACTTATTGTATCTCGGGCCAGGAATTGCTTTTTGGAAAAACAAAAATATGCCTGTAACTCACTTTTTTCTCTCTTTCATTTTATGTCTGTTCAAAAGCGTTCGCGACTGTGAAGATAACAACCTTGCCTGGATTGTGATGGACGAAACCTTAAGTTTTTCCTCTAACATTTAAATTTAATTAACTTCCGTTCCTGCAAGAGAATTCAATTTTTTTTAAATTAAAAAAAAATATTACTAGGAACTACTTTTAGCTCCGAAAGGAATAGAAAATTGTAAGAAGTTTAATATATCTTTATAATTGTTATTTAAGAAATAGAGAAAACATGTTGTTAATAAAAGCCAAATGCATTCCTTTGTAATCTCAGTATTGAAAAATATAAAACGTGGGAGGACGCGATGGGGTCATTTTATGACCCCAAGCGTTCTGCAAATAGTAATTGCCTAAAAACTAGACACCAGTTCATTCTTTTCTTTTCGGTAGCTGAGTTTGGTCCCACCATCTACCTTTTGGTAGCAGTTTGAATGGATTTGCGGCATTTGTGCTCCACTAAAATACGTTTAGTCAGTTCCTGGGGTCATAAGATGACCCCGAGCGTCCTGCCATTTGTTTCACAGACCAACTATTTCGAATGGCCAATACGGTTAGTTTGATTGTATCTCTTCAATATTGAAGTTATTTCATGCAAATAGTTATGCCAATACCATGCAAGAAAGAAATAGGTCCTGTTCGAACACTTTTTGCTGAAATTGAATCAAGTAATTGTTTCATCAATGAAAAATAAGAAGCTAAAGTTTTTTTAGAAGAAAAATACTTAGATCATGAAAATTTCAGCAAATATGATACGGAGCTGAAAAAGGATGGAAATACTTTAAATAAAGTGAATAACAAAATCTGATATATAGTGATGTGAGACGAAATTGCCTTTAATGTGGCGATTTTTTTTTTTTTTTAGTTTTAATAAAAAAATGAAAATTTTTAGCATTAATTCTACAAGTTTCTGCATTGAAAATACCACTAGCAGCATTATAGTTGTTATAAAGTTTGTAAACCTCTCATAAAGCATTATTATTCGCTGTGTGTCTGAACTTGGTTTAAAGATTAAATGTTGATATGCTTTCATTATAAGTGCTATTTAAAGTTCACTTATAAATCGCACTTAAGGTCAAAAATTCAATTTTAATGTCGAAAATAAGATAATATGATTTCAACAGAAAACAATTCGAAAAATGGTGTTTTTTATTAACGTATGACTGGGTTTTAATATGGGATCATTCAATGACCCTCGCGCGTCCTAACGTACGCTCAGGAAGCACGCGTTTTCCCGGGTTAATTTAAAAGAGTTTTCGTCTTAATGAAAAAAAAAAGTTTCAAATGACTTCATATTCAATATGAAAGATACATTTCAGTTTCATTTTTTGCCTTAATTTTGAAGTAAAATTCTTTGAAACACTTTGTGATACTTTGCTTCATCATTTTCTGCAAAGTATTTGAAAAAAATCTCATTAATGACCACTTTTCGGTGATTTTCAATATCTATACAAAATAACGTTTACACAACAGATTGCATTTAAAGATAAAACATTTTAATATGGTTAAAAAAATTAATGAGTGCATAGTTATTATTTGAACAGTAATTGAGCGTGTTCCTAGCATTAAAAAGTAATAAATTCCAACTCTAAAGCAATTACTAAAAACAGTTTAAATCAAAACTAAAACAGCGTAGAAAATATTTCTTAAATTAATGCATCAGAAACATCGTCAATATTTTATGCTCCTCAAGATTCATTGTTGAAAAACTATTTTCATTTATTTTACAGAACGTATTTATTTAGGAGCGAGGAACTCATGGTTCTGAAATTTCAATTTGCTTCCGTTCTCTTTGGGTAACAAAAGAAATCACTATTGCAAGTTTTGAGCATTTTCAAAATTGGAAAGTAAACAATCCTCACTCTATGCGGCCAAAATGAGCCCGTGTAGATAATCAAAACTTGAAAGCGTTGCCTTTCGTACGCGTTTTTGGGAAGCAAAGTCAAAAGGACTTTGAACTGTATTTTAGAAGGATATTTACAACTTTCACTAGATGATTATTTTTGGAACTTCACATGAAGTAGAGTTTATTTTGTTCTGTTTCGAAAATTGACTTTGATATTAAAGATGCTACCTCCATGCCCAATAAGTTGCTACTTTTTTTTAATGAGATTTCAGGGTGCTATGCTATTAATTAGCATTGCTCGCTTAGCAAGCATTCGTCTCTTTTCTCCTTGAATCAGTAGGGAAAAGTCGCCGTACTTCGTCTCCCCCCCCCTCAGCTTTTTGGCCTCTGAGTAGCATATGTTACGATAAATTAATCCAATATATATATATATATATATATATATATATATATATATATATATATATATATATATATATATATATATAACCACTAACTAAGCACACTGTATATAAGCTTAATTACATGAAACACTTTTTTTAAGAAATGCATTTTTACCAAATTTGAAAATTTTATCTACTTCGTCATCTGTCCAATTTATCTCCTAGAAGATGTAACAATGGGTCAAAAATCAGGTCATAATGTTACACACGGATTAAGAATTGAATTAAGTTAAAACAACCCAAATAGTGCATTTAGTACAAAATTTTTAGATAACAAATAAAAGATAGATTTTTTTTTACAGCCTCTAAATCAAGTGTTATAAGTTTTTTTTTTCTTTGTTCTTAGCACAAACATTTTGTATTTGTCACGAAGCGCATTGTGAAAAACTTATATTTTTCTATATTTGATATCTTTTGTATAAACGCTTTTGGTTTATACAACTTTGTGACTCAGCTTCTTTTACTTCAATTTCAGAAAAGGACAAAATTAGGAACATTTACTAATAAATATTGACCAATATGCCTGGTTCCTGTTCTACGTGAAGTGAATATTGAGTAGCAAAACACTCAGATCATTCAGTTTAGGGTTGACCGGGGAACGTTTACGCATTGCCCTTTTTTCAAAACGAATTGCAAATGGAGAGTCAACAGTCATATAAGATTGATGCTGCTCTCTAGCACATGTTCACATAAGTTTTTGAACATCAGACGAGCTTCGGTCTATCATGCAGAAATAATAATCTGTTTTTTTACCAAGTTGAGTAAGTTTTGTGTTGAACATTTTGAAGCTTATTGTGAATAAATAATACTTAGTTAAGAAAGAACAAATATATAAAAATTAGCAAAATATTATCCTTTTTTGAGAATTGTACTTGTATGAACTGAAATGCTATTATTTTTTTCACGTTAAAAATAAACCTAAACTTGGTGACGGGGCAAGTTTACGCGTTGACCTCGGAGCGCCTTTACGCACGTTCTTACGGTGTCTTACTTCCAAACGTACCCTGTCGCTTTTTTCGCTCCGAACTGTCTCTAAACTTTTTAGTATTTTCTGGCTCTTTAGTTTTGAAAATTACCATTTATTTTCCATTTGAGTTACAGATTTGTATCTTATAACTTACAATCATGTAGTGTTGTTTTTAAGCCCATTCAGCTTTTACGTTATACACTATTCAATCTGTAATAAATTTATTTTAACGTTAGTAAGACATTATGTTCGAAACACTAAAATAACAACGTTAGGTGTCAAAATAAATATGTATAAACGCAACCGACTTGGACTTGAAAAATAATTTTTTCAGTGGTTAAAAACACTAACTGAGCAACAACTGAATTTACCAATTCTGACTCTATTAACTGCTTTGTAAAATCGCCATGTCTAAAGCTTCCTAAGTTGAAACATAAAAATGAGAAAATTCATAGAAAAACATTCGCGCAACCGTGCCCCAATCTACCTACATCTTACCCTAAACAAATACATGTGGGTCAAATACAACTAAATAAACAAATTCTAAAGAATCAACAAGAGCCTTTACAAATAGTATTTCGATAGTTCAAATAGCCTAAAACCAGAATAAGTGCTCCCAAACAGCAACGCAACGGACTAGACTCTTGAAACTTCCACCTAATAAATAGTGTTGTTGTCCGCAACCGGTAAAAATATCACTGGTTGTGACACCTAGAGTCAGACCAGAGAAACTGAGAGGGATGAAGTTGGGTACTGAGACAAAAATATGACTACTTTACCCTACCAAATTCTTTTCAAAAATTTCGAGTTCGCACAGTGTTAAGAAATGCTTAGAAAAATTGACCATAAAAACTTAGACTGCATTGCACTTGCTTTATACAATGCATGTGCACTTATTCAATGAAAATGTACGTGCAATGATGACACAACTTTGTAAAATAAAGAGAAAAAATTAATATCTTCCTCTCCTTGTTAGGGTGCTACTCTTACAATGTTGAATTGTTTTTGAAATAAAACCATTCAGATTTTCTTATCCGCATAATTATATAGGCAGACTAAAACTTTTTTTAAATAATCTAATCACATATAAAAAAGCTACGTTTTGAAGAGAAAGTGTTTAATACTTTTTACTGCATTGCACCATTTTTACACTAAGCAGGATAATTTATAATTAACTTTTTCATTGTAAGTTTACTATAAAAAAAAAATACAAAAGGAATTTAAAGTCCCAATAAAAATCCAATATCAGGATTATACATCACATTTCCAATAATATCCCCACTTTTTGTTCGATCCATTACAGCTCTTTCTTAAACTTAACCAAACTTAATAGAGTGAAATAAGCTGTAAAAATATCTGAAAAAAAAACCGTATAAAAATCGGAAAAAGAAATTTGATTAATCACACATTAATGAGTCGAAGCAAGAGAGAAAAAAAATCTCTCAATCGAATAAGAATTACGATTCCAATCAAGTCTCTTGACCAAAGTTCTTTCTTTCTGTCCACTTCAAGAAAGAAGGGAAAAAATCCTCTTCTCGGGGCGCGGATCATTAGCCCCATTCACGGATCAATTAGATCCTCATTTATCCACACCGCGGACAGGCTTAATCACGATCCAATTCACTTCAAACCGCCTGATCATTTGCTTCAGTATAGATTTTACTTTTTTCCCCTCGACTGAAATTTTTGTCCCTCCACATGCGTCATCAAATTAGTGCAAGGTCTCAGCTGAAATACAGCTAATGAGTTAATGCAGGGCTTGAATGGACCTGCTTGTCAGCAAACGTTATTATGAGCTTGGGACATGTTTTGTCCTTTATTGTTTCTTAAACGAAGGTTTTTGCAATGTCGTCATTATGCGTTCGCATTGAAATACTTTCTTGAAAGTCTCGCTGTCCGAGAGTTATTCATACCACTTTATTTCTGATTCATTTTCTATGTAACAGAACAGCGATGAAAAAATATTATTACATTTACTAAAATAAAAATAAAATTTTAATTGCTTTATTTGAGTTTTGATAATGTCTTAACGCAAATAAATAAAGAAATTAGTGCAAGGTCTCAGCTGAAATACAGCTAATGAGTTAATGCTGAGATCGTATGAACTTGCTTGTCAGCAAACATTATTATGAGACTAGGATAAAACATGTTTTGTCCTTTATTGTTTCTTAAACAGAAGATTTTTGCAATGTCATCATTATGCGTTAGAATTGAAATACTTTCTTGAAAGTTTCACTGTCCGAGGGTGATTCACACCATTTTATTTTTGAATTGTTTTCAACAAAATAGAACAAAAAAGAAGAAATATTGTTACTTTTTTTAATCGTTTCTTTTGAATTTTGTTATCCTCTTTATACAACTGAGTTAAAAAGTTAGTGCAAGGTCTCAGCTGAAATGCTACTAATGAGTTAATGTTGAGATTGAATAGACTTGCTTGTCAACGAACGTTATTATTAGCCTGGAATGAAACATTTTTCTTCTATTATTATCACTTAAACTGAATTTTTTGAAATGCCATCTTTATGCGTTTGAATTAAAATACTTTCAACTAATGAAGAGTAAATGTTTAAAGTTGCACTGTCCGGTTGCTAATACCACTTTATTTCTGATTTATTTTCAATGAAACAGAACGGCGAAGAAGAAATATTATTACATGTTTGTAGAATAAAATAAGTTTTTAATCGCATCATTTGAATTCTGGTAACGTCTTTATACAAATGATTTAGTAAATTAGTGGATGGTCTCAGCTGAAATGCAGCTAATGACTTAATGCGGGACTTGAATGGATAGATTTATCAGTGTACATTATTCTACGCCTGAGATAGAACGTGCTTTTGGTTCTCATGAAGAAAATCAAGGTAATGACTACAATGGGGTGATTTCCTTCAGTCAAAAGTACTACTTTTAGTCATTGAAATGGATAGAATGAACAAAAAGCATAGCATGCACCCAGAAAATACTTTCATTTTCCCAACAGTTTTTTTTTATTTATTTTTTTTTTACTCCCCGATTTTTCAAACAAGGCTGATCTGGATGACGTCACAAATGATGCACTTTGCTGCATCTTTCTACTACGTTTCCACGTTATGGTAATCAAGCAGCGAATTAAAATTGCACTCTACGCTTACTATCAACCATATCCTTGCCAATGCACGTGAGTAAAGATGCAAATTAAATATTTTGTTCTGTGAATGGCAACATTGAATGGCATTTCATCATTTGTGATGTCACACGACAGACGTGTAAACAATGAAAGTGCACCGAGTTAAGTAATTTTTTTAAAATATTAAAATTAAATAAATTATTAAAAAAAATAGTCAGATCCTATGTTTTTAAGCATGCTCTTTCAGAACAAAAATACGTTTAAAATTTTGGAAATGACCCCATTGAAACATCCAGTATTGTTTTATTTATTTACTTTTTCCGTTCTTTTATTTGTTTCACGATATGGATGCCTCAGTTGCCAAATCGATTAACTCCACTTTAAAAAAATCCACGTTTCTGCTTTAGTAGTGCTTGATCACTGTTTAAAATGTGAATTTATATTAAACTTTTCGTTTAGTACATTTCTGATCCTGAGATGGCAGAAAATGTAACACGAGGGCCCATTCACTCCTATGGATAACACTATCTTTTGTTTTATGGAGTTAATCGATTTGGCAAGAGAGGCATCCATATGACACTCTAAATACACATAATACCCTTTTGAAAAGTCAACATAAGCTAAATGTTATATTTACACTCAACTACTTGCGGCATTTTCACATTGAATACCCACAATATATTTCATTTTAAGTACTAACAAGGAAAGAAATTAAATTCCCTCCACTTTTTGCTTCTATGTATCATACTTTATAAATTGTTCTATGCATTTTTTCATAAGGCAAACTAGAGTTTTTCTATTTGTTTCCAAATAACAAATATTCGTTCTTCAAACATAATTATTAATGCAAACAAAAATACCATTCCCACTGCAGATTACATTTTTAAGTACATCCAAGCAAAAATCTCAATTATTTTTTGAATACTAAGTGGAACTAGATCCATTATTCTGGCAATTTAAATGCTAACCACAATATTTTTTCACGATTGTATTCTTGCACCAAATTATGCATTATTTTCTAAAGCCACTCAGAGTTTGAGCAAGCTCTGCATTTTAGAGCACCAGGCTACGTTTGGATAAGATAAAACTCAGCAAAGCCTTTTCATTACACGCGACTGCAGAATGGAAAAAAATAAAAACTAGAACTAACTGTTAATAATAAAACCTAGTCGACTGGTACCCACTCACAATGTTTCCCATCATTAGCGTGAATAATGCATTGTAGAGTTCACTTAGCAAGTTCCTGTACTCCTCCCCTAGCCCCTCTGTTTCTCGCGCTGTGGAAAGGTTACGTGAGTCTGATTAGTTCTAAAAAAAGAACTTTTATCGAATTTAATTTCGATGTAGTAAAATTATGAAGCTTTATTGTGGTAATGGTTTTCAAAAGATTTGCCTGTGTTATATTACTCTATTGGAGATGAAAAAACAAGAAAGGAAGAAGCTCATTAAAATACTACAAGGTGGTACGTGATAAAAATAAGTTTAAATAGAACTAATTTCTGGATGCAATTTCATGAGTATGTTTCAAAAAGATGTTAAATCAAAATATTCTAAACTTGACTTTTCGATGGAAAATGTAGCAGTTTTGTCGTATAGAAAACAGGGTGCAATTCATGTTTTTACCAAAAAGAATTAAGTTACAAGCAAGTTTTGTACCAAACGGGATTAAGGCGCTTATTTAACTTGATATTGTTCGATTCGATCGAATACTAACCAAAAGTACTTTAGTAGCGCAGTGACAAAAATATGCCGCGTTTGGGACCGTAGTGTGCGTCACAAGTGAAGTTTCAAAGAGGTGGCTGCAACTTACGAAATTTAGTTTGCAGTGACGTACACAGTGTGACGGTGCAGTGACGTAAGGCCCCTATAGTGGAGGAGCCGACGCATCCGCCATTTTGGAGCAAATTTGATGCAGTGCTTCGTAGCGATAGCATTGCTGCAGACGTTTGCATTGCTTTCGCATGTGTTAAAATGGGTGATTTTTCGTCTGTTAATTGTGCAAACGGTTCCAAAAATGGGTTTCCGCTCTTCAAATTTCCAACAGATGCAGAAAGAAAAAAGAAATGGATAATTAATAGCCCACGAAATGACTGGAAAGCTTTGAAACGACGCCAACTGTTTCCAAAATTTCGCCAATGTTCACCTTAAACACTCTGATCTCTCGTTCCCTGTTTGGCGAATGATTGCCAATAAAGGTAGCTTTCCCTCTTGTACGCTTGCTCCAAAATGGCGGATGCGTCGGCCTCTCCAGTTATAGGGGCTCTACAGTGACGATGCCTGGCGACACAATTGCAACCTAGTTTAACTAGTGCCGGTTTCCGACCGCACATCGTAGTCACAGTGACATTACGATCCGTCAGAAACCTACGTGTGAAGTTTCCTCTGATAACACAGTTACCATTATAAGACGCTTGTGTGACCTTCGTGTGTGTCACAAGCGAAGTCACTAACAGGTGGCAGCAACTTTCGAACATCACGAAGTGACGTTGCAGCACAGTCGCAACAACCGCTGTGCGACAGATTTGTGATCTTCGTGTGACGTCACGTTGCGAGAAAGTTTATTAAGTCAGATTTAAACCGGTATTACTAACTAGTAATACCGGTTTAAATCTGACTTGTAAACTTGACTCTAAAACTTGTAAAAGTAAACTTGACTCTGTTTTTTGAATTTGGTTTTATAGTTTTTGTCACATAGTTTGAACCCCTATATACTGAACACGGAGTTATTTTTATTTCTGGGACACAACGAAGAAATATTTTCTGCAACTTAAGAAAGTGAGTTTGCGGAACCGTACACAGTTTGACGGTGCAGTGAAGTAAGGCCCCTATAGTGGAGGAGCCGACGCTGGTTTTTCATTTTTTGTCACATAGTTTGAACCCTTATATACTGAACACGGAGTTATTTTTATTTCGGGGACACCACGAAGAAATATTTGCTGCAAATTTATGCTTTTAAACCTGCGTTGTTGCCTACTTAAGTTTTTTGAACGACAAAGGTCATCATTTGTTATTTAAACGATTGTTAATTTGTTTTCTACTTTTAAAAATTTATAAATTACTAAATTCAACACAAAATTTCAGGCACGCGTTAAAAAAAAAAAAAAAAAAAAAAAAAAAAAAAAAAAAAAACCACATTCGATATCTCACATGACTTTCAACTGGTATCACTCCAGCATTCCAACTGAAAATCGAATAATATCTATTTCCCTCATGAATTACAATGTGTTTCTTCTCACCGCTAGTTACTCAGCTATAGGTGGCGTGTGGTGTCACGTAAACGCGCATGTCAAACTGTCAGCGTTCGGACGGTGCACTTAAAGACCTTGATAAATGATGGAAGCTGCTTTGGAGAGAACTTTGGGCTAGAGAAACGCACCGTGGGACGTCGCCCGGAATAACTAACTACTCGGTCAATCGGTTACCATAGTTATGGAAACGCACACACAAAACGGTTAATTTGGAGACCTTTTAACAACTTCATCGGCTTTGCCTTCCGTGCTTAAAGTGTTTTTGGAACATTTCTTTACTCTCAAATTACTCTAGGAATAAATACAGTGGCTGAGGCTGATTTGCGATTTCCATTTATTTGTTTTCTTTTTCTTTCTCGTGTTGAGTGGTTGATGACTTTATCCGTCAGAGTTTAATCGTTTTAGTGCGAAGTATGGTATTGTGCTGTCAGGGAAATAACAAAAGCACATTAGGAGGTGCCATGTTGTTAATTGTATGCACTGAAAGTGTTGTAAAAACGATTAACTTTTTTAGCATAAACAATGTGATTGTTTTGAAATAGCTTAAAATAATTGGCCTTTATCAGACAAAATAAAAGATCACATCTTAACAGATTAGCTCTGTGTAAGGGATGTTATGAATTATGCACTGTTTTGCATTAAGAAAGAGTTGAATTCTAAACTTCGCTTAAAGAATAATTTCAGAATTTCAGGCTTGTTTCAAACAATTTTGCAATATTGAGGTGGGAGGAGACCCCACTTCAGTATTGAAAAATTGTATTAAAGCTCAGGCCTGTGAAGTTTTAAGTGAACAATATCAACACACTTTCATCAAACTTTTTCTTTCTTGCTTAATTTATTCATTTTTTATTATTTTTTTTTATTATATATATTTTTTTTTTTTGGAATTTCAATCAATGATCTTTTTTAGACGCAGTTACATTAAAAGTTTCAGAAAAAAACAACAAATAATTCCTTCAAATTTAGTCTCCCGTCATGAAATGAAGATTTACTCACAATTTGGTATAATCACAAGTGTAGCGGTGTCCCGAAAACCCGGCTTTATGTGGAACAAAAAGTAGGGGAGTTTGAAATTGATTACTTTTTAACGACTTACTTTCACAGAAGCGTTTCAGAGTCTTTATTATCCAATAAAATCAATATTTATCCGAAAGTAAATATATATTTATGTGAACAAAAAATGCGAGTTATGATGTGGTTGTAATTAAAATATAATTGATTATTAATTCGTCAAATGTAAAGCATGTTCTGCTTAAGTAGAAAAATTAAGTGCCAGTAAAAAAAAATATCTAAAGCAAAGTAATTTCATTTTGCCTCATTTTCTGAAACTCCTCTTATCTCAACAAATGAAATATTCACTCTTATATTTCTTGTGATCCCTCTACATTAAAAAAAGTAACAACTTCGTCAGAAAAGGTTTTAGCCAATTTGTGTCATTGCCTTACTTAGTTCTAGATCCCAGAGAAAGAACTGTCTATCCCCAGACTGCGATAGACACGACACAAGAACAGAAATTTATACTACAACAGTGCGACTTTTCTCGGAGGCGCTGCCATTAAGGATGCTGACCAAAGTTGCAGTGGACTTCCGCTTTAGTCAACAGGAAAATCCACTTGCAATTGGTTAATATTTAATCCCGTCTCCAGTTCCAGTCACATGTAAAATCTCCTTGATTGGAGTTCGGTGCAATGATGGCAGAAGACTCTTTGCTAGCAGCTTCAAATGGGCAAACTACTAATGAATCTTAGCCCGCAGTCTTTCACTGGGCTATTTCTCTGATATCCTAAATGAGACACATTTTCTCATTTTGCGATGAAATGTTACACAGTGCGTTAATATTCTCAGATAGCTATGAGGTACTAAAGTTGTTTCTACAACGATGTTTCATCAATATTGTGTTTTTGAATCATTTAAAGACTGGTTAATATTTTTTTTTCAAAATGAATAACATTAAAATGAAATACGATGCCAAGCTTTAAATGTTAAAACTTCTAATGAATCTTCGTCCGCAGTCTTTCACTGAGCAATTTCTCAAATATCTTAAACGAGACACATTTTCCCATTTTGGGATGAAATGTTACACAGTGCGTTAAGATTCTTAGATAGCTATGAGGTACTAAAGTTGTTTCTACAACGGTGTTTCATCAATATTGTGTTTTTAAATGATTTATAGACTGGTTAATATTTTTTTTCCAAAATGAATATCATTAAAATGAAATACGATGCCAAGCTTTAAATGTTAAAACTTCTAATGAATCTTTGTCCGCAGTCTTTCACTGAGCAATTTCTCAAACATCTTAAACGAGACACATTTTCCCATTTTGGGATGAAATGTTACACAGTGCGTTAAGATTCTTAGATAGCTATGAGGTACTAAAGTTGTTTGTACGACGATGTTTCATCAATATTGTGTTACTAGAAAATCACCCGCCAAAGTATGACGGGTGAAAATTGCTTCTACATTTGAATGTAACATTTGCCTGTTTGTTGATACTTTAATAGTTGAAATTTTAACCCTAACTCCAGTGAATGAACCAGTGAACTCTAGTAGATAGCTCATTGATGAGCCCTTTTTTACTTCTTCATTCTCCAAAAAATTAGTCTTACCAGTAAAGCAGTTGAGTTACCGGATCCAGTTCAGCCGTGTCAAAATAAAGCATTTCTCTGCATGTCAAACATTACCAAAACATACTATCAAATAGTCATGGTGTGGCGAGCGCTGCATTCTTGATGACGTCAGGTGCGTTACTCTGTGAATTCGCTGTTATATATATGAATATTGAATAATTTATAAACAGGTAAACAAAGAAATTTTTCAATGAATGACATTCAGAAAAAAATCATTGTCAAGCTTCAAATGGGCAAACTACTAACGAATCTTCGTCCGCCGTCTTTCACTGGGCTGTTTCTTTAATATCCCAAATGAGACACGTTTTCCCAGTTTAGGATTAATTTGTTTTATCTGTGCGTTGAAATTGTCAAATAATTATTCGTAGAGAAAGTTTTTTGCACCGCAGTGTTTCACCAATATTGTGTTTTAGAATTATTTATAAACAAGTTAAATTTTTTTTTTTCAAAATGAATATCATTAAGAAGAAATTCAAAGTCAAGATTCAAATGGGCAAGCTACTAATGAATCTTCGCCCGCAATCATTCTCTGGGCTCCTTCTCTAATATTCTAAAGAAGACAAAATTTTACCATTTCAAAATGAAATTGCTACGCAGTGCATTGGGATTCTCAGATAACTCTTCATAAGATAAAGTTGCTTACACAGCAATGTTTTATTTTGAATGATTTATTAACTTCGCCCACAGTATTTTTCCTGGATTATTTCGCTAATATCCCAAATGAGACGTTTTCCCATTTTCAGAAAAATTTGTTGCGCACTGCGTTAAGATTCTTTTAACTTCTTTCATTATTTTATTTATATTTCTAATTTTCCTTATTCATTTAGTTTTCTCATCACATATATGTAAATGTTTATACATATATGTGACATATGTGTGTGCGTGGTTTTTTTTTTTTTTTTTTACTTACTGAACAAAATTTTCTTCTGTACATACCAAAATTGAATGTTTACCCATGTGGGTTGTTTATAAATTTTCACATACCTCATAGGATAATTTTTTTTAAATTTAACATTGTTGAACATGTACAAAGGGATGGCGCATTTAACGCCTTCAGACCTGGTGTCCGGTATACCGGACAACCACTTTAAACAGCTGCTAATCGTTTAATACTTGATTTAGTTAGTTGGTTTTTTTTTTTTTGTAGTTGACTCTTTACATTCTGCTTATTATAATCTGTGAAATATTTTTTCATTTTGGGATTGACAACACTGACACATAAGGATAGAGAGACAGAGAGTGGCTCATTTTTCCAACCATGGATTTCCATCTGAAAAGCGAGGTTTTTTTCCCTGAGTTTTTTAAAAATATATAATTTTTAATTAATCGTTTCGAACGCTTATATTATGTTTTATAATTGTTTGTAGAACATTTTATAATGAAGTTTGTTTGGTATTTTATCGTTTTTGTATATGAAATATTGATTTCAAAAATATAAGTTTGGAATATTGGACGTGCCATAACTCTTTTAATTTCTCTCCTACAAAAAATTTAAAATTTTGTCTATAGGATACCCTTTAACTTAGTACACTGTGTACCAAATATCAACATTTTTGGTCAAATATTTCATAATTCCGACTGAAGAGATTAATTAAAAAACAAAGTGCGCTAAGATTCCTAGATAACTACTTCGTCAGAGAAATTTTTTTTAGTGCAATTATGCTTTATACTTCATTAAAATTTTGATTTTGAGCGATTTGTGTATTCAGTAATCTGCTAATTTTGTGCCTCAAAACGTTGTTGATTGCCATTTGTTCTTCCGCACAAAGGTAGCTATTGTTTTTACAGTAAATGGGGTTAAATATACGAGTGTATGCGTATATATACGCAAATATACGCATGCAGACACTTACATAGACGTATTCACATAAATGCGTCAATAAATACGTATATGGGTATCTGCAAGTATTTTTTATCCATACAGCTATACATTCTACTATACACGTATATGCTCGCTTATAATTGTATATATAAGAACACTTATATACTCAGGTAGACACGTGTATACGCGTACGAACTCGAGTACATACTTACATACAAACATATGATATAAAAGTATACAGGGTGAGTTTACATTCTTGAGCAAATTATTAAAAGGTGTATAAGGAGAGGATAAGAAGTAAGAATCAATAAGGAACATATGGTCACAAACACAATGCTGACGCGCTACATGCACGCAAAGTGAGAAATTGATGGATGCTAAAAAATCACAAATTTATATATATATATATATATATATATATAGATTACACAAATACAATTTTACACAACATGAAAGTTTTAAAGCGAGTTATGAAATTTGTGGCCTTCAGCTGTAATACATGTGTCGCATTCACAGATCCCTCTATGTTGCAATAACGAAACTTTTGAAAAACTTTTATCAGCCGCTGCGCCTTTATTGCGATGCGTGTATTAGAGCTACTACAGACCGTAACTTTCAACAACTTCTCTAAATATTTCTTAAAAACTAAAATGTTAGATAAAATCATCTTTGTGCAACAAATTTATGCCCTGCTTTGCATCCATCAGTTTCTGGCTTTGTGTGCATGTAGCGCGTCAGTGATTATAACTTCCTTATGATTCCTTGCTTCTTTTCCTCCCCTCTCACACCCCTTTGATTTTCGCCCATGAGCTGAGATTCACTCTGTAAGCTGACATGTATATAAGCGTATATTCTCGTATCTTGTGTATACATACATGTACTGGTGTATACGCATAAATGTACGTATACATTTCTATACAGGTATATAATCGTGTTTACACGTATACATGCGTATATACTCGTGCTTCCATATTATATATACATGAGTAGACACGTACAAAGATGCACAGGATGTATCCACGAATTAACTCGTGTATACTCGTATATGTATGTATGTACACTTATATATGCGTATATACGTCTACTATACACATATATACTCAGTATGCACGTATTTTCTCGAGATGCAAGTGCATACGCGCATATGATATTCGTTTATACTTTTATATACATGTGACACGTACATATACGTGACACATATATACATGTGACACGTATGTACTCATGTAGACACGTATACACTCCTGTAGGTAATCACGTATACATGCTTATATATACTCGTATATACTTGAGTAGGCACGTGCATGCATGTATCTGATGTATACATGTATCTACTACTATAGGAACGTGTTTACTCGTGTATAACACTACATGTATATATTCGTGTATACAAGCATGTACTCGTAAATATACTTGTAACTATAAAAATAACTGAAATATACAAGTATTAGAGTTCTTTATAATGGTTTTGCATCTATTTTTAACTATGACCACTTTACCCCATGCTATAACCACTTTCCCCCACCCCATGGGGTAAAGTGGTCATAAAAACATAGGGAAAAGAAAGCTTTATAAAACTACTAAAATCAATATTTTTCTTCCTAAAATTCAATGTACCGTGTTCTTTAGTAATGCAATGTAAAATAACAATAAAAAAAGTTTAAGTGTTTAAAGAATTTGTTGCATTTATTATCCACCTAAGTTGAAAACCTACGATTTTATGACCACTTTACCCCACCAGACCCTATAAAAAATATATGTGAAAAAAATGGCTATAATACATAACAATGTAATACTCAAAACACCTCAAACACCTCAAAAACATACAATTTTCTACTTTTTTGATCGCAATTAGGTTCGTATTCCTAAAAAAATATGTTGTTTATGAGAGAAAAAAAAATGGAATGACTGCAGAAAAAAAAAATGGCTTCAGTAATGCCCACCAGCAACAAGGTGTACTTCAAAAATATGAATAAAACATCCTCTAAGTTTAAAGAAATTCTGATTATTTCTTTTCTGTTAAAACAAATCACGAAAAACACTGAAACTTTTGGCTCCTAAACTAGTTTCCCCCCTTAAGAGATTTATATATGTCAAGACTCTAGAAAAACAAAGGTTGTGTAAAAAATACATGTATATATATCATTTTAGCAACAAATATTCAAAATATTCAACTCTTTAATTATGTGGATAATATTTTAAGATCAAAAATGCATATATATGCAGTTTTTTTTTTTTTTTTGGTTTAAATAACAAAATTAATAACAATAAGTTATTGACTGGTGCATGTACTCACGTACTATAGTAATTAAAGCGCTGAAAGTTATATAAAAATTTATTTTGTTGCAATGACATATTTAAATTTCAACAAAAACTGTCGGCATGTAGAACCTATCTTCATTAGAACCAAATACTTACATAAAGTCCTTACTTTTTTTTAACATCAAGCATTGAAAATATTATACGCAGTTTGCACCTAAGATTTATTGCAACAATTATTTGCGTTGTATTTTCACTAAAGTAATTTAAAAAAAACATTTCCTCTTTCAGTGCTCCTCCTAATCAATTCATTCCAACTATCTTAATTGCAGGCAACGAATACTCGACACAATGTCAGAGCCCCAGGAGGTTAACTGACCGGTAACTGATGTTTATCCATAGACGCCGTAAAAGCGATTGCTGAGGTTTTCTTTAGCCGACTGGAGCATTGGAAGTTGCTTAAGGGATTTAGTTTCGGAGTGCTGAAGGAACTATATATCCTCCTAGCAGGATATCCCTTTCAATTGCTTTCTTCTGACAAAAGATACCAGCTTAGAGCTTCTACATTGCGTGATGCGAAAACTTTGCTGATCCGTATGAATAACATTTTAAAACAAGTTGGCGTAAGAAGGGGAAATTAATGATTTGAACTTTGCTGAGCAATATGCAATTTTGGGTTGAATATTGGGGATGTTGAATGATGTATGTGTCCTGTGAGGTGTATAAGAGGGGGCATTTTTTATTGACTGGCTACTTTCACTTTAGATAAATCCTTTAACCATTTAGTGCTTGGTGAGTCAAAAAAGAAATATAGGGGAACATGGCACAAAGTGAAATCGCGGGGCAAAGTGAAATGGTGAAATATTTACTTTGCTTTTAGCTTGATCAATATGCAATTTCGGATTAAATATTAGGGATGTTGAATGATGTATGTGTCTTGTGAGTGTATAAGAGGGCGAGTTTTTTATTGACTGGCTACTTTCACTTTAGATAAATCCTTTAACCCTTCAATGCTTGGTGAGTCAAAAACGAAATATAGGGAACATGGGGCAAAGTGAAATCGCGGGGCAAAGTGAAATGGTGAAATATTTACTTTGCTTTTAGCTTGAGCAATATGCAATTTTGGGTTAAATATAAGGGATGTTGAATGATGTATGTGTCTTGGGAGGTGTATAAGCGGGCGCATTTTTTATTGACTGGCTACTTTAACTTTAGATAAATCCTTTAACCCTTCAATGCTTGGTGAGTCAAAAAGGAAATATAGGGGAACATGGGGCAAAGTGAAATCGCGGGGCAAAGTGACATGATGAAATATTTACTTTGCTTTTAGCTCCACTTATCTGGTATTAAATTAACTATGTAGTACCATATGTAGTCTATTCCAGTCAAGAAAAAAATATCGCCGAGGATTAGAGCATTTGGTAATACAGGCAATTTTAAAAAAAATGTTACTCACATTGTAATATTTTGTTGTAAGTCAAAAATTATTTTTTTTTACTATAAAATGATAAAGTTCTGGTTATTAACATTTAAAATATTAATTGAGACCTCCAATTATTTAATGCAGTATTAATTTAGTTAATATTAAGCTTTTTTGTGTTTTAAATAAATTGTACAATTAGTCAAGTACACACGGGGCAAAGTGCATGGGGCAAAGTGAAATAGTTTGTTTCATTTACTCACTCAATCGTTTAATACAGATCACTTGCATTTTCATTTTTTTATTTATTCATTTACATTCCTTCATTTAGTAATTCACTTATTTATTTATTCGTGCACTTATTTTCTTATTCATTCATTCTTTTACTCGTTCATTTATTTTTCTTCATATATCGATTGATTTATTCATTTAATTATTCGTTTAATGCTTCATTATATTTTCATTTATTCATTTAACCATTTATTTACTGATTCTTTTGATCAAAAATATGTTTTATAATTGAATAGAAAATAATTCATTAGAAAAATACTTAATTTTTCACTTTGCCCCATGAAAAATAAAGGTGAGAATTTTCCAACTTTTACTGAAGACTCAAATTTACTGCCAAAAATAAAAAGTACTGTTTCAACGCATGTTTCATTATAAAATACAATGTTCTCTCTTTATGTACTGTAATTTTCATAACAAATTTCCGATTTGTTCATCTTAAAAAAACGCAGTCATCTTAACCATTTCACTTTGCTCCACATTCCCCTACTATTTTTTATTGAACGTTGCATTTAAACATTAAAAATTGTGTGGTGATTTTTAACTTAAAGCATACATTGATTCGTACCTGTTATTTTTTCAAGAGCTCCCTTTGCCATTTTATAAATGAACCAATCCACGGGAAGAAAAACATTTTGTTCCATACGAGATAGCTCACATATAACTTAAAAACGACAATGCACAAAAGTATGTTACTTGATAAATCATAAACGTGTGTGTGATTCTATAACCAAAATATTTGGTTCAATCGGTCTAAGATCCTCCACGTATGCTAATGTTGACTGAGGCACGTTAATTATGTCGTAGTCGCAATGCCTTCCAAGTTGATTTTCCAAATAAACACTTCTGAGTTGTTCGGTTTCTGGTTTGAATCAAAATTATCGAAATGTTAATAGGTGATGCATTCATTTTTTTGTGCTGTTTGAACTATATTGGAAAGCTTCAGTGAAAGAAGTAGACATCTTCTTTAATTTGCATAATATCATCGTCTACTCGTGCTCAGATACGCGAGTGGTTTAAGCGGCAAGAACAAATCTTTTGATCCTTATTTTTTAAACTACTAACTGTTTATTCCCTAGTCGGACTTTCCTACATCAACCTAAATATCATGAGCTTAAGGTGCAATAGTAAAAAAGTTTCAACTACTGAAAAATGATTAGAAAATTTCTGTTACATCAATTTTAAGAACACATTTTTAATAAATTACAGAATGAAGAAATATTCAAGCATTAAAGACCCGAATGTAATTTTTGTAAAGTATACTGCTTTGAAAACAGCATAAATGGGTTTGAGGTACATTGTTAAAGCTTTATACAATAACAAGCATGTATCCTTTTAGGAAAATGCAGTTTCTTTTAACTCTTGAGAAAACTAAATGGATTCTAAAATTCACCTTCAATAGCATTTAACAGTAAAATAAAAGTTTTGAATCGAATCTTCGGGGAATCCGTCAGTTTATTTTTGCATTCCACATATTTATTTATTTGTTTATTCTATTCATGTAATTAGATTAAATTTTCAGAGTCTTTAAGCAAATAATGTTCTTTTTCTTGATTCTTTTTTCAAATATTGCAGAAACATAATAAAACTCTTATCAACCCTCATTCACATTTTGTTATTTATTGCATTTGAAATTTAAAACCATTTCACATTTGATAACGCAATCGTTTTTCAATACGATTGATATGATAGAGTATAATGTTATATGACTAGCAGAAAGTTGATTCATCCATTAAAAAAATATGAAATCTATAACAAAATCACTGGGAATAGTAAGGCTTTTTTCATTTTTTACTTCCTTTTACAATAAATGAAGTATTGTATTCGCGAAAAAATTTTCACTAAAAATTCGGCCTTAATTTCCATTTTGCTCACCCCCGAATGAATGTTGAGTTTTTTTTTCAACCCGACCACACGTGGATAAGTGCCTAAGAACGTATTAACACTCGAAATATCCATTTTGACGATCCCCGAGTAAATTACAACGAGTTTTCTCGTGACGTCTGTATGTACGTATGTATGTGCGTATGCGTGTAGGTATTTCGCATAACTCAAAAACGGTATGTCCTAGAAAGTTTAAATTTGGTACGTAGACTCCTATGGGGTCTAGTTGTGCACCTTCAATTTAGTCTGCATTCGGATGTTTCTAAGGGGGTCTTTCTGCCCTTTTGGAGGGAAGTCATTATTAATTTCGATGTAAATTCAAGTGGTGTTATAGTTTGGGGAATACTTGGCAATATATCGTCAGTCTTTTGGTCGCCAAGTTTTGTTGCCAGCTTTGGCGGTTTTTTTTTTTTTTTTTTTAATCTGGTTTTGATTTGGCCGCTGTTGGTGATATTTAGAGAGTGAACTATTGAATCACATTAAAATTGCCAATAATGGGAAAATTACATTAAATTGGAGTAAAAGGAAGTCATGTGATGCACACATTAGCTCGTTTTTTTTCTTTTTTTTTCATTAATCTTCTTTTGATTTCGCCTTGATATAGTATATTCCACAATTCAAGACATTGTGTATGGTGATCACACTGTGGTTATAAAGAAACAAACTACATGTGTGGTTTCCATGTCACGAAAAGTTAAGCTAAAATTATTTATACGACCTATAAATAAATCACTTTCTTCTAATATCTACCCCTTTTATACCTGTGAAATATAGCACAATATAAAATAAATATATGTTTTTATCGTGTTGGTAATTCAAGAGAAAGGCTTTAAAACCTCCATTCCTCAACTTGTTAGCTGGCTGGTAGATCCACCTAAATTGGATCTCACGCGCTTTAATCAATCATGCTCTTTAGCAAGCAGTAGCTATTGGACTTGACTTTGGAATACTGAGGCTGGAATCGTGTGCTTTGTTCTAAAGAGGAACATTTAAATAATCTCATTAGTCATGTGCATCGTACGCATGCGTGCTTCCTTCATGACTTCTCTAATGTTCCACCGGGACCTGAGAACAATTCGAACGACGGCTTTCAATCTCAGTCCTCGAGTGAAAGCTGCTGCTCTGAATATATTGCCATAATTATTGGAAAATTGGAAAATTTACACAGTCATATTTTCTTTTTTCTTTCATTACGTAACGTGTATATATATATATATATATATATATATATATATATATATATATATATATATATATATATAAAAGTAACTTCGCCGACACACGAAGCCCTAGCGGCCTATTCGCTGAACGAATCGAAACTGTTTTTTAGAGATATGCTTATTTAAAGGTGTGAACTCAAGATTGTGATGATTTTAAACAAAAGCAGTGTTTACGGTAGCAGTGTTTAAATTTTGAAATTCTTGAATGTCAACATCAATTGTTTCTTTTCATAAATTGATCAGAGTATTGAGCAATTACTAGTGTCGCTGGAATGATAATCATACGTCAAAAATTACCGTCATAAAGCATTTGCAAAGAAGGGCATTATAAAGGATAAAGGACAAAAAGAGAGAGTAGGAGCTTTGACTAATTTTGCATAATTCACAGGATTTTGGTCGTTGACGAAGATTATTGATTATTATTATTAGATCGATTGACGATTTTTTACAAGCATACAGAGTTAAAAAGTTTTTCACAAGTGTCCACAATATTGTTAGAACACCTCCAATTCTGTCTACCACTATTGCTCTGGTCAGGAAAACGGCTGTATCTGCAGAACTGAGTTTTCGAGATATTTGAAGAAACGCATTTGGGATTCAATGCTAATAATAGGGAATTGCTGTAACTTATACTTTTTTTCAGCGGCAAATAAGCAAGCTTCTTTACGAATAATAAAGCTGAAAGTCTGAATCTCTCTCTGTCAGGATCCCTGTGACAAGCATAGCGTCCAGACCGTTCGGCCGATTTTCATGAAATTTGGCACACAATTAGTTTATAGCATGGGGGCGTGCACCTCGAAGCGATTTTTCAAAAATTCGATTTTGTTCTTTTTTTAATACAGTTAAAAAAAAAAATACCGAGCAAATTATAATAACGTGGATGAGCGCAAATTACTATAAAATTACGGGATTTTTTATTCGTCACCTGCAATAAAAATCAACAGGAAAAAAAGCTCCGTGAGAGATTCCATTTTTCGTTTCTTATTAATTAAAAAAATAAACAGCGTGGTGGACGAGAAAATTTTCATAACATGGAACATGGGTGAGCAAATGAACATAGCAAATTGGCGAGAAATTCGTCATCCATTATTTGTAAAGATACAAGTTAACCATATGATGTCTTAATTTTCTACTACGGGCAACGCCGTGCGGTTACCGATGGTATTCAATAAAGCTAACATACAATAGATGACAAAAATGCCAAAAAAAGAAGAAAAATTTCAAGTTACTGTCCATTAACCGGCCCATGGTTGTATTCCAAAGTAATTATAGTTTATTATACAAACAGCTCTAAAATTAAAGTATTACACTCTGTGCATGGCCCCGAACGTAATGGCGAGAAAAGGGGCTCAAAGACATCTCCTCCAAGAACCCTTCCACGCAAGAAGTGTTGACAGGTTTTAAGACGGCAGCTCACGGACTTTCGGAATATGCTAATTCTCGTCGCCCTTCACGTGCGTTCTCGTGAATCGCGTGGGCGTGCTCACGCGAGTGATTACGTGACTTGTCTATCTTGACTCATTGACAATAGCCTTTCCGGAAACTAGCAGTTTTGAAGATGGCCTGCTGAGGGAATTTCCATTTAGCGCAGAGAATGTTCTTGCATTACCGGTTTCTTACCGGTTCCTGACAAAACGGGAAAATGTAAATGACTGTTCAATTTTCTTTAAAATGACGTCATCTTGAATTTTTCATAAAGCATTTGTTGCATTTTTTCTTTTCCTTTCTTTTTTCGTTTGATATGTTTTTATGCTGTTACATTTTTCTGCTGTTTCGAATATTTCAAGAATTTTCAACCGATTCAGTCAGGATATCAACTTGAATTTCATTAGATTTAGGAAAACGGTAAATTGGCTGTTGGAATGCTGTTTTTTTTTTTTTTTTTTTTTTGGAAAAGAAAGAGGTCCTTCGAGCAATAAAATATTTAAGTAAGACATTTTTAGAATAAATTTTCCTATGAAATAGTTTATGGATAGTTTAAAAATCACAAACTTGCAAAATTATGACTAAGGATTCAATTGAACTCAAAATAGTATTTTTAGTAAACAATGGAAGCTTTTGGTTTAGAGCTTCCCTAATTTAAACAGCTTAGCAGCTGCAAAGGAACCTCGCATATTTAATTATTTAATATACGAGTTTTTTTTTTTAGAAATAAAAACAAATCTTCTGTTTCAGTATAGTTTAAAAACTAAATATGCTTCCGAAAATTCTGAAACACTTACTTCAAGTGCCTTTTCGAATCAGATTGTACTTGTTCTTCTGTTTTCCCTTTTTGAAAAGTATATTAACTTGTACTTTTTATGTTTTTAAAGTTTTTTATGTTTTTAAAGAATCTTTTAAAACGAATACCTTAGTTTTGAGACAAACTGGCTTGAAAAGGGATTTCATAGAGCAGTTTGGCTATTTTCTCACTTCTTAACACATATATTTGACTTTTAATGGCTGTGCATAAGGAATCAACTTGTTAAGAGCAAAAAAGAATAAAAGACTTTTCGTTAAATAATTGCATTTACAGTTTTATCGTAAGAAATCGATTTGACACGGAGACCCAGATGCCAATGTTTCGATTCCACGTTATGTTTAAATAGTTTCTTTCTTTAAACATTGCCCTCAACCTATTACTTTTCTCTTTTTATTGAACTTATTACTGCAATTTTTTATTCCAAAAAAATTACAATTTTTTGTCTTTGAAATGTTATTTTCTTATTATAATTATTACATAAAATTCTTGCGATATCACAAAAGTCAGAAACAAATTTCACGATTATCGCAGTTTTCACAACTTGTACTGCAAACAACAATGCGGAATTCCTTTTAAGTTTTTTAGGTTTTCTGATTGTTTAAATTGTTAACAATTACCATCAGACAGATTTCATCTTACGGATAATTGTTGTAGTAAAAGAAGTAATTTGAAACCATACTTATTGAAACTACAACTTTCATGTCTGAGAATTGGATGATAAAATTTAACTGTATTAGACTTTTAAGGCTGCTTAGTTATGTAACAAAAAACTCCCCTACAGGCTTGTTTGTTTCATACAGCATCAATTATCATTCGTAGAGTGCGAAATATTAAATATAATCAAAATTTCTGGACGTCATGAACTGTAAAGCATGAACATAAGAAGAAATCCTAATGTGCCCCATGCAAAAATCAGAAAACGTCACAGACCAGTTCCTATCAGACGCAAATCTTTCTTTTGTGATCCTCAGTCTTATCACTTCAACAAATTAATCATGTACTCTTAATATTCTATTCACCTTATGGACCCGTGTATACCGACAGGAATAAGATCAATTAATGTATCATAGGACAGTGATTAATGGTGGATATTAATAGCTTGTAAGTTAAACCACCCCAATTAACTCCGACTACTTCGAGCATCAATTAATATTGGAAGTAACTCGATTTATGCAAAGGCTTTATAAAACAAGAAACCATGGAAAATTTGGAAATTAAAGATATTTAATCATAATTTGTAAACTAAAAATAAACACAAAAAAAATGTTTTATAGTTAGCAAAATTTATCACGGTTTTTTGTTTCTGAATGGGGAAAAAATACTTAAACATAGTGTAGGAGGTAGGAGCTTTGTTTGAGAACATACATTTTAACAGTTAATTTTGCTCGCAAAAGTTGTTTGAAGATATGTTTCTTTAAACATTCATAAGGTAGCGCTGAAAAACAAGAATAACCTATTTAAAGTACTTTATAGTAAATTGTTTTCACTTACCTTTCAAATGAATGTAGGGGAATGTGGGGATAAGGGTTAAAATCCTATATCTAGTTAAAATGAGTAATTTATAAACTTGTTTTGAAAATTACAATACATAAAGGTAAAACAATTTATTTTACAATAAAATTTGCTTTGAAACATTGTTTCTCATTCTTGGCATCCAACTTGTACCTTAAAGAATAATGATATTTACTTAAAAAATAAAGGGGTTAGTGTACAAAATCAAATATTTTTCTATTGGTAAATATTTTCTAATTGATTATTAAAAAGATCTTTATGTAATGAATGAGTAAATAAAAGAATGATTGAATAAACGAACTGATGAACTGATGAAATGAAACGATAAACAAATAAATAAATATATATATTTTTTTTTAATGCATGAGAAAAAATAAAGAAATTCAGAAGATAGTGAGTGGAAAAGAAAATAAGTTAATGAATAAATACATACGCGAACTGTTAAATGAATTAATGTCAAAGAATTAATTAATAAATTAATATGATTTAATAAATGATCGAATAAGTAGGCGAAATGATTTATTTCACTTTGCCCCGTATGCACTTGTTTAATTGTAGAAAACAATAAAAATAAAAATGAGTTTAATATTAAATAAATAAACATTGCAACAAATATGCAGATCATAATTAATACTTAAAATGTTAATGATAAGGACTTTATCATTTTATAATAACGGAAATTGACGGTTTTGATTTAAATATGAGTATAAATTTTAATTATGAGTATGTATTTTTGAAAATTGCTTGTAGTATCATATGCTTTGATTTTCTGAGACGACTTTTTCTGACTGGCGTACACTACATGTGTTATACCATAAATGAAGTATTTCCAGATAGGGCAGCACTAAAGATATATTAAATATTTCATTTTGCCCTACATTCCCCTGCTCATTGTATTGTTTAATTTTTGTAACTAATTCTAAAATGGAATAAATTGACAGCATGTAAGCATATGAAGACTCACTATGGAAATATCATAGCATATACGCATAACTATGTGAAAACATTATATAACTGTTCGCTTCTATGCATGTGCACTTTTGCCAGAAGAGTTTGCATTTCTGTCGCCAGTAAATAAGCATAATTGAAATGACTCATAGAAAGATATCCCATTCAGTTTTTTTTACAATACATTTTCCAACAGAACATGGCGTCGGCGTTATTTTAATTTCCTTTGTATTCCCCCGCTATATTTATCTCCCCGCCTTTTAAAAATCTTTTTGAAATTCTTTTTATAGTGCCGGCTTGAATTTTGTAGATAAACCCTTGTGTATAGAATTAGAAAAATCCCTATTTTTCCCTTTCTTCCCATTCGTTTTGTCAAACTTCATCGAAGCGTAAGGATTAATAGCCGGTGCATAATGCAATTCAAGTAAAAAATACGATTACATTGAAGTTTTAGCTGCTATTAGGAAACAAAATCCCTATTTATCTCTTGAAATTAAGTAGATTTCGAGCTTTTACATTTTCATCTTTAAAAGACCGTAGGTGCTTGCATAAATACCTCGAGTTTTTCATGAATGGTTAGTTAAAAAGCTGATACGGTTATTTTGTTCTTAAATAATTTATTTCTAAATGGTTTTGAAATTCCCTTTATAAATGTAAATTTTTTTTTTTTTTGAAGCTATTCTCAATGCACTTTCGTGCACTATATTACTTTTTTTTCGTAAGACACGTACCTACTCTAAAATTGAATTTCATCGACAAATTAAACTAGTATAAATAGTTTTTATCAGTATGTAATTTTGTTTGGGAAAGTTATTTCGGAAATTTCGTATTGTCTGTACAATGTATCAACTTATAATGTTTTTAGCCCTTTTAGATAGCTTATAAAACATATACTAATTCATATATGTTTTAAAGTACATTTATTTGATCCACTACTGTGCCGCGCTTTTTTTCTTTTTCTTTTTTGAATGATTTAACTACTTATTTAAGAAAAAATAATCTTTTTTTTTTCTGTAGAAATTTTTTGCTTGATAAAAATGTTGTGCAATTTGTTAGAGGTTTGTTTTTAGAATTGTTATATCTTTAAATCTTAGTATATTTCATTTAGTAAGGAGATTACTCTAAATTTTATTTTTGTAATTGTTAAAGTTTATGAGAAAAAAAGAATTGAAATAATAAGATTTACTCGTAGAAAGTAGAATTAATGATTTTTAAACATTAATTTATTTCAATATTAACCAATAATACAACTGAGTTGGTAAAATTATATGTGCTTCCCTTATGTAATATATAGATATGTGTATGTGTAATCCCTATCTATTGTGCAAATTAAGAGTAAAAACTTAGTAGCGTTTTAATTAATTGCAATATAGAGCTAGAGTGTTTGCTTAACGTTAGTTCTTTTAGCTAAATAACTTCACTAAAAAGGAAAGATGGTTTTGCATGTATCTGTATGGTTTATTATCTTTTCCAATCGACAGCAAGTTTCCAAAATTTGGTGAATTTATCATTCAACACAGAAATATTTGGATAGTTAATGTTTTAAAAATAAAATTGCAGTGTATTTCTTTAATAGCAATTAATTATTTTTACCAACTTTAATGACTGAAATGTAGAAACAACCTGACTCAATAACATGAACGATGCGTTATTTGTATTTGATTATTAAATAAACAAATTATGAGCGTAAGAGACACGCATGTCAAATTGTACTTCAAGGATTAAATATATACATGAGAAAGACGAATTAAAATCCGTTACCATTAAAAAATTAATATAATTTATTACTTTTATAAAATGATTATTTATTACTTTATATTATAGAAAGCATTTAGGGTACAATATTCTTTATCGAAGAGGAAACAACAGCATTCATCTTAAGTGTAGGTTAATATTAATCAACAATTGCTTTTAAAACATAAGGCAAGGTCAAAAGAATACAAAGTTCTATCAGGAAAATGAGTTATTCTTAAAGTCTACCGAAAAAATTCAAATTCTCACATTAAACTGCAAGTTTGAAAAAAAAAAAAAAACTTCTAGTGCTTGTCTTGCTTATTACCCCTTTAAAGCGACACATTTTTTTCCAGTGATTGCCGCCATACTTTCCACTGCAAATGATATTTCTCCAACGCTTATGAAAGTTCGGACCGAATGAATATAAATATTTTTTTGTGAGATCAAAACTAATTGCAGACAGATAGCTAATAAGGTAGCGAAAAAATGAACTCTTACTATACTTCGTTTGATATAGGAATGAGGTATGCGCCAACTATAATTCATCTGAAAAGAATGTAAGCTTATTTGTTGTCCATATAATTTCATCAAGAAATGAGGATTACTTTCTTTTATGTCCTGATGAGAAATGCAGACTCAATACGCACATTAACTTCAAAAAATGATTGCGTTGTTAAAATAAATAAATAAATAAATAAATAAATGAAATAAAAGTACAAAATTCTCAGCGTATTAGGGAAAAACTAGATTAGTGAAATACAGTCGACTCCCGCTACAACGCGATTCAACCTGCGCGAAATGGCTATAACGCGAATTTTTCGCGAGTAACGAATTTTGGAGCTAACGCGAATTTTTCGCCTAAAACACAATTTTTTTTGAAGGAAGTATCGGCTTATTGGCTACTAAATATTGATTTCGTGATTTTTATTACATCCTTTTAAGCGCCATTGACAGTGAAAGTTCCAACACCAAACTAGTCTACGCATCACGTTGTTAGTGCGTCAAATAACCACTCAGAATCTTACTTTCTTTATTCTTAATACTTAAGTGGATTTAATATAATGGCACCTTAGTGGCACCTTCATCTAAAATTTGTGAAGATGGGAAGAAAAAGAAAGTTTCTGATTAAAAGAAAAAAGCTAAGATTCTCGATAATGCTTGAACAACTACAAAACGTCGGCGGTAGCGCGACAATAAGTATGAGTGAATCTTTCATACATACAATTAAAAGTCAAAACAAAAAGATATCCGTAAAAGTTCAGAACTTAATTACAATATTGAAGCTTGCAGAGCAGTCTAGCAAAGTATATATCATGAAAATGGAAGCTGCTTTTTTATAGTGGGTTAAAGAGATCAGGAAGAGGGGCTGTTGCCACAAATTGAAACGTTATAAAGGAAAAGGCGGAGCAACCGTATTTAAAAATGTACAATAATCTGATCATGGAGCATAAATCATCATTATCTTAATTTTTCAACTCTTAAATATTGTAACTATATGTACTGTATAGTTCTATTATAGTGCAGCATTTTATTATTCATACATACTGTGAGTACCGTGTTGTTTTATTTTATGTCTTTCCCTCTTATTGATCATTCATTTTGTGCATCTTAAGGTATATTTCATGTTGAATTAAACAATTTTTTTTAAATACATTAAAAAATCAGTTCTTTATGTATGAAACTGTAGTGTGTAGTTGAGGAATGTTTCAAAGCAGTTTTAGGGTTGTTTATAAGTGTTTAAAAGAATTTGGTATGCTTCTAAACAGATTGTATTCATATATTTTTGCACAACGCGAAATTTCGACTTACGCGAAGAGTCTTGGGACGCATCTCTCGCGTAAGTCGGGACTCGACTGTATTATAACTTATGAAATACAGAATGCAAAAATCCAGGATGTCAATTAAGGTTAACACACCAGCAGTGGCGAGTGCTTCAGACTGCTTCAGTAGTGAGCATTTCAAGGCTTATATTTGAAAAAATGGGATTCCAGTTTTCCGAATGGATTTAAACGTGCAGGAGGTACTACCTACTGCACGTTTGATGCACTTTTGAATGTCTTGTTTTCACCACCTTTTAAAGTTCACAGTAATTTCCCATTCATCTCTACATGAAATGATCGCATACTTTTCAGCAATTGCTGCCCCCCCCCCCTGCCCTTTAACTACAGATGCTGTTTCTTTTTGCGAGCGTCATTAAAAAGTTTAGAAGTTTTTATGAAACACATTGAAAAGAGAGAAATGTAAATTTAAATGCGCTGCCGTCAAGGTAGGCTTATTCATAACCGAAAACTCATTTAGAAGTACAATATCCTCTATTGCAAAAATGAAACAGAATTTATGCTCATTAAGTATTATTTGCCCAACAAACCTTTCAAAATAAAAGCCAAAACCAAAAGTATGCTCAGTTGCAGTATACCAAAGAGTTATTTTTAAAACCTAACCAGAAGATCCATTATTCCACCATCTCCTGCTGCATTGCAAGTTACAAAACTTCCAGTCCTTGTCTTGTTCCCGCCGCCTTTAAAATGCCACATTACTTCCCAATTCATCTTCGCAGAAAACGATCGCCATACTTCTCAGCGATCGCTGCCACACTTTCTATTGCAGATGCTGTTTCCCTTTGTCAACGTTTAATGGGGCTCGGGTCGAATAAATACGAAGAATTTTTTGCTTGATCAAAATTTATTGCAGACTTTCATCTAATAAGGCAGCAAAATTAATCTCATTAACTGTTATAAAACTTCATTCAGTATCGGCATAAAGTTGGCGCAAACTGTCATTTGTCCATGACGAAATTCAAGCTAATTTGTTACCTACATAACTTCATTAAGTCGTAGGGAGTGTTTTCCTTGATGTGCAGATGAGAAATAAAAACTTAATAAACTCATTGGCATTAAAAAAAATTTGTTTTATTATGAAAAAAACTCTTTAAAAATAACAACCCTCGTTATATGAGGAAATAATATCTATGTTTGTTCAATATAATTTGCAAGATAATAAATTTTGATATACAGAATGCAAAATTCTAGTACAGCAAAGAGTTATTGTTAAAATCTTCAAAAAGGATCCTTCTTTCCACCATCCCCTGCTGCATCGCAAGTTACAAAACTTCCAGTCCTTGTCTTGTTCCCGCCGCCTTTAAAACGCCACATTACTTCCCCATTCATCTTCGCAGAAAGCGATCGCCATACTTTTCAGCGATCGCTGCCACACTTTCCATTGCAGATGCTGTTTCCCTTTGTGAACGCTTAATGGAGTTCGGCCGAATAAATACAAAGAATAACTTTTTCCCTTTGTGCGGAGACTGACCGCCCGTAAGAGCAGGTATAGGTGTTTAATATTCATGGGATCCGCGCATTAATCATGCGTAGCTAGAGATGTGCGGGGGTGGCGCGGGGGCCCTGAAGTGGCAGGTTATGTGTTCCGTAGGTGATAAATGGTGATATCGGGATTCTTTGCCCTGTCGGGGAGATCTCGTCTGGTTTTCTTCATATTTAACAAATGGCTGATACGTGGAGTAAATACATGATGAAAGTGGGGGAGTGGACATTGTTTCTGGAGTTATTGATCTGTTGTTTTGATAATTTTCAAATTCATAGATGTCTTACTTTCAATTCCAAACAAATTGAAGTATGTTCCGTACTATTTTGATAAAACTCATATGAGGCATTGGGAAACAAAGGGATGGAAGTGGACATTTTCAAGTTTTGAGTAAAACGACTTTAAAGATAACGTCTTAGGTAGACTTTCATTGATTTTTTTTTCTAAATCATGCTGTACAGCAGCAACTACCAGGACTACTAGTATCATCTCTTGCCCCAAGACAGAGGAGAGGTTCACCTACCATTTTTACTGGTTATCACCAAATTTTTAATTTTGTCACTTACATCCCTTTGCTTCTCACTGCCTCATATGTAAGAACTTTTGCATTAACAGCATGTATTTGGCCATTAATCATGTCATTGACGATGTGGTTTTAAAAAAGATTTCACTATGCAAATTAATGGTCATTGGTTAGCTACATTTTAGCTAATTCTAGTCTTTGATGACTAATCGATATAATTCGTTTAATTTTTAGATTCTTTTTTTAAGATGAAATAAACCAATGACCTCCTCTATTCAAGAACACCTTAAAAATGACTGGGATTATTTTTTTCTATTGTGCTTATTTTTGCGCAGGAGGATGCGCGAACTTTTATTTTAGCATGTAAGTAGGGTACTTATGAGAGTTCTGCAACAGGAGGCGGTGGCGGTAGTATGCATCTGCAATCCCCCTCCCACTCTTCCTCCCACCGCCTCCTCCACTTCCTCCCCACCCCCTCCCGACCTTGGGGTTGACCCTCCCCACGACCGGGGCCGCCGCGAGAACCCGTAGAAGGTGACGAGGGTTTTTCCCGCGTTTTAGATATTTTTCCCGCGTTTTCGGACTTAGAATATTTTGAACTTGTTGTCATGGTATCCACAAAGTTTTTACTTTTTGGATGGCAACACTTGTTTGAGTTTCGGTTTTGGAATGGCAACACTTGTTGTCATGGCAACCAGAGTTTTTAGTTTTCGGTTGGCAACACTTGTTGCTATGTTTTAACTTATGCTATGTTTAACGTCGGTGGCGCCATCTATTGAGAGGTTGATTTTTTATTTCCGGACTTTGAATATTTCTGCGAATTTAATTATTTTTATTTTTACAGAGTGTCGGGAATCGAACACCCAAACTTTGAGTTAGCAAAAACGTATGCTAACCACTATGCTATATTTTCCATTACTCTTTCAGTCTTAATGTGAATCTGTACCATGACAACGAATATTACAATTTAATTAATTTTAAAACCATCAATTAATTTACTCTTTAGTACTAATCAAGACACATCATTAACTAAATTTCAGCTCATAATTGAAACTATCGTCATTATTATTATTTTTCATAATAACAATGTTTTTCACTTAAGTAAAGATTTATTTAAATACAACCCATTCGAGATTTTAGATTTATTTCAATGCTTTGTGGACTTGAAATATATTTTAAACTTTGATTTTCTTTTTCATGCATTTCAAATTTTATCATTTTTTTTTTTTACAACATTGATTCTTTGCATGAATTTCAAAACTTGCAATCAATTTACTCTTAGCATTAATTAACACTTATCATTAACAATTTTTCACGGAATTTTTTAAAATCATCTTAAATATGTTTTTTTCTTTTTTTACTTTTATACAACAAAATATTTTTTCTAACTTGTTAAATTTTCTTAACTAATTTTTTTTCTTTGTCAAATTTACAAAATAATTTTTCTAACTTGTTAAAATTTCGAAGAAATAATTTTCTTAACTATTTTTTCTTATTCATAATTTTTTTTTCATTACGAATAAAAATGAAATCAAATTTTTTTTTTTTTTTTCACTTTCATACAACAAAATATTTTTTCTTACTTGTTAAATTTTCGAAGAAATAATTAACTTAAATATTCTTTCACACACAACTTTAACGTTTTTTCCTGTCATTTAGCACTTTGATTTTTTTTTTTCACTATTTTAGCGTTTTTCAATTATTTTCAGTCTTTAACTATTTTCTTACTTTTTAGTCTTTAACTAATTTCAAGCATTTCAGACTTAGATTATTTTTTCGTGATTTCGATTTTTTTTTTTTTAGTATATTTTAGAGTTTGATCATTTTCTCGCTTGTTTTTACTTTATCGTTTTTTTTTCCGATATTTTTCGAAACATTATCACGTCTACAATTTTCATCCAACTAATTTAATTTAAAAACTTGCAATCAATTTACTCTTAGTAGTAACTAACACTTATCATTAACAAATTTTCACGGATTTTAAAATAATCAACTTAATTAATTTTTTCCAGTAAGCAAATTTCGCACTCAAGTTACATTTCATCACTACATATGCTTTTCAAGAGTTTCATTTAATTTATCACATTTTATTTAATCAACTCTAATATTTATTTTTTGATTAGTATTTAACTTAGTCATTTCATCTCATAGTATTTTACTTTATTATTTTTTTTTTCATACAAGCACTCTTGTTAGAATAAAACCAAATTTTCACGAAGTAGATTCACTTTGACTATTTCATTTTCCCAATAATATTTTATTTTACTTTACCATACTTTACTATTTTACTTACTGCGTTTTACTATTTATCATTCATTACAGCTTTTCCAAAATATTACTTTACAACCAACTAATTTCATTAACAGAATTTTCATTACAATTTATAAATTTCAGTTTTATTTAATTATTTTTACCTACGGTAAAATAAAACACATCACATAAAAATGTTAAACATCAATGAAGAATCCAAGAAATGTTAAAATTATAAGTCGAGTATCAAAACTTCATGTCTACAATCCTACAAATTTTAAAAATAGACTCACCGAAAAATAACTTCTACTGAAATTAATTTCAAAAACTTACAATCAATTTACTCTTAGCATTAATAAACACTTATTATTAAGAAATTTTCATGGATTTTAAAAATCATCCTAAATAATTTTTTCATGTAAGCAAATTTCGCGCTCAAGTTACATTTTATCACTACATATGCTTTTCAAGAGTTTTATTGAATTTATCACATTTTATTTAATTATTTTTGATTAGTATTTAACTTAGTCATTTTATCGCTTAGTATTTAACTTAATCATTTTTCTTGCTTGTTTTTACTTTATCTTTTTTTTTCCCGATATTTTTAAACTTAGAAAATTTTCACAATTAGTGACAGGAATCGAACCCACAAATTTTTCGAAACATTATCACGTCTACAATTTTCATCCAACTAATTTAATTTAAAAACTTGCAATCAATTTACTCTTAGTAGTAACTAACACTTATCATTAACAAATTTTCACGAATTTTAAAATAATCAACTTATTTAATTTTTTTCCAGTAAGCAAATTTCGCACTCAAGTTACATTTCATCACTTTATATGCTTTTCAAGAGTTTCATTTAATTTATCACATTTTATTTAATCAACTCTATTAATTATTTTTTTGATTAGTATTTAACTTAGTCATTTTATCGCATAGTATTTTACTTTATTATTCTTTTTCATACAAGCACTCTTGTTAGAATAAAACAAAAATTTTCACGAAGTAGATTCACTTTGTCTATTTCATTTTCCCGATAATATTTTACTTTAACAACTAATTTCTTTAACAAAATCGATATCATTTATTTTAGTCTTTATCCTTTTCGAACGATACATTCAAATGGTTAGCTATACGTTAAATTAAGAAACTTAATCTAAAATTTGACAAAATTAAGTTATAACTAAATACTGAGTAAAATTAAGTACAAAAGACTAACCTTTTTGGGGTGAAATCCCTCAAGTACCAGCTATCGCGATGTTATTCAAAAACAATGAATGAAATTGTAATAAGTGGATTGTTAATTATAACTCAATCGCACAAATTACAACATACACGCATGTTTTATTTGAAATCGCTGCATACGGCTGGCTCCCCATCGTCGATTTGCAGAAGGCATGCCGTGATATCAGCAAATCAACACGGCTGTTGAAAAAAGCTACCCTCATCCTGCAGCACTTCGGATCGTCCACACACACCGATGCGAATTGAGGAAATGACTTTATCAATATATTGCTATCTACCCCTTTACCGATAACAGATAACAAACCCCACGTGCGAGTATTATTCACCCCCTAGCCTACGTCTTTCAAGTGTCGTCACTGTTTCTGACCCATTAAAATTAGTTCACGTTTCTCAAATATCAAGCACATAGATCGACAATAGCCTGATGTCAGGTTTTCCAAACAAAATTTTAGATTTTAATTCGTAGTTTCGAATTAATTTCTTTTTCATTTCAAACTTATAAAAAAAATTTCCAGCTTGTAAGAATAATTCTTTCAGAAACAGATTTTTGATTCAAAACAGTATTTTTTCAAACTTGTAATATTTTTCTACTTAGAAATATGAAATCAAAAATTTTTGTTTTCCCTTCAATCATATAAAATGTTTTTAAGAAATAATTTCTCAAACTTGTAATATTTTTCTACTAATTTAAAAAAATCAATTTTTTTTTCAATCATATAAAAATAAATTTTTAATCTTACAACAATAAATTTTTCCACAAAAATGTTTTTTTCAAAAAAAAAAAAAATAATAATAATAATAATAATATTTTTGTAACATATTATTTTTTTTTCTTTTCAATCTTTTTTTTTTTTTTTTTGCAAAACTATTTTTTTTTTCAAAAATTTTCAAACTTACAAAATAAAATTTTTTCAACTGAATCTTCAAACGAAATGATTTAATTAAATTTAAAACTCAATATCACTTGTACTCTTAGTATTAATAACCAATAGCACTTAACCATTTACTCTTTGCACTCTAAGTATTAATTAACACACACGCATTACAAATAATAATAATAATGTTTAAGATACTTACAAATCATCCACTCAAGCTTTCAAATATCCATCTAGCATGTTATTGTTCATTCGTGTGAGGGAACTTGTAATAAAACTTTACTCATCAACCGAAATTATAAGCGAAAATATCACATTTTTAGCACTTAATATAATCCTACAATTAACAAATTGGTTTTAACTTTGAATTTAAGAAAAATAAAAACTATTACACACTTAGTAACATATCTATCGATGTATATTATTTCATGACAAATCACAAATAGGTGAGGGTCTTTTATCGATCATGTGACCAACTAAGTTAAGAAAGAGCGTTCTTATCTCATATGAGAATTTATAAGTCTTTAATATTTCTCTTTAATGTAAGTGTATTGATACGTACGAGTTTGTGTATGTGAATATAACTGTGTATTGTTTTCAAACCATTGACATGTTTAAGCTTTACGGTTCTAATTTTGACTTTCCACTTAGCATTAGTCGAAGTCCTTCGCATGTATTAAACTATAGAAATATCACAAAAATTGTATTTTCATTCAGTCTTAATTACAAAACCATACAATAAGATGAAGACAACACCGATAGTATAAAGATTACTTACAAGAAAGTGCATATAAAAAATATATGTAAGAGTGATTTCAAAGTATAATCCATCAGCCATATTCAACAACTCAATAAAAACACAAGTCTCTTTTAAAATGATAAACACAATTTATTCACACACACAGTAAAAGACAATTAAATAAACTTACATCTTTAAGTAAAACTCTTCAAAACTTTCAAGCATATTTTTAACATCGATTGCATCATATAAATTAGACACATGACATTTTAAACATGGACTATCAACAATCAAAGTAACGAAGTCACGAGTCAAGTTTTCCCAATTAACATTAAAAAGAGCCTGTTCGAAAAAAGTGTCGAACTTTCGACCCCTTGTTAATGATTCACATTCATGCACTCTCATGTAAAAAATGAATCCATTTTTACAATCCACACATTCTTTTTAGAAAGGTAGTTTATGTTGCATATGAGCTCATCAAATAGTCACTTACGTAGAGAATCAGCCAATTTACCAACTTCTTGTGATGTATATGTGCTGATTTTATCACATCGACAATCACAGGGATATTTTTTCTCAATTTCCGAAAGGATGTACTCTTTTAGAGTATAAGTCATAAGTTTGTCTTTGACACTACGTGAGATACAAGGGGACGCGTAACACAATTTGTCAATCTGGCTTTCCAAAAGTAGAACTGTATCAGGCATCAACTGGAACACTTCTCGTTTCAGTTTGAACAATCTTTGCACACTAACACAGATGTTACCATTCGCACTCTCGACGAATACACATAAGTCCTTTTTTATAACAAAAGCGAAATCACGGTCTTCGATTAATTTTTGATTTATATTATTACGTAGGCTTGAAATAAGTGATCTCCACACATCTGGTTCTAAGGAAATACCATCCTTAGTTGGTCGAAGAATACCATCTTTCCCACACGTATATCTTCTAATATGCACGCGTGTACGATTCCGAAAAGTATTCACTAAAGTGAAAATACAATCACCCAAGTGTATCATATCATCAGGCTGTGGAGAAGCCTCAATGTTCATTTTCATGTTCGTTGCATCCATCTGTTCATCTTCAGGCTTCAAAGTTTCAGAATGATTTTCACCAGCGTTAGTCATTCTTAACTCTCATAGGATTAGGAGTCACAATACTAAAATAACTTCCTATGAACTTAAAAAATAAATCAAACTAGGTTTTAACACTAGCGGGTGAAGAAAAATCCTAAGTACATAGAATAAAATTTCACGACGTCTTTCAAAGCTCAGAATCACTCTGAAAATGATTCTCCAAACATCCACTATAAACCAATGAATATTCACTTTAACCAATGAGAAGTGTACATAAGTCTCTTGCTACTGACGTCATAGAAGAATACTGCATGAAATAATTTATAAAATCATTCCTATAATATTAGTTTTGAAAAAAAAAATCGTAAGTTATTTTCATGGAATTGCCCACTTATCACATCATGAAGTCCACAGTTGCATGGTGGGTTCTTTCCGTAATTACTAATCACTCTTTGTTTAGCTTTCTTGCATGCAAAGTATTTGCACACACAAAACATTTCGACCAAATTTGAATGGGTGGGTAGGTGGGTGGGGGTCAAACACCAAAAAAGTACCAAACCTCTCAAATTCCAATTTTAGGACCCGAAAATTGCATTAAATGGTTTTTTCTACCCAAAATAATTCTCTGATTGTCCCCTAAGTTTAGTCTTATTCGAAAGCCCGCAAAAAATACCCTGAGAGAGAGAAGCAGATTTACTTCCTTCGAATTTCAAAACCACCAAGGCTGTAAAATCACCAGGAGAAAAGTCCTAAGCATTTTTAAGTCAAGGAATATGAATATTAAATCAGAAATTTTATAGTCCGCGGCGAGCTCAGTTTTTATTAGCGTGAATAAAATCATTGAGAAGAAAGATCTGTTGCTTTTTTTTTTGAATAAGAACAATTCAAATTCTTGCTTTTATCTTGAGGCTTTTTCTCTAGAGATTTAAAAATTTTCCTTTTTGGTTATTTTTCTACAATCTGTCTTGAAAATTTGCAGATTGTTTTTTTTTTTTTTTTTTGGAATCGGCAAATTTTGATGAGCGGGGACCAATGAATAGCGATTATGGCACAGAAAGCGAAGATGAAACTCTCCTGTTACTTTTTCAAATACTTTATGACCTAGAAACTAAAAGCATAACCCATGCAGCAGGCTGCAAATGATACAGTATATTCTTCTCTTCATAAAGTCGAATGAGAACAATTTCGAGTCAAGTATCAAGGAAATAGTCAAAAATCTATTACTCAGTAGTTTAAAATTTCAAATTAACTAGTGTGTAATAAGTTGTGAAATGGTGAATGAAAACTTTCTAATTCAGTTTCTCTTTCTTATTATGAATATTTTGTGCAGTTGCTTATTAAGGGTTTTCGATAAAGTGCAGTTTTTGTTTGTTTTTTTTTAATTTTCACACCTTGATATTACGAATAACCCCGATTTAATGTATAAAAGTTTGGTCCCAATGAATTCGTTAAATCAGGACCTGACTGTACCTAAAAACTAACTTTCCAATGCACTAATTATTAGCAATGAGATATGCATAATTTTTTAAATTTTCTTTAGTGACCGAACAGTGATCCAATCCTTGTATTTATTTTTACCCTCTCAGGGATGTTTTCCCCCCACTGGAAACCACTGGTTGGAAACCACTGGTTGGTTTAGAATTTGGAAGGCTTTTCTGCCTTTTACAATAATATATAAGTTGGAGTGACATATTAAGTCGGACTCGACCGATGCATCGGCCGGCGCCGATGGTTCAACAATTTAGCCATCGGCATCGGCGGCCGATGCTAACTTGCAAGAAACATCGGCCCATCGGCCTTAAAAACATCGAAAAGCCGATGGAATTGGCCGATGTTTTCGGGGAAAAAAAAAGACCTTTGCTGTTTTACTTTTTAATGCACAGTAAAGGGAGTTATTGTTTTCATATAAAATTGTTTACTTAAACTTCAGTATGAATTTCTATTTTAGTCACCCCTGAAAGAGTTTTTAGTACTGCATTCAGGTACCAAACAAATTAATTATTGTGTTGTTTCTTGCGGCTGGATGGTAAGCTGTAGAAGGTTAAAATTTCGCATGTGGGGTGTGCGTACATTCCAGTTGTGCACTTCCCTTTTTGTTTTCGATCGGGTGTTCTAAAAAGCCTATTTACTCATCTTTTTTGTGGCAATTAATTACTTATTTCAATACAAAACTAATATAGCGTCTCAGACTGACGATCATTTGGTGATACACTCTATAACAAAAAAATCGACGCACGAAGACGGAGTGATCCGATTGAGACGAAAATTGGTGGATAGGAAGATAATGCACAGAATAGTAAATGATTAAATACTTAGAACAATTGAATAATTTATGGCAGAGTTACAGTAAATAGTTCATTAAGGTATTGACCCTCCTCTAGCCTAGATACAAGCTGAAGCACGACGTGGGAAACACCGATAAAGCTCCCGGAGGTTGTCCAGCGGTATTTCCGGCCAAATTCGCTCCAATTGTCGGACGAGGTTATCAACATTCCTTGCCAGATGCAATCGCCTTCCCATCATATCCCAGACATGCTCCGATGGGAGGGAGATCTGACGATCTGGCAGGCCACGGAAGAGTTTGACAAGCTTGCAGACAGTTCATAGCAACACATGCCGTATGTTATCTGGCATTGTCCTGCTGAAAACCAGCCGAGGGTACTGTGGTGTAATCCACATTGGATTCCCTTATTTTTTCGTTTGTTTCGATTTCGCGCAGATTTCCTCAGAGCTAACTTTTGATCTAACCCGGTCTGTGATTTTAGAAAAGTGATGACGTCAGAACAGACGGTTATTTCGTGTGAGGCGCCAGTGTCTTTTTCCCCGCGATCATAGGCTGCCGAATATGGTAATGCTTTGTTTAAGAGTTTTGATTTGTGCTTTTCGATCACCCGTTTTGTTGTCGGTGTAACCGACTTTTTGCTGGCCACGTAATTTGCTCGGATATTGGGGAGTTCATAATTTTCCTCCGTGCTGTGTTGACGTGCGCGGGGCTTGTTTGTTTTTTTAGCGGATGTGCCGTTTCCCGCTATGTCTGGCCAAACTTCCCGATTTTGAGCCGGGGATGTTCATTATGTCCCCAACCTGCCTGCATGGGTGTGCTTGATGTTTTTGGATGTTAGTTCGCATATTATGATGGCCTAAATTGGAATTGATAATGTATTATCATTGTGTGCTGACGATGTTTCGTCCCAGTGCTGCCGACCGGGCATCGCACGGCTTGTGTGCCAATTTTTGGGACATCATTCAACTTGGTGAAAATAAACTTCCTTATTTACCATTCTAAACTTTTGTGTGGACTTTTGATGTTTGGATTTCAGCGGGCCTGCGAGGCGAGATCACATGATGGGTGAGACACTTCCAATTTATTTCTGTAATTACGTAACTTAAAAGTGCCAACCTTTGTTATCTTTAAAAGTGCTTGACCTGTATGATGATGTCATGTGTGTCTGATTGTCCCCGTCATATAATTCTCACACTTACGAGTTGTACGCTTCATTGGTCAAGGGGTTCTTGCGATTGTCGTGGTTGCAAGACTCCGGCTTGGGTTCAATGCTCCCACTATACGACACGGTTGCCTTTCCAATTAATTCCCCCCTCACCTTGGGGGATCTACACGACATTTTTGGTGCGTGACCAGTCCCTTTTTTGGGGTGTGACAAAAAAAAATTTTTTTTCTAAACAAAATGAATAATTTGTGTGAAGAATTTTGCTGGGTTAATCAGACTCAAAATGTGTTTTGGGGGTCTAGAGGTGCAAATTTTTTTTTGATATGTTCAATATGCATTTTGATATGTTGACATGACTAAAAATATTTGATTTGAGAATATTGTAAAAAAAAAAGAAAAATTCTCGGAAGTGATAATCATGAAAAACAGAAATCATATTCGCAGAAATAGTGCACCTCGTGCTGTTATTTCTAACAGTACAAATAATGTGAATCCAAATGTAAACACAAATGTTACACAAACCCCTCAAAATGTTTCAAGGTCTCCTAATGTAAACAAATCGCCTTTTATGTTGCATGTAAACAATTTTAGTGGTGATCCCACTCAGGTTGAATATTTTGTAGAGCAAGTAAAAGATATAATTGAAGTTAATTCTTGGCAAAATAAGAAGGGAGTGCTATATTTAAAAAGTAAATTGACAGGAACCGCACTCAAATATATTTTGGAAACACCTGATTTACGCTATTCTGATTCAGTAGAAAAAATAACTGATGCTTTGTTGACATTTTTCAAGCCGGTCACAAATATTTATTCCATGAAAGATTTTCATGCCATTTGCATGGAAGAATCAGAGTCAATTTTGAATTTGGCTCATAGAATAAAATTAATTACCACTAATGTTTTCAAAATTAAAAATCCAGAATTCCAGAATGAGATAATGTTGCAGAAATTGCTATCCACTATCCCTTCAGACTTTAGATCCAAAATTTTGGAGTTGAACATAAAGTCTTTTGATTCAGCTGTAAACAAAATTGAACAATTGCAACAATTAGAACGAGATGTTCAGTCATATGACCAACCTCAATTTTCTAATGAACAGGTAGTAGTTCTTAACAAAAAAATCGTGTTTTTAGAAGAGCAGTTAAAAAATGTTGAAAATCTCAATGCAAATTCACAAATGAACTCTGATGATTGTTTACCTAGAAAAAAGTTGTTTACCTCTGTGGATGATTTGTCTGATGTTGATGAAATTCCTTTAAAGCGTTCTGATCAAAATGGTGTGTTTCATGGGAAACAAAAATTTTGTAATGATAGAGAAAGTGCTAAAATCATTTGTAATTTTTGTGGTAAATTGGGGCATGTTCAATCAAAGTGTTTTCAATTTTTGAAACAATTTAATAACAATGTGAGATTTCAAAATAAGTCGTTGTCGAGAAATTTTTCTCAATTTAATAATGCAAATGCTAGATTTGATAATTTGTATCGGAGAAGAAATGAACGTTTTCCTTTGCATGAAAATAAGGAGAATAGTCAAGTTAATTTTTTGAGTTATTCAGAGATTCTTAAAAATAAGGTGACATATAATGATGTGGGAACTCAATTTTCTCCAATTAAAAGTGTTCAGTGTTCGCAGACTGTTCGCGTTGACACAATTCAAAATTCTGTCCCACTGACATCAGAGAATTCGTGCCAAATGCAAAATCAGACACCAATGGTAAATTTTGAACATCATGTTCCAAATAGAAGTCTGTCGGTACAAAATCCAGAGCCCAGATTTCAGTTCCCACAACCTATTCATAACACTGTTGAATTGTTACCAAATTACAATTGTAATTTCATACCTAACAATTTTCCCATGGTTAATAATTCATATTCAGGTGGAGGTAATTCTTCATTACTTCAACCAGTTGTTGAACACAGAGCAAATTTTACTAACCAAAATGTTGTTAATGGACAAAATTTTTTGAACTCTAATGAAAATACACAAAATGTCCATAATGGTAATAATGCTGGTTACAATGTACACAATCGGGTTATTCCACCTCCTCCTGGTTTTAACTTGTCATTTTTGCCTGCAAATAATGCTGTGATGTCACAACCACCTGTTTTCGACAATTTAATGCCTTTTCATCAAAATTCAAATGTGATGGGCAATAATCCTGTTAATCGTAGTGCTTATGTGTCAGATGTGACTCGCTCTAGTGGTTATAGTTGCTCAAAACCTGTTAGAAAGTCTACCGGTGTCATTAAATTGGGTAAAACTCTTGCAACTCAAACTTCTCCTGTGAAAAATAATTCCTCATTGTCGGTTGAAGCTCAGGAATTCATTCCTGCTGCTCTGGTAAATGTGAGATTACAAAGTTCACATCATGAGGACTTGTCAAATAAGTTACCATTGGTCAAAGTTCAAATTTCTAATTTGTTTTTTCCCTTTTTAATTGATTCTGGAGCTAGTCTTAGCATTTTGAGTGATGATGTTGTCCAGAAAATTAAACAAATTGTCAAAATCAAAAATTTAGGAAGAAGAATAACTGTATCCACTGTGAATTCCAGTGTAGATTTTATTTCATGTGTAGAATTCTCATTTAAAATTCAAAGTAATTTCTTCCGTCATTCTTTCTACACTATGAATATCAGAGATAATTCTCCATTTGTGGGAATTCTTGGTTATGATTTCTTAACTAAACATAACATGTATATTCTCCCTAAAGAGAATGTATTATTTTATGACGGTAACAAATTTCCTTTGTTGAGGAGCCCTCATGAACTTGACAACAATGTAAACTTGTGTAATAATTGTAGTGCTTACACATCTCCCAGTTTGGAAGCAATGAATAGAGTTCAGGTTTTTTCTAAACAGTTTGTTGAACCAAAACAAACTGCTCTCATTAAAGTTTTTGCTCATGGGAAGTTAGACAACAAATCACATTTTTTGTTTACAATTTGTGATTCAGTTAATTCAGTTAAAATTGAAGACTCAATAATTGCTATTGATGAGGACTCGAATGGGCAGTTGTGCAAAAAAAATTCTTTTTATCTATATGTTGAGAACAATTCTTCTCAAAAAGTTCATCTCAATAAAAACATGACTTTGGGGCATTTGAGTCAAATTGACCATATTCAGGAGATTGAGAATAAAAATAATGAGCATTCACTGAACTTTATTCAGGCGTCTAGTGAAGTTGTGCAACTCAGGGAAAAAGAATTTAACTTGGAAAATTTTAATTTGGCTCATTTAAAGGATAATCAACTGTCTGACATGCAAAAATTGTTGAAAGAAAATACACAGTGTTTTTCAAGTTCTTTGAACTCTCTCGGTCATTCAGACAGAATCAGAGTTGATTTTCAATTCACTCATGATTATCCAATTAAGGCGCTTCCTTTCCTCATACCTCAGAGTCTTCAAGAAGAAGCTAAAAATCAGTTAAATCAATTACAAGAGGCTGGCGTGATTTCTAGGAATTTATCTAACTATGGTTGCCCCTGTCTCCTGGTGAAGAAAAAAGATGACGGATCAGGTGTACAAAAGTACAGATTGGCCTTAGACTTAAGACTTTTAAATGCCATAATTGTTCATTCATCTTACCCGCTTCCGAAGATCCATTCCTTGATCAACTCATTGTCAGAATACAAATATTTTTCAACTTTGGACTTACATGCTGCCTATCATCAAATTGATTTACCAGAAGAGTACCGAGACAAATTTTCCTTCACTACACCTTGGGGTACATATGCTTTTCACAGAATTCCTTTTGGCGTGGCCAGTGGAGCGAGCATACAACAACATTATTCTGACACTGTTTGTGAACAAACAAACATGGACGGAGTGTATTCCTATCAAGATGATTTGATCTTAGGTTCCAGAACCTTTGATGAGATGAAGGTTAAGCTTCAGAAACTGTTTTCAGTCCTTAAAGACTTTAACTTGACTCTGTCACCAAAGAAATGTCATTTTTTCATGGACAAAATAGATTACCTGGGATTCCAGATTTCCCAACATAAAGTCTTGCCAATCTCGTCAAATATTGTGAAAATTACTTCCTTTCCTCCGCCAAAAACAAAGAAGCAGCTGAAGCGTTTCATTGGTATTTGCTCGTATTACAGAACACTCATATACAAATTTTCTGATTTGATTCATCCATTGAATCAGTTGACCCATCCTAAAGCAGTTTTTAAATGGACAGATGAAGTAAATGAATGTTTTCAAAAATTGCAAGAAGTGTTTTTCAAAAATCCATATATTGTTCAACCGAATTGGAATGAGAAATTCTATGTGAACACAGATGCAAGTGGACTGGCAATAAGTGGTGTGCTCTTGCAAAAGAGGGAAGGTTTGTTTATCCCAATTTCTTTCTTCTCGAAATTGCTTTCTCCAGCAGAAACAAGGTATCCTGCTATAAAGCTAGAATTGATGGCAATTGTGAAGACTCTCGAAGCATTCAAGTCATACATATTTAATCGCCACATCTTTTTATTGTGTGATGCCAAAAGTCTGAAATTTTACAGTAAAAACTCGTCTCCTGCATCTTTAACTACTCGGTGGCTAATGACTTTATCTGAATACAATTATTCCTTCTTACATTTGGCTGGTGAAAAAAATTTATTTGCTGACATGCTCTCTCGCACTGACCTTACAAATCATCAAGTTGATATAGTATCAGATCCTTCTTTGTTACGTGATAATCGAATTAACCCTGTGGTTGACACAACTTTCGATAAGGGGGAAGTTTTACCGGAAATTGTTGAAGTGTATGAGGATAATACTGGGAATTGTGTAAACACTGATGGTTCTGATCAAAATGTTAATTTTGTTGATAATGTACAGAATTCTGGTACACTTTTACAACATTGTGTTAATGTGTTGAGTTTACTTGATGTTGGAGAAAAGGAGAAAGATCCTTTGTTACAAATAACTCAGTCGACAATTTTAAAAGAGCAATTAAAGGATCCTAAATTATCTGTCATTTATAATAATATTCTTAATAGAGTTTCTCTTGAAAAACACAATAAATTTTGTATCCATCCTGAAACTTTGGTTTTAATGATGTGCAAAAGTAATTCATTTAATGATGATCAGGAAAATTTGAAAATTGTCATTCCTGATTCTTTAAAAGCTAAAGTTTTAAGTATTGCTCATCATTCACATCTTGGCATAAATAAGACTTATGCATTTTTAACTAAAAAATGTTTATTGGGAGAGAATGTATGTTGATTGTTTAAATTACTGTGCTAGTTGTACTAAGTGCATTCAGGCAAAGCCTCATCGTATAAACAAAGCACCCTTTCAGGAAACCTTTTCACCTGTTAAATGCAATCAACTAGTGACACTCGACATTGTTGGACCTCTTGGCAATAACAAATATATCTTAACTGTCATTGATGCCTTTTCGAGACACTTAGAGTTGTATATTTTGAATAATATAACTGCTGTTTCAGTTGCTAAATCTTTCTTTAAATACGTCACTTTGTTTGGCAGACCTGAATTAGTTTTGACAGATCTTGGTCGTCAGTTCAATTGTGAACTGTTTGCTAAATTTAATCAGCTTTTTAATATACAATTAAGGCATACAACGTCGGCAAATGCCCAGGCTAACACTCTGAGTGAAAGGGTGAACTTGTCCATTAAAACTTCAATTAAAGCTTTGCTAGCTTCTGGTCTTGATTTTGATTATGCTGTTGATGTTCATAAAGCCTGTTATAACGCGTCCACACATTCAACTACTGAATTCCCTCCTAATCTTGTTCACTTCGGTCGGGAGTTGTCTTTGATAACAGACATTGTTAATTTCAATATTAATCCATCTTTGGATTCCGCTTTTGAATTGCACAAGCTTTTAGAGCAACTTCAATTTGTGTATCGTGAAGTCTACCGGAATTCTGTAACTAAAAAGTTGGCACAAAATCAAAGTCATAATGAAAATTGTAAACCTCGTAATATTCAAGCTGGTCATCTTGTGTACTTGAAGTCAAAAAACAAGTACAAACCTTCATATGATGGCCCATATTTTGTTAAAAAAGTGATCTCACCCGTATTGCGTCTTATTCAGGAATTGAATAACAAGCAGGCACCATTGAAGAAAATACATGTAAACCGTTTGGTGAAGTTCCAAAAAAGACAATCACATTTGGGTGCTGAACAATTTGGGAATAAGAACAATGATGTTGGGAGACCGGAATCTCCTATCCCATTTCAGGTACCTGTGAATGCTGATATGGTTCCTGCTGTGAGACCCCAGAGCCCTGATGCTTCCGCCGGACCGTCTTCGGGTCCTGACGCCGTTCCCGTGCCTGACATCCAGAATGATGTCGGAGATCCTGTTCCCCAGCATGATCCTGTACCGGTGCAACAGACCAGATCCCCATACCAGCTTCGGCGACGTTGAGTGGCTGGATGTGCGCTGCCGCCGCTGTGTCCCTGTGGCTCCTTCTGCTGACCGCGATAGTGATTGGGCCTCTGAAATAATAGTGCTTAATGATCCTGTCTCTACCGAGTGCCATGAAGGGACCTTTGATTTGTGCAAGTGTTCCTGATGATGAAGTGATCTCATCGATAGGTGGTAGTGCCTCCAGAAATTCAGTGATACGTGTTTAAATATTTTTTTTTAGTGTATGTGCAATGGCGACTGGAACTTTTTGCAAGTAACGCGCATGAAGAAAATGTCTTCTACAAGAAACATGGACCTTGGGGTGCTTCTTCCAAGATGAAATGCTGTCAAGTATCTTGTATATATTTTTCTTTCTTGACGGAATTTTGATTGAAAATTTTGATGTTTGCTGGTGAATTTTTTTTTAAAATGATGATTGATGTTGTGCATATGCTTTCCCTTTGGCTTGTGGTTGAAATTTGGAATTGCCCTTGTCACACAATTCTAGTTTTTCTCTTTTGACAAAAATAAATGTTGAGTGATGAAAAGTGAATTTTTTTTTAGGGGTTGATGCATAACATAAAATATGCTTGTGAATGAATTGCCAAATTTTTTTGATGATTGCTATTGAAGTTAAAAATTCACTTGAAAGGCATTTGATCTCACTCAACTTGCATACCGCTTTGGTTTTTCTTTGCTTGTGACCCATCTGACGTTTTGCTAAAAAAAATAATGGCAGATTTTTGCAAAAAAATTTTCTGTGCATTGCCCTTTAGAAAGCAAAATTTGGGAGCAATTTTTTTATTTGAATTTGAAATATATTTTGGTATGCTTTTGAATAATCGGTCACATGTCTTTGAAAGCATCTAAATAATTGGAAAGTGAATTTAGAATGAACAAATTTTGATACCTGCTTTTGATATTTATATGTGAAATACTTTTTGTGTTAATAAGAGTTCTGTTGTTGTCACTTTTCTTTGCCCTTTTTGCAGGTTGACTGATTGGAATGATTTGCTGAATGTGAAAGGTTCATTTGATGGTGCTCTTTGATTTGGTTGAGCCCTGTTGAAATTGGTGATCACCTACTTCTTTTGTCCCGTTTTCCCCATTTTGGTTTGTTGTGGTAGAGGTACATTTTTGGTTATCTAAATTTTATTCAGTACTGACTTTTTATTTCGACCTCAAAATTTCACTGATTTGGAAAACTTTTTTTTTTTGTATAAAATTGATTTGTGAAGTGAAGAAAAAATCTTCCTTTGTACCTCGTTCAAAATTGTAACCTTCTTGGAGTACCAATTGAATGATGTGTGACAACTTGAAATGAATGATTTGAATGAAGGGCATTCTGTGTCAACATGTAAATATTTGTCTTTGTTTCTTTGTGGAATTCCATGTTTTGTGAGGTGAATTTGAAGCATGCAATTTTTTTTTTTTTGAGATGACTGAAAATTTAACATCTCCTCTGATCAGAGCTAATTCTTGTGTAAATTTTTTTGTTTGAATGAATGCTGCAGTTGCCGTGTGTACACATATTTGATTTTGAGATTCACTAGTGATGGTAAATATTGCAAAAATTGATATATGGCCATTTTGTACATTTTTTTTGGTACCATTGAAATGTTTTTGTGCATTTTGAGAAGTGATTTTTTTTTTGATTGAAATTTTTAATGCACCCATGTTCTGTGTTAGCTGAAACACTGTATGTACAAAGAGAATTGCATCTGAGTAATTTGATTGTATGATGTGTAAAAATTTTGAAGAAAGGTTTCAATTGATGCAATGCCAAAATTTTGAATTTGATGCAAGGGTTTTGGAAATGAAATGTTTTGAATTTGATATTGTGAAATGACATGATAAAAATTTAATGCATAAAATATTTGTTGTAAAATGCCAATTTGAAAGTTTGAGTATCCTTGTATATATGGAGATGAATGAAAGTGAAAAGATATTTTGCTGATCAGTATACTTTTGGCATGTTTTGGCCTTTTTGGAAAACCTTTGAAAGAGAGTTTTTTTTAATTGAAAATTTTTGGCCACTTCGCTCTCTTTTGTTTTTGGCATTTGAAAATTTGAATTGTTGGCCATGCTTGATGCCATTGTATATAGTTGATTTTGAAAATTTTGGCAATTTAAAGAAAAAAACAAAGTTTTTTTGGTTGATGCTCTTTTGGGAAGTTTTTGAGGCTCAATCGGAAATGTTAAAATTTTGAGCAGCACGTGCCAATTTATTTTTTTTGTTTGCAAATTAGAGCTTTCGTACATAATTGTTTGCCCTGTGTTGTGCCTTCTTCGAGCATTTTGATGATTACGTGGCTTAAGTAGAATTTCGATGCACAATTTTTTTCTGACAACCTCTTGAACATTTTTTTTTGTGATAACACATGTTGTGTAAGGCTACTTTACAGCTTCTGATGTGTGCATGTGCCTATTTGTACTAGTTGTACCTGACGATTTTTTTTTTCTTCTCCTGTTTGACCAAATTTTTTTTTTTTCAAAACTTTGTCGAAAGGGGGAAATGTGGTGTAATCCACATTGGATTCCCTTATTTTTTCGTTTGTTTCGATTTCGCGCAGATTTCCTCAGAGCTAACTTTTGATCTAACCCGGTCTGTGATTTTAGAAAAGTGATGACGTCAGAACAGACGGTTATTTCGTGTGAGGCGCCAGTGTCTTTTTCCCCGCGATCATAGGCTGCCGAATATGGTAATGCTTTGTTTAAGAGTTTTGATTTGTGCTTTTCGATCACCCGTTTTGTTGTCGGTGTAACCGACTTTTTGCTGGCCACGTAATTTGCTCGGATATTGGGGAGTTCATAATTTTCCTCCGTGCTGTGTTGACGTGCGCGGGGCTTGTTTGTTTTTTTAGCGGATGTGCCGTTTCCCGCTATGTCTGGCCAAACTTCCCGATTTTGAGCTGGGGATGTTCATTATGTCCCCAACCTGCCTGCATGGGTGTGCTTGATGTTTTTGGATGTTAGTTCGCATATTATGATGGCCTAAATTGGAATTGATAATGTATTATCATTGTGTGCTGACGATGTTTCGTCCCAGTGCTGCCGACCGGGCATCGCACGGCTTGTGTGCCAATTTTTGGGACATCATTCAACTTGGTGAAAATAAACTTCCTTATTTACCATTCTAAACTTTTGTGTGGACTTTTGATGTTTGGATTTCAGCGGGCCTGCGAGGCGAGATCACATGATGGGTGAGACACTTCCAATTTATTTCTGTAATTACGTAACTTAAAAGTGCCAACCTTTGTTATCTTTAAAAGTGCTTGACCTGTATGATGATGTCATGTGTGTCTGATTGTCCCCGTCATATAATTCTCACACTTACGAGTTGTACGCTTCATTGGTCAAGGGGTTCTTGCGATTGTCGTGGTTGCAAGACTCCGGCTTGGGTTCAATGCTCCCACTATACGACACGGTTGCCTTTCCAATTAATTCCCCCCTCACCTTGGGGGATCTACACGACATTTTTGGTGCGTGACCAGTCCCTTTTTTGGGGTGTGACAAAAAAAAAATTTTTTTTTCTAAACAAAATGAATAATTTGTGTGAAGAATTTTGCTGGGTTAATCAGACTCAAAATGTGTTTTGGGGGTCTAGAGGTGCAAATTTTTTTTTGATATGTTCAATATGCATTTTGATATGTTGACATGACTAAAAATATTTGATTTGTGAATATTGTAAAAAAAAAAGAAAAATTCTCGGAAGTGATAATCATGAAAAACAGAAATCATATTCGCAGAAATAGTGCACCTCGTGCTGTTATTTCTAACAGTACAAATAATGTGAATCCAAATGTAAACACAAATGTTACACAAACCCCTCAAAATGTTTCAAGGTCTCCTAATGTAAACAAATCGCCTTTTATGTTGCATGTAAACAATTTTAGTGGTGATCCCACTCAGGTTGAATATTTTGTAGAGCAAGTAAAAGATATAATTGAAGTTAATTCTTGGCAAAATAAGAAGGGAGTGCTATATTTAAAAAGTAAATTGACAGGAACCGCACTCAAATATATTTTGGAAACACCTGATTTACGCTATTCTGATTCAGTAGAAAAAATAACTGATGCTTTGTTGACATTTTTCAAGCCGGTCACAAATATTTATTCCATGAAAGATTTTCATGCCATTTGCATGGAAGAATCAGAGTCAATTTTGAATTTGGCTCATAGAATAAAATTAATTACCACTAATGTTTTCAAAATTAAAAATCCAGAATTCCAGAATGAGATAATGTTGCAGAAATTGCTATCCACTATCCCTTCAGACTTTAGATCCAAAATTTTGGAGTTGAACATAAAGTCTTTTGATTCAGCTGTAAACAAAATTGAACAATTGCAACAATTAGAACGAGATGTTCAGTCATATGACCAACCTCAATTTTCTAATGAACAGGTAGTAGTTCTTAACAAAAAAATCGTGTTTTTAGAAGAGCAGTTAAAAAATGTTGAAAATCTCAATGCAAATTCACAAATGAACTCTGATGATTGTTTACCTAGAAAAAAGTTGTTTACCTCTGTGGATGATTTGTCTGATGTTGATGAAATTCCTTTAAAGCGTTCTGATCAAAATGGTGTGTTTCATGGGAAACAAAAATTTTGTAATGATAGAGAAAGTGCTAAAATCATTTGTAATTTTTGTGGTAAATTGGGGCATGTTCAATCAAAGTGTTTTCAATTTTTGAAACAATTTAATAACAATGTGAGATTTCAAAATAAGTCGTTGTCGAGAAATTTTTCTCAATTTAATAATGCAAATGCTAGATTTGATAATTTGTATCGGAGAAGAAATGAACGTTTTCCTTTGCATGAAAATAAGGAGAATAGTCAAGTTAATTTTTTGAGTTATTCAGAGATTCTTAAAAATAAGGTGACATATAATGATGTGGGAACTCAATTTTCTCCAATTAAAAGTGTTCAGTGTTCGCAGACTGTTCGCGTTGACACAATTCAAAATTCTGTCCCACTGACATCAGAGAATTCGTGCCAAATGCAAAATCAGACACCAATGGTAAATTTTGAACATCATGTTCCAAATAGAAGTCTGTCGGTACAAAATCCAGAGCCCAGATTTCAGTTCCCACAACCTATTCATAACACTGTTGAATTGTTACCAAATTACAATTGTAATTTCATACCTAACAATTTTCCCATGGTTAATAATTCATATTCAGGTGGAGGTAATTCTTCATTACTTCAACCAGTTGTTGAACACAGAGCAAATTTTGCTAACCAAAATGTTGTTAATGGACAAAATTTTTTGAACTCTAATGAAAATACACAAAATGTCCATAATGGTAATAATGCTGGTTACAATGTACACAATCGGGTTATTCCACCTCCTCCTGGTTTTAACTTGTCATTTTTGCCTGCAAATAATGCTGTGATGTCACAACCACCTGTTTTCGACAATTTAATGCCTTTTCATCAAAATTCAAATGTGATGGGCAATAATCCTGTTAATCGTAGTGCTTATGTGTCAGATGTGACTCGCTCTAGTGGTTATAGTTGCTCAAAACCTGTTAGAAAGTCTACCGGTGTCATTAAATTGGGTAAAACTCTTGCAACTCAAACTTCTCCTGTGAAAAATAATTCCTCATTGTCGGTTGAAGCTCAGGAATTCATTCCTGCTGCTCTGGTAAATGTGAGATTACAAAGTTCACATCATGAGGACTTGTCAAATAAGTTACCATTGGTCAAAGTTCAAATTTCTAATTTGTTTTTTCCCTTTTTAATTGATTCTGGAGCTAGTCTTAGCATTTTGAGTGATGATGTTGTCCAGAAAATTAAACAAATTGTCAAAATCAAAAATTTAGGAAGAAGAATAACTGTATCCACTGTGAATTCCAGTGTAGATTTTATTTCATGTGTAGAATTCTCATTTAAAATTCAAAGTAATTTCTTCCGTCATTCTTTCTACACTATGAATATCAGAGATAATTCTCCATTTGTGGGAATTCTTGGTTATGATTTCTTAACTAAACATAACATGTATATTCTCCCTAAAGAGAATGTATTATTTTATGACGGTAACAAATTTCCTTTGTTGAGGAGCCCTCATGAACTTGACAACAATGTGAACTTGTGTAATAATTGTAGTGCTTACACATCTCCCAGTTTGGAAGCAATGAATAGAGTTCAGGTTTTTTCTAAACAGTTTGTTGAACCAAAACAAACTGCTCTCATTAAAGTTTTTGCTCATGGGAAGTTAGACAACAAATCACATTTTTTGTTTACAATTTGTGATTCAGTTAATTCAGTTAAAATTGAAGACTCAATAATTGCTATTGATGAGGACTCGAATGGGCAGTTGTGCAAAAAAAAAATCTTTTTATCTATATGTTGAGAACAATTCTTCTCAAAAAGTTCATCTCAATAAAAACATGACTTTGGGGCATTTGAGTCAAATTGACCATATTCAGGAGATTGAGAATAAAAATAATGAGCATTCACTGAACTTTATTCAGGCGTCTAGTGAAGTTGTGCAACTCAGGGAAAAAGAATTTAACTTGGAAAATTTTAATTTGGCTCATTTAAAGGATAATCAACTGTCTGACATGCAAAAATTGTTGAAAGAAAATACACAGTGTTTTTCAAGTTCTTTGAACTCTCTCGGTCATTCAGACAGAATCAGAGTTGATTTTCAATTCAATCATGATTATCCAATTAAGGCGCTTCCTTTCCTCATACCTCAGAGTCTTCAAGAAGAAGCTAAAAATCAGTTAAATCAATTACAAGAGGCTGGCGTGATTTCTAGGAATTTATCTAACTATGGTTGCCCCTGTCTCCTGGTGAAGAAAAAAGATGACGGATCAGGTGTACAAAAGTACAGATTGGCCTTAGACTTAAGACTTTTAAATGCCATAATTGTTCATTCATCTTACCCGCTTCCGAAGATCCATTCCTTGATCAACTCATTGTCAGAATACAAATATTTTTCAACTTTGGACTTACATGCTGCCTATCATCAAATTGATTTACCAGAAGAGTACCGAGACAAATTTTCCTTCACTACACCTTGGGGTACATATGCTTTTCACAGAATTCCTTTTGGCGTGGCCAGTGGAGCGAGCATACAACAACATTATTCTGACACTGTTTGTGAACAAACAAACATGGACGGAGTGTATTCCTATCAAGATGATTTGATCTTAGGTTCCAGAACCTTTGATGAGATGAAGGTTAAGCTTCAGAAACTGTTTTCAGTCCTTAAAGACTTTAACTTGACTCTGTCACCAAAGAAATGTCATTTTTTCATGGACAAAATAGATTACCTGGGATTCCAGATTTCCCAACATAAAGTCTTGCCAATCTCGTCAAATATTGTGAAAATTACTTCCTTTCCTCCGCCAAAAACAAAGAAGCAGCTGAAGCGTTTCATTGGTATTTGCTCGTATTACAGAACACTCATATACAAATTTTCTGATTTGATTCATCCATTGAATCAGTTGACCCATCCTAAAGCAGTTTTTAAATGGACAGATGAAGTAAATGAATGTTTTCAAAAATTGCAAGAAGTGTTTTTCAAAAATCCATATATTGTTCAACCGAATTGGAATGAGAAATTCTATGTGAACACAGATGCAAGTGGACTGGCAATAAGTGGTGTGCTCTTGCAAAAGAGGGAAGGTTTGTTTATCCCAATTTCTTTCTTCTCGAAATTGCTTTCTCCAGCAGAAACAAGGTATCCTGCTATAAAGCTAGAATTGATGGCAATTGTGAAGACTCTCGAAGCATTCAAGTCATACATATTTAATCGCCACATCTTTTTATTGTGTGATGCCAAAAGTCTGAAATTTTACAGTAAAAACTCGTCTCCTGCATCTTTAACTACTCGGTGGCTAATGACTTTATCTGAATACAATTATTCCTTCTTACATTTGGCTGGTGAAAAAAATTTATTTGCTGACATGCTCTCTCGCACTGACCTTACAAATCATCAAGTTGATATAGTATCAGATCCTTCTTTGTTACGTGATAATCGAATTAACCCTGTGGTTGACACAACTTTCGATAAGGGGGAAGTTTTACCGGAAATTGTTGAAGTGTATGAGGATAATACTGGGAATTGTGTAAACACTGATGGTTCTGATCAAAATGTTAATTTTGTTGATAATGTACAGAATTCTGGTACACTTTTACAACATTGTGTTAATGTGTTGAGTTTACTTGATGTTGGAGAAAAGGAGAAAGATCCTTTGTTACAAATAACTCAGTCGACAATTTTAAAAGAGCAATTAAAGGATCCTAAATTATCTGTCATTTATAATAATATTCTTAATAGAGTTTCTCTTGAAAAACACAATAAATTTTGTATCCATCCTGAAACTTTGGTTTTAATGATGTGCAAAAGTAATTCATTTAATGATGATCAGGAAAATTTGAAAATTGTCATTCCTGATTCTTTAAAAGCTAAAGTTTTAAGTATTGCTCATCATTCACATCTTGGCATAAATAAGACTTATGCATTTTTAACTAAAAAATGTTTATTGGGAGAGAATGTATGTTGATTGTTTAAATTACTGTGCTAGTTGTACTAAGTGCATTCAGGCAAAGCCTCATCGTATAAACAAAGCACCCTTTCAGGAAACCTTTTCACCTGTTAAATGCAATCAACTAGTGACACTCGACATTGTTGGACCTCTTGGCAATAACAAATATATCTTAACTGTCATTGATGCCTTTTCGAGACACTTAGAGTTGTATATTTTGAATAATATAACTGCTGTTTCAGTTGCTAAATCTTTCTTTAAATACGTCACTTTGTTTGGCAGACCTGAATTAGTTTTGACAGATCTTGGTCGTCAGTTCAATTGTGAACTGTTTGCTAAATTTAATCAGCTTTTTAATATACAATTAAGGCATACAACGTCGGCAAATGCCCAGGCTAACACTCTGAGTGAAAGGGTGAACTTGTCCATTAAAACTTCAATTAAAGCTTTGCTAGCTTCTGGTCTTGATTTTGATTATGCTGTTGATGTTCATAAAGCCTGTTATAACGCGTCCACACATTCAACTACTGAATTCCCTCCTAATCTTGTTCACTTCGGTCGGGAGTTGTCTTTGATAACAGACATTGTTAATTTCAATATTAATCCATCTTTGGATTCCGCTTTTGAATTGCACAAGCTTTTAGAGCAACTTCAATTTGTGTATCGTGAAGTCTACCGGAATTCTGTAACTAAAAAGTTGGCACAAAATCAAAGTCATAATGAAAATTGTAAACCTCGTAATATTCAAGCTGGTCATCTTGTGTACTTGAAGTCAAAAAACAAGTACAAACCTTCATATGATGGCCCATATTTTGTTAAAAAAGTGATCTCACCCGTATTGCGTCTTATTCAGGAATTGAATAACAAGCAGGCACCATTGAAGAAAATACATGTAAACCGTTTGGTGAAGTTCCAAAAAAGACAATCACATTTGGGTGGTGAACAATTTGGGAATAAGAACAATGATGTTGGGAGACCGGAATCTCCTATCCCATTTCAGGTACCTGTGAATGCTGATATGGTTCCTGCTGTGAGACCCCAGAGCCCTGATGCTTCCGCCGGACCGTCTTCGGGTCCTGACGCCGTTCCCGTGCCTGACATCCAGAATGATGTCGGAGATCCTGTTCCCCAGCATGATCCTGTACCGGTGCAACAGACCAGATCCCCATACCAGCTTCGGCGACGTTGAGTGGCTGGATGTGCGCTGCCGCCGCTGTGTCCCTGTGGCTCCTTCTGCTGACCGCGATAGTGATTGGGCCTCTGAAATAATAGTGCTTAATGATCCTGTCTCTACCGAGTGCCATGAAGGGACCTTTGATTTGTGCAAGTGTTCCTGATGATGAAGTGATCTCATCGATAGGTGGTAGTGCCTCCAGAAATTCAGTGATACGTGTTTAAATATTTTTTTTTAGTGTATGTGCAATGGCGACTGGAACTTTTTGCAAGTAACGCGCATGAAGAAGTTGTCTTCTACAAGAAACATGGACCTTGGGGTGCTTCTTCCAAGATGAAATGCTGTCAAGTATCTTGTATATATTTTTCTTTCTTGACGGAATTTTGATTGAAAATTTTGATGTTTGCTGGTGAATTTTTTTTTAAAATGATGATTGATGTTGTGCATATGCTTTCCCTTTGGCTTGTGGTTGAAATTTGGAATTGCCCTTGTCACACAATTCTAGTTTTTCTCTTTTGACAAAAATAAATGTTGAGTGATGAAAAGTGAATTTTTTTTTAGGGGTTGATGCATAACATAAAATATGCTTGTGAATGAATTGCCAAATTTTTTTGATGATTGCTATTGAAGTTAAAAATTCACTTGAAAGGCATTTGATCTCACTCAACTTGCATACCGCTTTGGTTTTTCTTTGCTTGTGACCCATCTGACGTTTTGCTAAAAAAAATAATGGCAGATTTTTGCAAAAAAATTTTCTGTGCATTGCCCTTTCGAAAGCAAAATTTGGGAGCAATTTTTTTATTTGAATTTGAAATATATTTTGGTATGCTTTTGAATAATCGGTCACATGTCTTTGAAAGCATCTAAATAATTGGAAAGTGAATTTAGAATGAACAAATTTTGATACCTGCTTTTGATATTTATATGTGAAATACTTTTTGTGTTAATAAGAGTTCTGTTGTTGTCACTTTTCTTTGCCCTTTTTGCAGGTTGACTGATTGGAATGATTTGCTGAATGTGAAAGGTTCATTTGATGGTGCTCTTTGATTTGGTTGAGCCCTGTTGAAATTGGTGATCACCTACTTCTTTTGTCCCGTTTTCCCCATTTTGGTTTGTTGTGGTAGAGGTACATTTTTGGTTATCTAAATTTTATTCAGTACTGACTTTTTATTTCGACCTCAAAATTTCACTGATTTGGAAAACTTTTTTTTTTTGTATAAAATTGATTTGTGAAGTGAAGAAAAAATCTTCCTTTGTACCTCGTTCAAAATTGTAACCTTCTTGGAGTACCAATTGAATGATGTGTGACAACTTGAAATGAATGATTTGAATGAAGGGCATTCTGTGTCAACATGTAAATATTTGTCTTTGTTTCTTTGTGGAATTCCATGTTTTGTGAAGTGAATTTGAAGCATGCAATTTTTTTTTTTTGAGATGACTGAAAATTTAACATCTCCTCTGATCAGAGCTAATTCTTGTGTAAATTTTTTTGTTTGAATGAATGCTGCAGTTGCCGTGTGTACACATATTTGATTTTGAGATTCACTAGTGATGGTAAATATTGCAAAAATTGATATATGGCCATTTTGTACATTTTTTTTGGTACCATTGAAATGTTTTTGTGCATTTTGAGAAGTGATTTTTTTTTTTTTTTTGATTGAAATTTTTAATGCACCCATGTTCTGTGTTAGCTGAAACACTGTATGTACAAAGAGAATTGCATCTGAGTAATTTGATTGTATGATGTGTAAAAATTTTGAAGAAAGGTTTCAATTGATGCAATGCCAAAATTTTGAATTTGATGCAAGGGTTTTGGAAATGAAATGTTTTGAATTTGATATTGTGAAATGACATGATAAAAATTTAATGCATAAAATATTTGTTGTAAAATGCCAATTTGAAAGTTTGAGTATCCTTGTATATATGGAGATGAATGAAAGTGAAAAGATATTTTGCTGATCAGTATACTTTTGGCATGTTTTGGCCTTTTTGGAAAACCTTTGAAAGAGAGTTTTTTTTAATTGAAAATTTTTGGCCACTTCGCTCTCTTTTGTTTTTGGCATTTGAAAATTTGAATTGTTGGCCATGCTTGATGCCATTGTATATAGTTGATTTTGAAAATTTTGGCAATTTAAAGAAAAAAACAAAGTTTTTTTGGTTGATGCTCTTTTGGGAAGTTTTTGAGGCTCAATCGGAAATGTTAAAATTTTGAGCAGCACGTGCCAATTTATTTTTTTTGTTTGCAAATTAGAGCTTTCGTACATAATTGTTTGCCCTGTGTTGTGCCTTCTTCGAGCATTTTGATGATTACGTGGCTTAAGTAGAATTTCGATGCACAATTTTTTTCTGACAACCTCTTGAACATTTTTTTTTTGTGATAACACATGTTGTGTAAGGCTACTTTACAGCTTCTGATGTGTGCATGTGCCTATTTGTACTAGTTGTACCTGACGATTTTTTTTTTCTTCTCCTGTTTGACCAAATTTTTTTTTTTTCAAAACTTTGTCGAAAGGGGGAAATGTGGTGTAATCCACATTGGATTCCCTTATTTTTTCGTTTGTTTCGATTTCGCGCAGATTTCCTCAGAGCTAACTTTTGATCTAACCCGGTCTGTGATTTTAGAAAAGTGATGACGTCAGAACAGACGGTTATTTCGTGTGAGGCGCCAGTGTCTTTTTCCCCGCGATCATAGGCTGCCGAATATGGTAATGCTTTGTTTAAGAGTTTTGATTTGTGCTTTTCGATCACCCGTTTTGTTGTCGGTGTAACCGACTTTTTGCTGGCCACGTAATTTGCTCGGATATTGGGGAGTTCATAATTTTCCTCCGTGCTGTGTTGACGTGCGCGGGGCTTGTTTGTTTTTTTAGCGGATGTGCCGTTTCCCGCTATGTCTGGCCAAACTTCCCGATTTTGAGCCGGGGATGTTCATTATGTCCCCAACCTGCCTGCATGGGTGTGCTTGATGTTTTTGGATGTTAGTTCGCATATTATGATGGCCTAAATTGGAATTGATAATGTATTATCATTGTGTGCTGACGATGTTTCGTCCCAGTGCTGCCGACCGGGCATCGCACGGCTTGTGTGCCAATTTTTGGGACATCATTCAACTTGGTGAAAATAAACTTCCTTATTTACCATTCTAAACTTTTGTGTGGACTTTTGATGTTTGGATTTCAGCGGGCCTGCGAGGCGAGATCACATGATGGGTGAGACACTTCCAATTTATTTCTGTAATTACGTAACTTAAAAGTGCCAACCTTTGTTATCTTTAAAAGTGCTTGACCTGTATGATGATGTCATGTGTGTCTGATTGTCCCCGTCATATAATTCTCACACTTACGAGTTGTACGCTTCATTGGTCAAGGGGTTCTTGCGATTGTCGTGGTTGCAAGACTCCGGCTTGGGTTCAATGCTCCCACTATACGACACGGTTGCCTTTCCAATTAATTCCCCCCTCACCTTGGGGGATCTACACGACATTTTTGGTGCGTGACCAGTCCCTTTTTTGGGGTGTGACAAAAAAAAAATTTTTTTTTCTAAACAAAATGAATAATTTGTGTGAAGAATTTTGCTGGGTTAATCAGACTCAAAATGTGTTTTGGGGGTCTAGAGGTGCAAATTTTTTTTTGATATGTTCAATATGCATTTTGATATGTTGACATGACTAAAAATATTTGATTTGTGAATATTGTAAAAAAAAAAAGAAAAATTCTCGGAAGTGATAATCATGAAAAACAGAAATCATATTCGCAGAAATAGTGCACCTCGTGCTGTTATTTCTAACAGTACAAATAATGTGAATCCAAATGTAAACACAAATGTTACACAAACCCCTCAAAATGTTTCAAGGTCTCCTAATGTAAACAAATCGCCTTTTATGTTGCATGTAAACAATTTTAGTGGTGATCCCACTCAGGTTGAATATTTTGTAGAGCAAGTAAAAGATATAATTGAAGTTAATTCTTGGCAAAATAAGAAGGGAGTGCTATATTTAAAAAGTAAATTGACAGGAACCGCACTCAAATATATTTTGGAAACACCTGATTTACGCTATTCTGATTCAGTAGAAAAAATAACTGATGCTTTGTTGACATTTTTCAAGCCGGTCACAAATATTTATTCCATGAAAGATTTTCATGCCATTTGCATGGAAGAATCAGAGTCAATTTTGAATTTGGCTCATAGAATAAAATTAATTACCACTAATGTTTTCAAAATTAAAAATCCAGAATTCCAGAATGAGATAATGTTGCAGAAATTGCTATCCACTATCCCTTCAGACTTTAGATCCAAAATTTTGGAGTTGAACATAAAGTCTTTTGATTCAGCTGTAAACAAAATTGAACAATTGCAACAATTAGAACGAGATGTTCAGTCATATGACCAACCTCAATTTTCTAATGAACAGGTAGTAGTTCTTAACAAAAAAATCGTGTTTTTAGAAGAGCAGTTAAAAAATGTTGAAAATCTCAATGCAAATTCACAAATGAACTCTGATGATTGTTTACCTAGAAAAAAGTTGTTTACCTCTGTGGATGATTTGTCTGATGTTGATGAAATTCCTTTAAAGCGTTCTGATCAAAATGGTGTGTTTCATGGGAAACAAAAATTTTGTAATGATAGAGAAAGTGCTAAAATCATTTGTAATTTTTGTGGTAAATTGGGGCATGTTCAATCAAAGTGTTTTCAATTTTTGAAACAATTTAATAACAATGTGAGATTTCAAAATAAGTCGTTGTCGAGAAATTTTTCTCAATTTAATAATGCAAATGCTAGATTTGATAATTTGTATCGGAGAAGAAATGAACGTTTTCCTTTGCATGAAAATAAGGAGAATAGTCAAGTTAATTTTTTGAGTTATTCAGAGATTCTTAAAAATAAGGTGACATATAATGATGTGGGAACTCAATTTTCTCCAATTAAAAGTGTTCAGTGTTCGCAGACTGTTCGCGTTGACACAATTCAAAATTCTGTCCCACTGACATCAGAGAATTCGTGCCAAATGCAAAATCAGACACCAATGGTAAATTTTGAACATCATGTTCCAAATAGAAGTCTGTCGGTACAAAATCCAGAGCCCAGATTTCAGTTCCCACAACCTATTCATAACACTGTTGAATTGTTACCAAATTACAATTGTAATTTCATACCTAACAATTTTCCCATGGTTAATAATTCATATTCAGGTGGAGGTAATTCTTCATTACTTCAACCAGTTGTTGAACACAGAGCAAATTTTACTAACCAAAATGTTGTTAATGGACAAAATTTTTTGAACTCTAATGAAAATACACAAAATGTCCATAATGGTAATAATGCTGGTTACAATGTACACAATCGGGTTATTCCACCTCCTCCTGGTTTTAACTTGTCATTTTTGCCTGCAAATAATGCTGTGATGTCACAACCACCTGTTTTCGACAATTTAATGCCTTTTCATCAAAATTCAAATGTGATGGGCAATAATCCTGTTAATCGTAGTGCTTATGTGTCAGATGTGACTCGCTCTAGTGGTTATAGTTGCTCAAAACCTGTTAGAAAGTCTACCGGTGTCATTAAATTGGGTAAAACTCTTGCAACTCAAACTTCTCCTGTGAAAAATAATTCCTCATTGTCGGTTGAAGCTCAGGAATTCATTCCTGCTGCTCTGGTAAATGTGAGATTACAAAGTTCACATCATGAGGACTTGTCAAATAAGTTACCATTGGTCAAAGTTCAAATTTCTAATTTGTTTTTTCCCTTTTTAATTGATTCTGGAGCTAGTCTTAGCATTTTGAGTGATGATGTTGTCCAGAAAATTAAACAAATTGTCAAAATCAAAAATTTAGGAAGAAGAATAACTGTATCCACTGTGAATTCCAGTGTAGATTTTATTTCATGTGTAGAATTCTCATTTAAAATTCAAAGTAATTTCTTCCGTCATTCTTTCTACACTATGAATATCAGAGATAATTCTCCATTTGTGGGAATTCTTGGTTATGATTTCTTAACTAAACATAACATGTATATTCTCCCTAAAGAGAATGTATTATTTTATGACGGTAACAAATTTCCTTTGTTGAGGAGCCCTCATGAACTTGACAACAATGTGAACTTGTGTAATAATTGTAGTGCTTACACATCTCCCAGTTTGGAAGCAATGAATAGAGTTCAGGTTTTTTCTAAACAGTTTGTTGAACCAAAACAAACTGCTCTCATTAAAGTTTTTGCTCATGGGAAGTTAGACAACAAATCACATTTTTTGTTTACAATTTGTGATTCAGTTAATTCAGTTAAAATTGAAGACTCAATAATTGCTATTGATGAGGACTCGAATGGGCAGTTGTGCAAAAAAAATTCTTTTTATCTATATGTTGAGAACAATTCTTCTCAAAAAGTTCATCTCAATAAAAACATGACTTTGGGGCATTTGAGTCAAATTGACCATATTCAGGAGATTGAGAATAAAAATAATGAGCATTCACTGAACTTTATTCAGGCGTCTAGTGAAGTTGTGCAACTCAGGGAAAAAGAATTTAACTTGGAAAATTTTAATTTGGCTCATTTAAAGGATAATCAACTGTCTGACATGCAAAAATTGTTGAAAGAAAATACACAGTGTTTTTCAAGTTCTTTGAACTCTCTCGGTCATTCAGACAGAATCAGAGTTGATTTTCAATTCACTCATGATTATCCAATTAAGGCGCTTCCTTTCCTCATACCTCAGAGTCTTCAAGAAGAAGCTAAAAATCAGTTAAATCAATTACAAGAGGCTGGCGTGATTTCTAGGAATTTATCTAACTATGGTTGCCCCTGTCTCCTGGTGAAGAAAAAAGATGACGGATCAGGTGTACAAAAGTACAGATTGGCCTTAGACTTAAGACTTTTAAATGCCATAATTGTTCATTCATCTTACCCGCTTCCGAAGATCCATTCCTTGATCAACTCATTGTCAGAATACAAATATTTTTCAACTTTGGACTTACATGCTGCCTATCATCAAATTGATTTACCAGAAGAGTACCGAGACAAATTTTCCTTCACTACACCTTGGGGTACATATGCTTTTCACAGAATTCCTTTTGGCGTGGCCAGTGGAGCGAGCATACAACAACATTATTCTGACACTGTTTGTGAACAAACAAACATGGACGGAGTGTATTCCTATCAAGATGATTTGATCTTAGGTTCCAGAACCTTTGATGAGATGAAGGTTAAGCTTCAGAAACTGTTTTCAGTCCTTAAAGACTTTAACTTGACTCTGTCACCAAAGAAATGTCATTTTTTCATGGACAAAATAGATTACCTGGGATTCCAGATTTCCCAACATAAAGTCTTGCCAATCTCGTCAAATATTGTGAAAATTACTTCCTTTCCTCCGCCAAAAACAAAGAAGCAGCTGAAGCGTTTCATTGGTATTTGCTCGTATTACAGAACACTCATATACAAATTTTCTGATTTGATTCATCCATTGAATCAGTTGACCCATCCTAAAGCAGTTTTTAAATGGACAGATGAAGTAAATGAATGTTTTCAAAAATTGCAAGAAGTGTTTTTCAAAAATCCATATATTGTTCAACCGAATTGGAATGAGAAATTCTATGTGAACACAGATGCAAGTGGACTGGCAATAAGTGGTGTGCTCTTGCAAAAGAGGGAAGGTTTGTTTATCCCAATTTCTTTCTTCTCGAAATTGCTTTCTCCAGCAGAAACAAGGTATCCTGCTATAAAGCTAGAATTGATGGCAATTGTGAAGACTCTCGAAGCATTCAAGTCATACATATTTAATCGCCACATCTTTTTATTGTGTGATGCCAAAAGTCTGAAATTTTACAGTAAAAACTCGTCTCCTGCATCTTTAACTACTCGGTGGCTAATGACTTTATCTGAATACAATTATTCCTTCTTACATTTGGCTGGTGAAAAAAATTTATTTGCTGACATGCTCTCTCGCACTGACCTTACAAATCATCAAGTTGATATAGTATCAGATCCTTCTTTGTTACGTGATAATCGAATTAACCCTGTGGTTGACACAACTTTCGATAAGGGGGAAGTTTTACCGGAAATTGTTGAAGTGTATGAGGATAATACTGGGAATTGTGTAAACACTGATGGTTCTGATCAAAATGTTAATTTTGTTGATAATGTACAGAATTCTGGTACACTTTTACAACATTGTGTTAATGTGTTGAGTTTACTTGATGTTGGAGAAAAGGAGAAAGATCCTTTGTTACAAATAACTCAGTCGACAATTTTAAAAGAGCAATTAAAGGATCCTAAATTATCTGTCATTTATAATAATATTCTTAATAGTTTCTCTTTAAAAACACAATAAATTTTGTATCCATCCTGAAACTTTGGTTTTAATGATGTGCAAAAGTAATTCATTTAATGATGATCAGGAAAATTTGAAAATTGTCATTCCTGATTCTTTAAAAGCTAAAGTTTTAAGTATTGCTCATCATTCACATCTTGGCATAAATAAGACTTATGCATTTTTAACTAAAAAATGTTTATTGGGAGAGAATGTATGTTGATTGTTTAAATTACTGTGCTAGTTGTACTAAGTGCATTCAGGCAAAGCCTCATCGTATAAACAAAGCACCCTTTCAGGAAACCTTTTCACCTGTTAAATGCAATCAACTAGTGACACTCGACATTGTTGGACCTCTTGGCAATAACAAATATATCTTAACTGTCATTGATGCCTTTTCGAGACACTTAGAGTTGTATATTTTGAATAATATAACTGCTGTTTCAGTTGCTAAATCTTTCTTTAAATACGTCACTTTGTTTGGCAGACCTGAATTAGTTTTGACAGATCTTGGTCGTCAGTTCAATTGTGAACTGTTTGCTAAATTTAATCAGCTTTTTAATATACAATTAAGGCATACAACGTCGGCAAATGCCCAGGCTAACACTCTGAGTGAAAGGGTGAACTTGTCCATTAAAACTTCAATTAAAGCTTTGCTAGCTTCTGGTCTTGATTTTGATTATGCTGTTGATGTTCATAAAGCCTGTTATAACGCGTCCACACATTCAACTACTGAATTCCCTCCTAATCTTGTTCACTTCGGTCGGGAGTTGTCTTTGATAACAGACATTGTTAATTTCAATATTAATCCATCTTTGGATTCCGCTTTTGAATTGCACAAGCTTTTAGAGCAACTTCAATTTGTGTATCGTGAAGTCTACCGGAATTCTGTAACTAAAAAGTTGGCACAAAATCAAAGTCATAATGAAAATTGTAAACCTCGTAATATTCAAGCTGGTCATCTTGTGTACTTGAAGTCAAAAAACAAGTAGGGGAGAGTCGGGTAAGATGGAGAGGCGGCTAAGATGGTGACTTGAATGTTTCTCTTTATTTGCGATAGATGGCAGCCCCTTATTGGGATATATGCTTCAGTGTTGGCCATCTTTCAATTGAATTACATTCCTAGCGTGGAAAAATAACTGTAACTGCCGCCATTTTGTGTTTTGTTATTTCAGCGTGAACATATCTAAATTTGTCAACCTTTTCATTAGTGGATTGCGTTAAATTGGTGAGTGTTTTGGGCTTTTCTTCAATTTTATACATAATTAGTCTTCTCGATTAATGATATAATGTTGCTTTTAAGTTAAAATACAGTTAATTTTATTCTCGTTTTGTACTTTAATTTTGACATGACGTCGTCGGGTAAGATGGATATGTAAGATGGCGGGTAAGATGGTGGTCTCCATCTTACACGCAAATAAAAAGCAGGCAATTTACTAGTCTCAAATCAAATATTTGTGCCTATAAGGATTACATATTATCTGTAAAAACTAGATTTTAAGACATTTTTTTTACTTTTATTTTGTTTAATTACTTAAAAAAATATTTTTAAATGTTTAAAAAATTTGACTAGGTATTTGTTTAAATAAAAAAAAGAATTCTTTATTTTTATTCGTATTTTTTTCTACAATGAATTGAGGCATATTACAGATATCAATCAACTTTTCTTTTCTTGGATAGTTTAAAGGGGGGTAAAATTCATAACTGATGACAGCATCCTTTAAGTGATTATAACTTTATTTTTTTAGAAACAAAACGATGGGGAAATATGAAAGGATTACGGAAAGACAATCTTGGTCCAAAGAAGGTATGGATAAATCTGTTGAAGAGGTACTAAGAGGAGCGTTCATTTTAACAACAGCAAAAAAATATTCTCTGCCTCAAACTTCTCTTCGGCGTTATGTGGATAAAAGGAAGAACAAAGAGCCATTTCCTGAGAACGCTGGAAGATTTAAGAATACTTTTACTGAGGAACAATTACTCTTGCTAAAAACCTATGTTACAGATATAGACAGACGTGCATTTGGTTTGACAAAGAAAGATTTTGCAAGAATCGCATTTGATTATGCTGAACATCTAAAAATAGAACATCGATTTAATAAAGAAGAAAGGATGGCTATAAAAGATTTTGTGAGCAACTTTTTAAGTAAATTTAATTTATCTTTACGTAAGCCAGAGGCGACCTCAGTGGCAAGATTAGCAGCATTTAATAAAGTAAGTGTGCAAAACTTCTTTAATTTATTGACTGAAATTATGAAGAAACACAGATATGAGCCACACCAGATTTACAATGTTGACGAAACAGGTTGCTCAACTGTACCAACAAAATCCCCTCTCATTATAACACCAACAGGCAAACGACGGGTGGTTAAAGTATCTTCGGCTGAGAGAGGCTCAAATGTGAGTGTGGTCTGCTGTGTCAGCGCAACTGGACATTATGTGCCTCCACTTTTTATTTTTAATTTTTAAAAGAGTGCGCATTTTTTATTTTTAAAAGAGTGCGCATGCAAGATTATTTGCTGCATGATGCACCACCTGGATCCCAAGCTGCCTGCAATCCAGACTCCAGCTTTATAAATGCCAAAATATTTTTGGAATGGCTGAGCCATTTTAAAAAAAATGTAGGACCTTCAGCTGACAATCAGATTCTGCTGTTGATGGACAATCACGCATCACACATAACCCTAGAAGCAGTAAATTTTTGCAGGGACAACTTTATCACTCTCCTTGGTTTTCCCCCGCACACAACCCACCGGATGCAGCCTTTGGACGTCAGTTTCTTCGGTCCTTTGAAAACTGCCTACAGTAATGTGTGCAATGATTTTTTAACTATAAATCCTGGCCAAACTGTTGCTGTGAAGAATGTACCTAGCCTCTTTCACAAAGCGTATGCCAAAGCGGCTACGCTAAATAACGCAGTGAAAGGATTTGAAGCAGCGGGGACTGTTCCCCTCAATTCACAAATTTTCTCAGCTGAAGAATTTGAACCTGCTGTGACAACAGCGGCTTATGCCACATCTAGTTCCGAAATTCATGATGCCGACACCCAACCTATTGCTGGTCCTTCTAATGCCTCCGATATCCAACCTGTTGCTGGTCCATCGAATGCCCCCGATATCCTGGTACTCCCTTTAGCTCCCCCAAAGGTAAAGAAACAAAGGACTAAAGCTCCATCGCTACATGCCACAAGTTCGCCTGTAAAAGAATATTTATTAGAAAGGAAGAAGCAAAAGGAAAGAAGAGAAGCAAAAAAAGGAAAGAAAAAAACTAAGTTCGTAGAGAATAAAACTAAGGTCGTAGAGAAGAAAAAATGCTCAAAAACTTATTTTGACTATTCATCAGATTCCTCCGTATCCATACATTACATGGACGAAGATGATAACTCAGATGAAGAAGTCGATGAAGTATGCATCATATGTGATGACTTCGGAAAAAATGAACTGTGGTTCAATTGTGCAAAATGCCACAAGTGGGCTCATGCGGCTTGTACTGGACTGTCAAATTCCAAAGCAAAAAAGAAGTCTTGGATATGTGATTTTTGTTCATAATTTTTTTGGAAATTCATAATTTTGGGCATAAAATAAAATATAGTTCTTATACTTGACATAACGAGTTTATTTTATTTTGTCAAATGGAATCAACTACGTAATCGCCATCTTACCCTCCACTGGTATCCATCTTACCCGCACCATCGGGTAAGATGGATACTTTGTGATGGGAGTAAAAAAGCAAGATTAACAAAAATATAAATTGTTTACATGGCAGGGAAATAAACTGTCATTAGGCAATAGTTGTACGAAGATATTAGTACAAAAATATTTTTTCAAATGTAGTTAGTTCTGTCTTAGAAATGTAAAAAGTCTTAGGGTCTCCAACTTACCCGACTCTCCCCTACAAACCTTCATATGATGGCCCATATTTTGTTAAAAAAGTGATCTCACCCGTATTGCGTCTTATTCAGGAATTGAATAACAAGCAGGCACCATTGAAGAAAATACATGTAAACCGTTTGGTGAAGTTCCAAAAAAGACAATCACATTTGGGTGGTGAACAATTTGGGAATAAGAACAATGATGTTGGGAGACCGGAATCTCCTATCCCATTTCAGGTACCTGTGAATGCTGATATGGTTCCTGCTGTGAGACCCCAGAGCCCTGATGCTTCCGCCGGACCGTCTTCGGGTCCTGACGCCGTTCCCGTGCCTGACATCCAGAATGATGTCGGAGATCCTGTTCCCCAGCATGATCCTGTACCGGTGCAACAGACCAGATCCCCATACCAGCTTCGGCGACGTTGAGTGGCTGGATGTGCGCTGCCGCCGCTGTGTCCCTGTGGCTCCTTCTGCTGACCGCGATAGTGATTGGGCCTCTGAAATAATAGTGCTTAATGATCCTGTCTCTACCGAGTGCCATGAAGGGACCTTTGATTTGTGCAAGTGTTCCTGATGATGAAGTGATCTCATCGATAGGTGGTAGTGCCTCCAGAAATTCAGTGATACGTGTTTAAATATTTTTTTTTAGTGTATGTGCAATGGCGACTGGAACTTTTTGCAAGTAACGCGCATGAAGAAGTTGTCTTCTACAAGAAACATGGACCTTGGGGTGCTTCTTCCAAGATGAAATGCTGTCAAGTATCTTGTATATATTTTTCTTTCTTGACGGAATTTTGATTGAAAATTTTGATGTTTGCTGGTGAATTTTTTTTTAAAATGATGATTGATGTTGTGCATATGCTTTCCCTTTGGCTTGTGGTTGAAATTTGGAATTGCCCTTGTCACACAATTCTAGTTTTTCTCTTTTGACAAAAATAAATGTTGAGTGATGAAAAGTGAATTTTTTTTTAGGGGTTGATGCATAACATAAAATATGCTTGTGAATGAATTGCCAATTTTTTTTGATGATTGCTATTGAAGTTAAAAATTCACTTGAAAGGCATTTGATCTCACTCAACTTGCATACCGCTTTGGTTTTTCTTTGCTTGTGACCCATCTGACGTTTTGCTAAAAAAAATAATGGCAGATTTTTGCAAAAAAATTTTCTGTGCATTGCCCTTTCGAAAGCAAAATTTGGGAGCAATTTTTTTATTTGAATTTGAAATATATTTTGGTATGCTTTTGAATAATCGGTCACATGTCTTTGAAAGCATCTAAATAATTGGAAAGTGAATTTAGAATGAACAAATTTTGATACCTGCTTTTGATATTTATATGTGAAATACTTTTTGTGTTAATAAGAGTTCTGTTGTTGTCACTTTTCTTTGCCCTTTTTGCAGGTTGACTGATTGGAATGATTTGCTGAATGTGAAAGGTTCATTTGATGGTGCTCTTTGATTTGGTTGAGCCCTGTTGAAATTGGTGATCACCTACTTCTTTTGTCCCGTTTTCCCCATTTTGGTTTGTTGTGGTAGAGGTACATTTTTGGTTATCTAAATTTTATTCAGTACTGACTTTTTATTTCGACCTCAAAATTTCACTGATTTGGAAAACTTTTTTTTTTTTGTATAAAATTGATTTGTGAAGTGAAGAAAAAATCTTCCTTTGTACCTCGTTCAAAATTGTAACCTTCTTGGAGTACCAATTGAATGATGTGTGACAACTTGAAATGAATGATTTGAATGAAGGGCATTCTGTGTCAACATGTAAATATTTGTCTTTGTTTCTTTGTGGAATTCCATGTTTTGTGAAGTGAATTTGAAGCATGCAATTTTTTTTTTTTTTTTTTTTTTGAGATGACTGAAAATTTAACATCTCCTCTGATCAGAGCTAATTCATGTGTAAATTTTTTTGTTTGAATGAATGCTGCAGTTGCCGTGTGTACACATATTTGATTTTGAGATTCACTAGTGATGGTAAATATTGCAAAAATTGATATATGGCCATTTTGTACATTTTTTTTGGTACCATTGAAATGTTTTTGTGCATTTTGAGAAGTGATTTTTTTTTTTTTTTTGATTGAAATTTTTAATGCACCCATGTTCTGTGTTAGCTGAAACACTGTATGTACAAAGAGAATTGCATCTGAGTAATTTGATTGTATGATGTGTAAAAATTTTGAAGAAAGGTTTCAATTGATGCAATGCCAAAATTTTGAATTTGATGCAAGGGTTTTGGAAATGAAATGTTTTGAATTTGATATTGTGAAATGACATGATAAAAATTTAATGCATAAAATATTTGTTGTAAAATGCCAATTTGAAAGTTTGAGTATCCTTGTATATATGGAGATGAATGAAAGTGAAAAGATATTTTGCTGATCAGTATACTTTTGGCATGTTTTGGCCTTTTTGGAAAACCTTTGAAAGAGAGTTTTTTTTAATTGAAAATTTTTGGCCACTTCGCTCTCTTTTGTTTTTGGCATTTGAAAATTTGAATTGTTGGCCATGCTTGATGCCATTGTATATAGTTGATTTTGAAAATTTTGGCAATTTAAAGAAAAAAAACAAAGTTTTTTTGGTTGATGCTCTTTTGGGAAGTTTTTGAGGCTCAATCGGAAATGTTAAAATTTTGAGCAGCACGTGCCAATTTATTTTTTTTGTTTGCAAATTAGAGCTTTCGTACATAATTGTTTGCCCTGTGTTGTGCCTTCTTCGAGCATTTTGATGATTACGTGGCTTAAGTAGAATTTCGATGCACAATTTTTTTCTGACAACCTCTTGAACATTTTTTTTTTGTGATAACACATGTTGTGTAAGGCTACTTTACAGCTTCTGATGTGTGCATGTGCCTATTTGTACTAGTTGTACCTGACGATTTTTTTTTTCTTCTCCTGTTTGACCAAATTTTTTTTTTTTCAAAACTTTGTCGAAAGGGGGAAATGTGGTGTAATCCACATTGGATTCCCTTATTTTTTCGTTTGTTTCGATTTCGCGCAGATTTCCTCAGAGCTAACTTTTGATCTAACCCGGTCTGTGATTTCAGAAAAGTGATGACGTCAGAACAGACGGTTATTTCGTGTGAGGCGCCAGTGTCTTTTTCCCCGCGATCATAGGCTGCCGAATATGGTAATGCTTTGTTTAAGAGTTTTGATTTGTGCTTTTCGATCACCCGTTTTGTTGTCGGTGTAACCGACTTTTTGCTGGCCACGTAATTTGCTCGGATATTGGGGAGTTCATAATTTTCCTCCGTGCTGTGTTGACGTGCGCGGGGCTTGTTTGTTTTTTTAGCGGATGTGCCGTTTCCCGCTATGTCTGGCCAAACTTCCCGATTTTGAGCCGGGGATGTTCATTATGTCCCCAACCTGCCTGCATGGGTGTGCTTGATGTTTTTGGATGTTAGTTCGCATATTATGATGGCCTAAATTGGAATTGATAATGTATTATCATTGTGTGCTGACGATGTTTCGTCCCAGTGCTGCCGACCGGGCATCGCACGGCTTGTGTGCCAATTTTTGGGACATCATTCAACTTGGTGAAAATAAACTTCCTTATTTACCATTCTAAACTTTTGTGTGGACTTTTGATGTTTGGATTTCAGCGGGCCTGCGAGGCGAGATCACATGATGGGTGAGACACTTCCAATTTATTTCTGTAATTACGTAACTTAAAAGTGCCAACCTTTGTTATCTTTAAAAGTGCTTGACCTGTATGATGATGTCATGTGTGTCTGATTGTCCCCGTCATATAATTCTCACACTTACGAGTTGTACGCTTCATTGGTCAAGGGGTTCTTGCGATTGTCGTGGTTGCAAGACTCCGGCTTGGGTTCAATGCTCCCACTATACGACACGGTTGCCTTTCCAATTAATTCCCCCCTCACCTTGGGGGATCTACACGACAGGTACCGCTAAGGAACGGTAGCAAAATAGGTCTTTGGATGACGTCGACGTTCCGCTGTGTAGTAAATGCACCTCTAGTTACGGCCAAAGGGGTCCGGCTATCAAAAGAAATGGCACCTCAGACCATAATGCCTTTGTTGAGGGCCGGTGTGGTGTGCAGTAGTGAAAGCAGGATCTCCCCAGGGTGTCTCCAAACACGTCTTCGATGATCATCAGGACAGAGTTGGAAGCGGGATTCGTCGCTAAAGACTATACGTCCCCAGTCGGCATCATTCCAACTTGATCGCGATATGCACCACTGTAATCTGACTCGGCAGTGTGTAGGCGTCAGTGGCAGGTAGCGTAACGGGCGGCGCGAGCGTAGATTTCGTTGTCCCAACCGTCTGTAAATGGTCATGATGGACACTGGTGTTTAGGTTGAGTGTCTGATAGTTCATAGAAATGAAGAAAGCGCTGAGACAGCTGATCGGACAATCATTCTGTCATCACGATTTGTTGTGACCCTAGGTCTCACTCTGCCATTTTCCACCCATCCCTGCCAGCATCTTCGAATCGCCGCATCGCTTCGACTCCAATGACAAACGATTCTCCGATTTGACCAACCGGCCTCTTTCAATCCAATAATATGACCTCGTTTAAACTCTGACAGTTGCTCGTAATGAGCACGAACCATGCGGCGAGGCATTTTTAAGTTGTTGAAAGGTAATCTGAATCGCAATCAAACCGAAAGTTTTAATAACTGTTGAAGAACTGCTTTTTATATACATCTGCTGGATGCGCCGTTTCGATGCGCTGGAGATCAAACTATTCATTAATTGGATTGGACACCAAATTTTAATCATTTGCACATCTGGTCAAAACAATCATGCATACAAAATTTCAACTCAATCGGATTATTGCTTCTTGATGCATCGATTTTTTTGTTACAGAGTGTATATTGCCGAATTGGAGACCATGGAAACAAATATGAGATGAATGAAACCGGTTTTTGTGTCATTTTGATAGATTCCCGTTGAACCGAAGGTAATTTTTAGAACACTTACGTGCCCCCCCCCCCCTGCCCGTATTTCTGAAATTAAATTCTAGTTGCACTTCCGAGTTGTTTAAAACTAACACCATTCATAAAATTGGAGATTTTTTTTTCAAACGTAATCTATTGTTTAGGAAGGATTAAGAGCATTAATGTAAGAAATTGATTAAAGACGTTTTGAATGGTGACATAATTCGGAAATCTCAAAGGGTCTTTTGAATTTTTTCTTCAGAAGTACTGAAGTCGACTCAAACTCTCCCGAGGCGTTGGTGGTAGCGGTCTGTACTAAACAAATGAGGCCGAAGTTGGGAACGAAGTTTAATGTTGTGAGTTACTCCAAAATCAGCGGGTGCCCCCCCCCTCCTCCGCCGTCCCTCCCTCGTCGTTTCAAGCATTTCTTAAATATTTAACGATTATTTATTTTACTCAAGAAATGTCATTTTGCGTATTTCTCATTCTTGTTTTATCTTTAATTCGTAATGCTCCATTTTTACTTCCATTTTCAAAAAAGGAAGTATTGTATTCACTCAAAAATCGGCTTTAATTTCCATTTTTCTCACAGCCGAATGAATGTTGAGTTTCTTTTTCGACCCGACCACACGTGGATATATGCCTAGAAACGTACAGACACTCGAAATATCCGATTTGAAGACCCCCGGGTTAATTACAATGAATTTTCTCGTGACGTCCGTATGTGTGTATGTATGTCGCACAACTCAAGAACGGTATGTCTTAGAAAGTTGAAATATGGTATGTAGACTCCTAGTGGGGTTTAGTTGGGCACCTCCTTTTTTGGTTGCATTCGGGAGTTTCTAAAGGAGTCTTTTGCTCCTTTTTGGGTGGAATTCATTGTTAATTTCGTTGCAAACTCAAGTGGTGTTATAATTTGGCGGACACTTGGCGATATATGGCCAGTTTTTTGGTCACAAAGTTTTTTCGCCAACTTGGTGACAAATTTGGCGATTTTTTTAGTATTATTTTTTTTTGAGCAATCACGATTGCTTATTGCTTTCATTTGACTGTCCTTGACGTTACGGTTCCTTTTTCAGCTTGGACCAGGGCTGCAGCACCACCGTCCACCGGCGGCGGCGCGGCTGGTCCTGACCACTGTCCCCCGGAATCCACTTTTGCTGGGCGGTGGCGTCTATGTCCCACACACACGAACGCCTACACACACACACACGAACGCCTACACACACACGAACGCCTACACACACACGAACACCTACACACACACGAACGCCTACACACACACGAACGCCTACACACACGAACGCCTACACACACGAACGCCTACACAGACACACACACGAACGCCTACACACACACACACACGAACGCCTACACACACACACACACGAACGCCTACACACACACACGAACGCCTACACACACACGAAAGCCTACACACACACACGAACGCCTACACACACACACGAACGCCTACACACACACGAACGCCTACACACACGAACGCCTACACAGACACACACACGAACGCCTACACACACACACACGAACGCCTACACACACACACACGAACGCCTACACACACACACGAACGCCTACACACACACACGAACGCCTACACACACACGAACGCCTACACACACGAACGCCTACACAGACACACACACGAACGCCTACACACACACACACGAACGCCTACACACACACACACGAACGCCTACACACACACACGAACGCCTACACACACACACGAACGCCTACACACACACACGAACGCCTACACAGACACACACACGAACGCCTACACACACACACACACGAACGCCTACACAGACACACACACGAACGCCTACACACACACACACACGAACACCTACACGCACACGCACGTATACAACACTCACTCACACACATGCATACATACACTTACGCACCCACGCACATGCGCCTACACAAACACACACGCTCGTGATTGCGAAAAACATAATTTGAATTCAAGATGCCAAAAATTCAAATTAATTTTTTTTTTTTTTTTAAATCTGGTTTCAATGCGGCGATTGTTGGTGATATTTAGAGAGTTAGAATGAGAATCACAGTAAAATTGCAATAATAGGGAAATAACATTAAACTGGAGAAAAAGGAAGTCATGTGATGCGCACATGAGCTCGTTTTCAATTGTAAGTAACTATTTTCATGTATTTTTATAAAATCAATGAACGAGTTATTTTCGTTTTCATCATATTTTTAATAATATGTAATAGAAAAGTTTCAAGGATTTTCTATTAAGTATTTTTTTTATAATTTCAGCAAATTATTGTTAAATTAATTTGAACTTGTTTGTAGTGCTTCATAAAAGATTTCAAACAATCAAATTGTTCAATATTATGTGTGCAAACATCAGATCAAGAAGTATGTGTATTCAGTTATTATTAACTTGAAGTAAATATCGAGTTTGTTTATTGTAGCTGCGTTTTAAGAACCTCACTCTTTTCTTGGCTATTTCTTTTTTTCAGAAAAATTTATGCCGCTGTTATAGCTTTTATGAAAAATGCAAATTTTTCTATTCATAAATTTTAAATAAGTATACAAATATTCCTATTATGATTTAATATTGTAATTTATCTGTTACGTTTTTTGTTTAATTTCATAACTAAAAAATGTCTACGTGCAATCTTTCCACTTTAATTGCGTAATTTGTTGACGGTTTCATATTTTTATTCTTAATTTTTTTTGAATGATTAAACAACATAATTTAAAGTTTTTAAACTATGTATGGTGTACATAATCCATACATTATTACAGTATTGCTGAAATCTTAGTTATATGTTTAATTTAAAAAAAACAAAAACAAATCAGTTGGTTACTAAACAGTGTCTTTGTTTTGCTTCCTTTTTTTTTTTTTTCTTTTTTTTGGCCTGTTGTTCCTTCTCTATCATCATACAACAGTCAAAAAAGAGAACCATAACTACATCCTATATAGATTGTACGTAGTACGATCCAAAATTTCGGGGACAAGCTGTATAAAACTTTACTCAGAATAGTTCACATTACCGAAGCACATACACCTTCAAAGGGTCACCTTGAGGGACTGTGTAGTTCTGCCAGTGTTCATATAACTTTTGGAAACACTCCTGGAAGCCTTTTTCGCAACCTACTATGATGCAGCTTTATCTTCTCCTGACGGAAGAAAGCGACGTCCATGCAAATGTTTTTTTGCTGGGAACAGGTAAAAGTCACACGGAGCTAAGTCCGACAAAACGTTTTGTTTGTCATATCAGAGCATTGATCAATCAAACCGTGCATCTTCAACATGAAAGTAGCAGTGCAAGAGGCCTTACAGGCAGGGCCGCTCCGTCCCTATGTGCAAGGTCGTGCGACGCACGACGGCGCCAGAGTCAAAAAGGCGCCGAGCTCTACCTATCAAAAAATGCTCCAAATGAGTGGAAAAAATCTCCAACCAAAAAAATAAAATTAAACTTTTCATTAATATCTAATAGCGATGGTGAAATTATACTGCTCATTAAAACAAGCAATCCTCCTCGCTGTCTTTCTAAAAGGAAAAATTGCCTTGTTGTGTCCAAACAAGCTATTCAAAAGCGCAATCTTTTACACGGAAAACACATGATTTTAATTTTTGCATACATGAGCATTTTTCTTCGCATACGAAGCGCAAGAAATTTGCTATTCCCCATTTTGGTTCTTGCAGTGAATATGTTGTATTATAATTTATGCACCTCCAGAATGCTGAGTTGAATGTTTTTCAAAAATAGTCTTTATTATTGAAGAGAGAAAAAAAAAACGACTTAGGAAAACAAAGTGATTTTGCTAAGAAAAAAATAACGATGTTGGGAAAAAACTTAAGTTTCTTTCAAAAAGAAATCTTTGAATTAAAAAAATTCAGTAGTTACAGCTTATTGATCAGCTACTCCGCCAACCGTCCTATTTCTTTTCTTTTTTCCCTATTATTTTCTTTTTTCTAGTTCGTCTGAAAGTAAGATTGTCTTCAAAATGCTACTCCTCCGATTCTGTGCCTCTCCCGCCACCAAAAGCATTACGGAGCATCTCAAATTTCGTTTTCAAATCTTCAATTTCGCAACATTTCCAGGGAAAATCCTCGAATACCAAACAACATCGCTTGAAGCTACTTTCGAAAATTTCTTAAAATTGCGTTTTTGGAGCTTCAATTTCGAAAGATTGCCGGCCCTAATGTTACGAAGTATATGGTACAATCGCGTTTTTAAGACTTCAATTTCAGAAAACATTCGGGCAAGGGCCTCCGAACCGCCTTCCTTAAATATAATTAAAAATTAGGTTTTTAAAAGATGATTTACGTAAAATTTAAGTGAAATAGTCTCTAAACTTCTTCTCCTAATATCATAGAATATTGCTCTAGTTTTTACGGCTTTAATTTTGAAAAATTTTTCAGGGAGGAGCTCCAAAATCTCCTTCTCGTAAAAATCTTCTAAGTTGTCTACAATTGCGTTTTTAGAAGTTCAATTTCAAAAAATTGGAGGGTAGAGGAGGAATTGATTTCTCACTGTTACAAAAAAAGAAAAAAAAATCGGGTAGAATCCCAGAGTTCCATCTCTTATTCTAACATCAATAAACGGCCTATAAAGGCATTTTAAGGCTTCAACTTCTACAAATTTCCGCAGAGCCCTTTGTACCGTTTTCTTCCATAACACCACCAAAGACCGTTTAAAATTGCGTCTTTTAAAACTACAAATTTCAAAAATTTTACAAAAGAATTTTTTTTTCAATGTACTCCTCTAAAACTATTTTCTAGTTGCGTCACTGCTTCTGTTGTCATGTTTTGACAGGTATAACTGTTTTATTAATTATTTATCACTTAGAGATTAGATAGATACAGTGGCGTGAACTTCGCTATTTCAAACATTTTCCTTTTTCCAAACTGCATTATTAGCATATCAGAGGAGCTGCTGAACTCTAAATAATTCGAGACATGAAGTAAAAACGTACACCATATTCCAAAACTAAATATTCACACATTATTGTTTTAATAAATTAATTGGCAAACGTATTTTTTTTCCATTTTATATTTGTTTACAAAACCTCTTTTCAGGTGTTAACTATATTTTCCCCGAACGCCAGAGTATAAAGGCGCTCATAAGACATTTGCACGACGGCGCCGATCAGGCTTGGCGCGGCCCTGCTTACAGGAGGTTGCGAAAAAAAGCTATACCCCACGATGAAGTTGAAGCAGCAGCGCAAGAGGCCTTACAGGAGGTTGCGATGAATGTCTTCCAGGAGTCCTTCTAAAAGCTATATGAACGTTGGCAGAAGTGCATAGTCTTTCAAGGTGATTATTTTGTAGATAGATATGCTTCAGTAATGTGAACTATTCAGGGTAAGGTTTTATACTGCGTGTCCTCGAACTTTTAGATCATACTTACACACGTATGAGTTTTAACTATTTCATAACGTTTTCTGAGTGGCGCAAGTTTGGTCATCTATAGTTCTTATGTACATATGCGTGTACAGATGTGCCGAAAAAACTTGTGAAGTTTAAATTGGGTGATCGTAAAATAAAAATTAGGTCGAAATTTGTTTTTGTTTTTTTGATTGCAAGTCCTTATTCGTAGAAAAGAAGTAAAGTGAAATGAATAAATGATCCTTTAAATCCCCGACAATCTTATCAATTTATTTCCGTTAGATTTTTTTTTTTTTTTTTTTTTTTTTTGCCATCGGCCAACGACATCGGCCATCGGCCATTTGGAGGAAAACAATCGGCAATCGGCCATCTTTGAACAATCGATCAACAATCGGCATCGACCCATCGACCAAAAAATGCCATCGGTTTATCCCTAATATTAAGGCGTCTTCGTGGAGGCGCTGCCAGGTGGCCCTGCCACTGTAGCCAATCCCCTCAAAGCCGCTCAGTTTAAGTCAGAGCACTCTGCATGTAAGTAATTATGTGTGATAGCTTGTTGAAAAATTTTCCCCTGCGTCGGCATGGTCGGTCTCTTTGATTGAGGAACAGCGCATCAACATTCTTGCAAAGCTAGGCAAGAATGGAGGTGAGATTTTTGAGTGTTTGAAACAAGTTTACGGAGACAATTCTCAGAAGGAACCAACCGTGAACAAGCGGTTAAAAAGGTTACGGGAAGGCCGAGAAGACGTGAAAGGAGACCCTTGCCCAGGACGCCCCTCAACATTGAGTTCTGAAGAAAATGGTAAATGAATTCGGGCTTTGGTTCTTAAAGACTGCAGATTGACAGTCAGAATGATAGCTTAAAAGTTGTCAATCCCCAAAACAATTGTTGACAAAATTCTGACTCAAAAACTTGAAGCTCACACGTCGCTCTTTGAGCGTGAGTTTTTGGCCCGAAGCTCAATCACCGTGACAGAACATTAGTCTCCCGATTTAGCTCCTTGTGACTTCTTTCTGTTCCTGAAATGTAAAATGGTACTTCAAAGGTAGCAGTTGAGAGATGTGGAAGCCATCAAGGCAGAAACAACACGGCAACTGAACAGCATCACAACTGTTATCAACAGTGGAAACGGCGCTGGCAGACGTGCATCTTGTCTCAGGAAGAGTACTTTGAAGGAGACCATATTGTAATACTTGAATAATTGTAAAAATAAAGTTATTATTCCTTTGAAGGAGACCATATTGTAATACTTGAATAATTGTAAAATAAAGTTATTATTTCACTTTTATACATATTTTCCAGACAAAACTCGTACATAAAGGGTGTCCCAAAATTAACGCAAGATTTGAATTTGCCGCCATTTTTGCAATAAATGGTTGGCAACCCTGGAAAAAGAACAATTTGACAGCTGAGAGTTTAGGGTAATCAAAAATGGAGCGTTATACGATACAATAACGCGCTTTCATTATTGAACAATTGTTTCAAAAATAATGAAAGTTGAGGCTGGTCAAGCAGTTATTGTTATTGGCGCTCGGTATCGCAACACGGTGATGCACCGGTGGTTGTGGGCTTGTTGACATAGACCTTTGAATTCAAATAACCCCATAAGAAGAAATTTAAAAATGTTAAACCACACGATCTAGGGTGCCAATTCTGATCACCGAAATGAGAGAGTACGCGACTAGGAAATGCCTTATGCAGTAGTTGAAATGTTTCACTCTCTCTAGCTGTATGGTACAATAACACCCCATTTTTACTAACCCTAAACTCTCAACTGTCAAATTGTTCTTTTTTCATGGCTGCCAACAATTTATGGAAAAAAATGGTGGCAAATTCAAATCTTGCGTTAATTTTGGGACACCCTTTATAGGTAGGCTTGCCAGACATCTCGATTTTCAGACAAAATCCCAGTGGGTTTACTTCACGTCTCGGTAAAAGATGCATTTGATTACAGATGACGAGAAAGATAACTTTGTCATTATGTTCTTTGTCAGAGCCAGACTGACGCTGATTCAAAAATTGTGATTTTCTGTTTTTTCTGAATTGTATGTAGAATCCTAGTTCACATTGAGCCATGCTAATGTAATTCTAAAAAAAAATAACTGTTAAAAGAGCGCGCATCTTATCCTTTACATGCAGCAGACAAACGTATGTGCGGTTTTCAACGAAAACATTTTTTAATGGAAAAACTATGAATGTAGTATGGAGAATGAATCACATGTGTTTTTTGTTTGTTTGGACAGTCAGAAAATGTGCTAGTTGGCATTAACCATAAATAAAGTGTTAATAATTGATGGAAGAACATTGCATGTTACAAACTTGCTTTGGGGCTTCCTTGGAATATGAAATTAGTTGGTAATTGAATGGATAAACGTATGTTTTTCTCAGTAGCCTGTTTACTAGATGGCACTAAGCAGATTTGTTTTTTGGCTGTAGTGAAAAGTTGTTGCTTTCAACATATCTTTTTCTTGCCACTCATTCAAATGGTTTTTCCTATCTCCTGTAAAGTAGCAAGTATGTGACTTACTTTAATCGGGCTCTGAGGTACCATTACAGGGTTCCCACGGTCCTTAAAAGTCCTTAGAAACTCCTTATTTTTTCATTTTCAAAAATAAGGGCCCTTAAAAGAGAGTACTTAGTTTTTGCTCAAGGTCCTTAAAACCCCTTGAAAGTCCTTATTTTTCACTACTGCTGGCAACTTTTTAAACAGGGGCACTTTCTAAAGAAAATATTCAAAAATGTCTATAATCATTCGAGAACGAGAGTGCGTAAACGTAATTGCAGGTAATTTTTGAAGTTTTGGAGAATTAAGAGGAAGGTTTAAGAGTCCTTAGGAATGTTTGTACCCTTAGAATGTTTTGAAAGTGACTGAAGTCGAAAAAAAAGTTTAGGTTGTCATTAAGTGACGTAAAAATATTGGAGAGAGGTCTTTTTTTTTTTTTTGAAAAAATTAAAAAACTGTAGTCTTGAAAATGCTGAAGTATTAAAATCTATGTTTTAGGCTATCTTTGGGTAAATTAGGGAGAGGGGGTTCTGAGGCTCTCTCCTGAAAAACTTTTGCAACTGAAGTCTTAAAACTTTTAGGCTGTCTCTTGTCTTGAGTAATACCAGGTAAAGGGCAGAGGAGTTCTGTGAGGAAAAAATTAAAATCAGCAGCCTTAAAGACTCAACTCTTGGTCTATCTTTCATGAGTATAGAGGAGGGTTTCGGGGCTTGTCTCTCCTCCGACAAATTTTGAAGCTGGATTAAAACTTCTCAGCTGTCTTTAGGTCTAAGCTATCTTTCTATAACTTACAGGAAAGGGTATTTGGAGGCGGGTCTCACAAAATTTTTTCGAATTTGTACTCTTAAAATTTTGGATGGTCTTTGGTAGTGTAAAAATAGGGCGGGTACTCTCTTCAGAAAAAAATCCGAAACTGAACCGTTAAAAACGCAAATTTAAGCCATCTTCTGGTGAATTCATCACAAGGGTTTAGGGGACACTCTTTCAAAAAAAATTTTGAAGCTAGTATATTTAGAACTCTGTACCAAGCTATCTTTGGTGATTCAAGGGTGAGGAAAGTTTTGGGCTGTCGTCCGAAAAATTTGAAGTCTTAAAACTTTTAGGTTGTCTTTGGCGATTTAAATATAGGAGGACTTAGAAGAAATTCTGAAACTGGAGTCTTAAAAATACAAATTTAGGCCTATGGTAAATGTAGGGGTAGGTGTTTGGTGATTCTCTTCCAGCCTCGGGAAACGTTTCAAAATTGATGATTTATCGCCCCAATTTTAAGTTGCTGTCTTTTGTTGTTAAGTTAGAGGTTGTGGGATTCTCCCCGAAAAATTTTCAAAGCTGACCTATATGCAAAGAACACTGCTTTAGGAAATTTTTAAGTGACTTATAGGGGGAGAATTAGGAGCCACTCTGCCAAAAATAGTTTAAGTATTGAAGTCTTAAAACTTTTAGGCTGTGTTTGGTGGGATAAAAGTAAGGCTCTCCTTTGAAAGTTTTTGAAACTGGAGTGGTAAAAACGCAAATTTAGACATTTTTTTGTGAAGTTTGGAGGGCTCTCCCTGAAAAATTGTTCGTAGCTGAAGTTTTAAAAACACTATTTTAGGCCATCTTTAGATGATTTAAGGCTAAGAGGATTCAGGCGCTATTCTGCAATTTTTTTGAAATGGAAATCTTGAAAGCACAACTTAAAACTATCTTTTGTGAAGTTCAAGGAAGGGGAACAGTGGGGGATGTTCGTCAAAAGATTTTAAAAACTGAAGTCTAAAAAACAGTAGGCTCTCTTTGGAGATGTAGGGAGAGTAGTAAACTAATTTTAAATGGAAAAAACATTCGTTTTGTTAATGAAGTTTTTTCATTCGTACTAAATGTTTCCTAACAAATCAGCAGTCTCAATGCATTTTGTGTTATTTTTGCTCATTTTGCATAGAAAAAAAATAGTGCCTGAAATAGTATTATTGGCTAGGTGCATTCAAGTAACAAGGAGGAGTAGAAATATAACCTTATGAAAATGAAAAATTGGCTATAAGAGAAATCAGATCAATTTAGTTGGACAGGGAGATATCAGGGAACATGATTTTGTTCCTTCTGTAGTCATCTTGTGTATATCAAGAGCTAAAAGTCAATTTCTTCAGTGTGCCAATATTGTAAACGTTTGTGCTTGGAGTGCTGTGCTTATCTCAAAATTTTTACTAATTGTTAACAAGCAATTCTTTTTAATATAAGATAATGAAACTTCTCTGGGCAGGAATTTTCTGTCCGGACTATTTTCAAGGAAGGGATTTGAGAAAGTTCTGTATCTCATCCTGCCCTGAATTTTAGCCCTTGTATAAATGATTCGAGATAGTGATTTATTTACTTCTGTGTAAATATTTAATCATACTAAAAACTAAACTATTAAAATAAGTACTATTAAATTAGTTCTTCTTCTTGTGGACATTCATTTAAGAATGGTTTTTTTTTTTTGGAAAAAATTAAGAATTGAGCTTTTTTTTTTCTCCTTACATCAACTATTTTTAGTCTGACTTTGCAATGTTAAAAGTGTGATATTTTTTTGTGGAAAAATGCTTTTGTATGATATATATATATATATATATATATATATATATATATATATATATATATATATATATATATATATATATATATATATATATATATATATATTTATTTATATTTATATATATGTGGATTTTGTAATAAATAAGTTCATGAGTAGTTGATATTTTGAGGTCCTTAATTTATTTTAAAAAAGGTCCTTAAAAAGTCCTTACTTTTTGTTCTGGTAAAGGAGTGGGAACCCTGCATTAGCCTGTAAAATTAATGTCAGACTAGCCTGTGAGGGGATTTTTACAAGACCAAAAACTAGAGACGTACCGAGTACTCGGTAACTACTCGGTACTCGGCATACTCGGCCAATTTACCGAGTACTCGGTACTCGGCCAAATTTTGATCAGATACTCGGCCAATACCGAGTAGTTGCAAAAAATTGAATATTGTCCAAGACATATTAAAATTTATAAAAAAGCACAAGCATATTTAATATTCTGCAATCATTTACAAGTCAATTTTAAATTTTGAGAATAATGAAGTTTTTAATGCTTTAATGGAATAAATCTTTATTTTAATGTCCCCAAAGTTAATAAAACTTATTTATTAAAAATCGTGCGAAAAAGGTAAGTATAGAAAATATGGAATTTTTACATTAAAAATAGATTTTTGCTACAAACAAAAATTAGTTATAAGAAATATGAAAATTCCTTTGCTTAAAAAAAAGGGAAATAAAACAACGTTAAAAGCATAGTGCAGGAACACTGCAGACACGTGTTTTGGCATTACAGGGAATTCCTTTTTCAATGCACAAAATGTGAGCTTGTAAATTTAAAGGCATCTGACAAAAGTCGGATTTTTTTCCCGAATGTCTTAACATTCTTTAGCTCACATTTTATGCACTGATAAAGACGTTCCTTGTAACGCAGAAACAGGTGTGTGAAGTGTTCCTGCACATTTGCTTTATTTGCTTTTAAAAATTATTTATGTTTGGCGGACTAGAACTAAAATAGATTGGTATAGTTTGTCTTAATTCCAACTTGATTAATCATACCTTTTATTTATTTCTTTTTAATTTTAAAAAGAATTTTGTTGTAAAATTTTTGACAAAAACAAAATTTTTTAAATAATGCGAAATTAAATTTCATCCGGAGTTTAGTTTTAAAAACTTTTATATAGACAAAGAGGTCTATAATACTATTCCAATAAGTTCAAAATTGATCACGTGTGTGTCAGTAGTTCTTCTTAAAACATATTTGGTACTTTTTAACTCGGCCGAGTAGTGAAATGCCGAGTACTCGGTAACTCGGTACTCGGCCGAGTAGTGAAAGGCCGAGTACTCGGTACTCGGCCAAAGTGCTACTCGGTACGTCTTTACCAAAAACAAAATAGACTTTAAAAAAAGTCCTAGCTAATGCTAAGAACAGATAAATGTTGTAAAAAAGCAGTCGAAAACTTTGTACTATGGAATGAGTAAAACAACAACAACGTGCTTAAAGTACAAATAAAGTAATAAAATAGAGTTAAAAATTCAGCAAACAGCTGTTTCGGGGCTGTCAAATGCAAGCCCCTTCAACAGCTGTTTGCTGAGTTTTTAACTCTATTTTATTACTTTATTTGTACTTTATGCACGTTGTTGTCGTTTTACTCACAGATAAATGTTGTTCAAATTTGTATTCCACTTCCAAAATTTTTCTTCTTACTAAAATAACTTAAAAATATTAAAATGTAGGAAATAAAATGTTTAAATGTATTTGCTTGCTTTATGTATTATTTATTACCCCTAGTTTAGGATAATAATTACAGTATACTCCCGATTATCCGTGCTAACCCCCGGGCGGCGTCGCACGGATAATCCAAAAACACGGATAATCCGAAAAATCATTTAAGGAATTTGCAGAGTAACTATTTAAGGGGAAATCAGAAAAAACTAAATAATATATATATATATATATATATACTCACACAAACCAAGAACTTTTCTTCGAAATTTATTGCTTAAAAAAATCGGTGATACATTTTTGTTTTCTTCGTTTGTTTAAATTGTTGCGTATGTCCGTACGAATTTTTCTTACTGCAATTATTTCCCTGTAATCGTAACCTCTTTCACTCATGTAATCCAACAAATGTTCCGCAGATTGTAGAGCAGTAGAATGTGAAATTGTATTTTCTTCATGTTCTTCATCTTTGTTTTCGGTATCATCACTTGCGTTTGATTCAGTAACAAGTTCAATGATATTTTCGTCAGTTAGACATTGAAATCTTAATTCACATTCCTTGCTTTTAAACCAGGGTTGGCCGGATTGGACCCAATTGGGTTGGAGCCAATGGGTTTTTTTGAAAAAACCCATTTAAAAAAAAACCCATCATTTAGTCCACTTTTGGGTTTTTTAAAATTTTCTGAGAAGTTTTTAGAAAAATTGATTAATTTAAATATTTTCACAATTTAAACTTATTTTTTATTTGTTCTTTACCACAGACAATGGACATAAAAAAGGAATTTTGAACTTAAATAGTATTTCTTAACTCTTGACGGCATTAAAAAAATACTTCAAAGGTTTTAAATAAATACATTTAACTTTTTTCTTTAACTGGTCCATAAATAACTCAAATTATCTGGACTAAGTACTGTCACGTCTGATTTTCGCAATATCTGTCGATTGTACAGAGGAAACTACTCTAGCTAAAAGGCTTTCATGAGAATTATTTCCTGCAAACCAACACGTCACAAATCTCAAATAAACAAGGTATATTTTTTAGAAATTAAAAGGTTTCTCAAACGGTCAGACAGAAAACAGAATAGGATATACAGTATTTTCATTACCTTAGGAAAAAGTTTAATATTTCTTAGTCTGTACACAGAAATAGAAAAACAGGCAACATAAAGATCAAAGAAATGTCTTGATTAAGCTGGAATTCAGTAAAAAGGGATTTAAACTACTTGAAGTTCTACAGTAGTTTTGTATAACAAAATGAAATACAATAAAGTAAAATGCAAAAAAAAAAAAAAATGTAGTAATTAAAAACGAACAATAGAGTTTATCACTCGAGAAGTAACTTTGGCTTAACTGTTGGTAATCATGGAAACTAAAAAATCTGAAACTTCACCATTCTTGGGTTTCGTTGTCTTTTATACTTTTCTTCAGAAAAAGCTGAATTTTAACTGTTTTCCAGCTTTTTTTTACCCCAAGACAATTTTTGCGCTTTGTCCATATACTTACGCTACAATATGCTACAAGTACCCCACATTTTCCCTAAAAAAAGACAAAAAAAACCACATTTCTTTAAAAAAAACCCAGCTTTAGTTGGGTTTTATTTAAAAAAACCCAAAAAACCCTGGGTCCATGGGTTTTTTTTAAAAAAACCCGGGTTTTTGCCAACCTTGTTTTAAACCACGCTTCGACATTTTCAGCGTCAACTGATTCAAAACCTTCGATTTCTTTAACTTCCTCAATGATGTTATCGATATTATCTTCGGCAATCGAAGATGATTCTTCATTCAATGACTCTTGTGGCAAGATTTTTCTCCAAGATCATGCAAGGGTAACTGATTTTACCTTTGACCATGCAGCTGCTATACCATGCACTGCATCCAATAATGAATACTGCTTCCAAAAGTTTGTAAGCGTTACAACTTTGTGGATCAAGTTCAGCTCTGTGCCGTCGTTTCATTGACGCAATTACACCTTGATCCAGGGGCGGATCTAGAGGGGGGCCATGGCCCCTCCCAAAGCCTTGTGATTGTAGGAATTTTTTTAAGAAAAAAAAATATTATGAGAAGATAACAAAATTTAACACATGTGTTACACTGAAAAAGAAGCATAAGCCTTAATTGGAAATAAATGATGTCCCTACCCTCAAAACAAAACTTTTATTTCCAAAAATTTTCTCCATCTTTTACATCATTTCTTGATTCCAACTACAGACATTTGGACGATCTCTAAATGCTGCTGTTCTCAGAGTATACCTATGGTTCACAAGACCAAAGATAGCCTAATTTTTCGTTTTTATGGCTTTAATTTCGAAACTAGGGGGAGAACCCTTTTCCCATGTCCTTTCACAAATACCTTGATATGTAGCAAAAAATTCCATTTTAAGTCTTTTATTTGGCAAAAATGTCAACGGAAACTAGCTTATCCAGCCCTTATCAGTTAGCTTGCTTAAAAGCAACTTAAATGAAATTTTTTGGGACTTCAATTACAAAACGATCTTTGATAAGACCCCCTCCCTCCCTAGTTTATATCGTGATGATAGCTTTAAAAGGAGGTTTTTGGAGGAGCTCGCGAATTTTCCATCTCTTTCTAAAATATGTATAAAAATAAGTTAAAAATCGAATTTTTAGAGCCTCAAATGCAAAATATTTCCAGGAAGGAAGGATTCTAAGCACCTTCACTCTTCCCTAAATGTAAGCAAACATTACCTAAAGGTGCAGTTTTAGGATGGACAGCTGAAGAGCTTGAAGAGCATCCCTCCTCTTCTAACTTCTCAATGTATAATGACAGAATATTTTGATTCTAAGTTTTATTTTCAAAAAGTATTTTGGGTCCAGCACCTGAAACCTGACCTTTCTCGGTATATCATCAAAAATAGACAAAATGCGGTTTTAGTTTCCTAATTTTCAAAAATTACTCGGCTATTTAAATTTTGAAACATTTTCAAGGGAGATTCCTAAATCCACCCCCTCATCTAATGTCCCGATACCCCGAAAATTGAGTTATTAAAACTTCATTTTAATAAAATTTCTGGGGAGTTCGGAATTTGTTCAAAAATTTCGGATGACCCCTCCCAAAACAATCGGCTGGATCCGCCACTGCCTTGATCCATGGGTTGTATTAAAGATGTAACATTTGGAGGGAGAAATTTACCGGTAATTAGCCCGTCATCAAACTTTTATCCGGATGTGATGGAGCATTGTCTAAAAGCAGTACTGCTTTCAAAGGTAAACCTTTAGCTTTTAAATGCTTTTTAACTTCAGGAACAAAATGTTCGTGAAACCATCGCAGAAAAATATCTTTTGTCATCCATGCTCCTTTCTGATTGTAGTACATAACTGGCAAGTTTTTTTGTTCTGTACCTTTAAATGAACGGGGTTTCTTAGCTTTCCCAATCATTAAGAGTTTCATTGTATGGTCACCTAAAGCAGGCATTTCCAGTATAATCCTGTTTCATCAGCATTGTAAACTTGATCAAGAGACAATTCTTCTTTGGCAACAAATTTTTGAAATTCCACACAAAACGTTTCAGCAGCAGTCACATCAGCATTTAAACGCTCTCCTTCAACCTGCAACGGTCTGATTCCATAGTGTTGCTTGAATCTCCTTAGCCTTCCTGAAGATGCATTAAAGTCCCCTTCTAATCCAAGTGCAACGGTCTGATTCCATAGTGTTGCTTGAATAACCTTAGCCTTCCTGAAGATGCATTAAAGTCCCCTTCTAATCCAAGTGCTTCATGAAAAAATTTAGCTTTTTCTGAGCACATAGCACCCGAAATTGGAATTCCTTCCGCTCTCTTTTGGTTAAACGATTGTAGAAGAGCGGAATCTAAATCTTTGTAGGCCGACGTTTTCATACTTTTTCGTTTATAAAGTGCAGATTTATCATCACAATCCCTAGTGTAAGAAGAAAGTTTTTCTCTGTTTTTCATTATGTCGCGAACAGTTTGCACTCCAATGTCATAATCTTTTGCCAATTTGCTAGCGGATTCACCATTATCAAATTTTTTGATAATTTCCAATTTTTGTTTCACATTTAAAACATTTCTCTTCCGTTTCACACCAGCCATGTTTACCAGAAAAGTTGCGCAGTGATCTGATGATACATGTAGCTTACTGCTTAGCCAATTTTCAGAGACAGGTCACGTGACTTGCCTTCCACGGGAACCGAAGACTCCCCTATGGAGCGGTTCATTTTCTTGGCATTGTGTCAGACCCAGTCTTTTAAAACTGGTCTAGCAGTACAAAAAAGACTGAAGATTGGACCGGGCGGGATAACACGTGAAGGGTGGCCCCTAAAGGGGATATCACACGAGAGAAATTACAGGACATCGCAACCGCAATAGCAACCGTAACGCTATCCGGAACTGGTTTTTCTACTTACTTCCACAAACGATTGCTCCAAAATTCTCGTGTGCTATGGAAATTTGCAGTTGCTTGTATAGGGGCAAACTTTTTCCTCCGCTAGAAAAAAATTGCCTTTAATTCTGGGCAAGTTACGAAGGAACCAATCAGGGCGCTGGGATTTCGTGACGTCAGGCAGCGTCACTGTAAAATATATTTGCTATCGTGGCGACAGAAATGTGGGGATTCCTTTTTATTGTTCTATTTATTTTATGGTTCAAAAATTTTCAGTTACACTTTAAAAAACGGATGAGCGACATTTAATCTTTGGTTTTGCATCTGATTTTGAATTTAAATTGCTACTTATATGTTAGTTAACATCAGTGCGAATTTTATGCATTTCTTAATTTATATTGGTGTTTTTCGTTTCATTAGGTTTTTGAAAATTGTTTTGCACAAATGTTACAATGGGGTCGTTTCTAAAATTTTAAACGTATTTTTTTCTGAAAGAGCATGTTTAAAAACATAGGATCTGACCATTTTTTAAATAATTTGTTTTTGTTTAATATTTTTAAAAAATTACTTAAATCGTGGCGCTTTCATTGTTTACATTTCTTTCGTGTGACGTCACGAATGATGAAATGCCATTCGTGTTGACATTCACAGAGCAAAATATTTAATTCGCATCTTTACTCACGTGTAGTTGTAACGTCATCAAGACCGCGCTTTGTTTGAAAAATCGGACATTTAAAAAAATTAATTAAAAAATAACGGTTGGGAAAATGAAAGTATTTTTGGGTCAAAGTTATTATTATTATTATTTTTTTTTTTTGCTTATTCTATCAATTTCAGTGATAAAAGTACTACTTTTGACTGGAGGAAGCCACCCCATTCTGATACTTGAACAATTACAGTAAATTTTTTCCTTGAAAAAGTTACGTGAAAATTCCTTTTTAAAAATCATAGCATTGAAGCTGTACTTTTCTTTTTTAATTCAAACTGATGGGTACATACAGTATGTACCATTTGAAAATACTTAAAATGTAGGAGAATGTGAGGCAAAGTGAAATGGTGAAATATTTACTCTACTTTTAGCTCCACCTATTTAGTAATATTTTGACTGTGTAGTAACACATGTACTCTATTCCAGTCAAGAAAAATAATCAATCTGAAAATCAAAGAATATGATAATACAAAGAATTTTTTGAAAATGATACGCACATTGTAATATTTTGTTGAGATGTCAAAAATTATGTTTGGCATTATTAAATGATAAAGTTATTTTTATTAACATTTGAAATATTGATTGAGACATACTAATATTCAATGCAGTGTTAATTTGCTCAGTATTAAGCTTATTTGTATTATAAATGCTTGTATAGAATCATCGTTTCATTACATTTTTTTAAAGCGTCACTTTATTTTTAAATGTCTGGAACTATTTTAATAAACTCGGCCACAGATTTTCCTGTGTGCAATATGTATCTAGTGGCGTTATATTTGTGTAAGTTAAAGTGTTAGCACATCTTCAATATATTTATGAACTCGAAGTTTAAAAAAATATTTATGAAAGGCCTATTGATCAGAGTTTGCTGGCTTTTTTTTTTTTTTTATTTGTCATGTTTGTTTTTAGCTATGAATTTAGGTATAATTTGTTAGAATTAAAATTTTTTCTTACCTGTCAATAAGTGACTAATAAGTCCTATCTAAAATTAAGATTTAATTTAGTAGTTATGGGAAAAAATAAGCCTAGAGAAGTCATATATTCTGTATGTCTTCTTTAAATGTAACAAGAGTATCACTTTAAATCAAACATTCAATTAATAGTAATAAAAGTTTTCTGTTTTTCTGAAATTTTCACCATAAGTTCTACAAATTAATGTTAAAACTCAAATATGAATTTAACAGGAGGAGCTTCGGTGACTGCATGAAATAATAATTGATGCTCTAGCTCTGAAATCAATCATTGCCTTGATCATTTCCCCCCCTTTTTTTTTTTTTTTTTTTTTGCCATCTTTTCACAAATCCACATACAATTAAAGCTGCAAGAGCTGCATTAAGTATTCAATTACTAATTTCATCCATAAGTGTCGAATTAACGCGACGCAGCGTGATAACCAAATGCGGAATTGACGAAAAGCGATGAACAAGCGCAAGCACATGGATGTACACTAAAAAATGGTAGCCCCCGTTGTGAGCAAATCGAGCAACCGTCCGAGCAACCGGCAGTAACAATGTAGGCAACTTCCCGCCCGAAAAACCAGTTCCAGATAGCGTTGACGGTTCCTATTGCGGTTGCAATGTCCCGTAATTTCTCTCGTGTGATATCCCCTTAATGGACAATGCAACAATAGAGCACATGAGGGTAGGACACGTGTCCGATTTGACCTCTGTGCACGAATAGTAGGGTACTCTTCGTATTACTTTGATTTTAGTGCCCGAAAGGAGCTTAAAAAAAGTATGATTCCAAAATAATACAAATACAAAAGTGACGACCAGCAACAGGCTCTGGGCCCAGCTAGACTGGTCCTAGTCAATTTACAATCCCCAGTGAAGATCAATGGCCCTCTTAAAACTATCTACTCCCTTGCTCATTACCACCTCTTCCGGTAAACTGTTCCGAGGTTCCACTACCCTGCTATAATGATAATTTTTCCTAATATCCATGTTAGCCTGAGATTTAAATAGCTTAAAACAATGACCCCTTGTCCTGTTTTCAGTGCTGAATTTCAGCCCCGTAACATCTTTCATTTCAATAAATTTAAACAACTGAATCATGTCCCCTCGGTCTCTTCTTTGCTCAAGACTGTACATTTTTAACCTTCTAAGCCTGGAATCATAGTCTAAGTGAGAAAGTCCATTTATTAGCCTTGTAGCTCGCCTTTGAACCCTTTCCAAAACATTAATGTCTTTCTTAAGATAAGGAGACCAAAACTGAACAGCATACTCCAAATGAGGTCTTACCAAACTTCTATATAAGGGCAGAAGAACTTCTTTAGATTTGTTTGAAATAGATCTATTGATAAACCCAAGCATCTTATTGGCCTTGTTACTAGCAATGCTGCACTGTTGGCTAAACTTTAAATCCTGACTTATTAAGACCCCCAGATCAGTAACTTTGTCTGCCTGACTAATGACTGAACCTTGCAAATAATAACTTGTACACTTATTTCCATGCCCTAAATGTAGCACTTGACATTTCCCAACATTAACAGCCATACCCCATTTATCAGCCCACTCAGTAATATGATCTAGATCCTCTTGCAGCTGTTTTGCTTGTTCTTCATTATCTACAGTCCCCATAACTTTGACATCATCAGCAAAACAATTCATGTTCCCAGAAATATTTTTGTGAATATCGTTCATAATAACAATGCACAAAACAGGCCCTAATGCACGGATAATCGAGAGTATACTGTATTTCGATTTCCTCTAGATCATCTTAGCCACTCATATGATTGAACAAGTCCTTTTTTCAAGAAGTTCACCTTAGCCTTTCCCCTATTATCATCTACCACTTTTACAACAAAATATTGTAGATCACAAGAAACTCCATAGAAATCTTCTTTACTAGCAGTCACTTCCCATATTTATGAATTTCTTTCCCCCCTGTGAAAGTTGTGATATTGTAAATTTGTCTTTTGGCTGTACTGACTGTAAAATGCTTCCCTCTTCTGTTTCGAGTTGATGTATTTTTCGAATATTAGGCAATTATTTTTGAAATTTAGGCCCAAGCATTACTAAATTATGTGAGAATGAATGATGAACAAAATCAATAAAATATGTTATCATTCTTAAAAATGAAAAGAGTTGGGTTGTTTGATATCACTAAAAAGGCTAAAAATAAAATGATTCCGTTTTCAGGAGTTATTAAAATAAATACATTGCAGCCATTTTAAAGTTAAACAGAATGTCAGTCAGTCACCTTATCAAGTGTGTCAGACAGTTACCGAGAAATTTTCGGTGTTCCGGTTGTAAACTTCCAATCCTACTTATTCAGCATTTAAATACTCCTGATGTAGGCAGAGAATATGAATTTTGGAATATTTCCACCAATAATTTTCATGCTGGGGGGGGGGGAGTTGATTTTTTACGGTAACTGACTGACATTCATAAACTGATTTTAAAATTGTTTACGAACTAAACACTATAAAGATATTTTTTATTATAAACTTCCAGTATAAAACTACATTAAGAGTATAACAAAATACCCTAACATTTTTTTTTCCTTTTAGTTAGAATTTTTTTAGGAATAAGGTTGATTACTACATACCAAGTTCTCTCCAAAAAATCAGGAAAGAACATTTTTTTTTTAAATTCACACCCACCAATGTCCTCTCGGACATAGGCGCCTTGCAGTCCAATACAACAATGATGCAGCAGCAGAACAGAGAAGCTCCCTGAAGACGACATCCTTCAGCACGTCTAGAAGAACGGGGCAATCAAAAAGATGCTCCCCTGTCATTTGCTTAGTCCCTTCACATAGTCAGCACAGCGGGGAACTGGCCAGTCCGATTTTAAAAAGATGGGCTTGTAAGTAGTCGTGATCCGTAATGAGACGAAAAGATGTAACCCCTTCAACTCTAGGGAAAAGGGAAAGTTGCAGTCTTGTTTGGTCTTCAAGAAGACACGCCCAAGATTTTCCACTGGCAATGCCACGGAGAGATGAAATTCTTTTGAGCCTCATATTGCTCCCGAGATGTCGATTGGCGTTTCGAAGAGGGATCAGGAGGCAAGGTGGATTTAATGTTGAAGCCTCTTTAGCCAACAAGTCAGCTTGCTCGTTGCCATGGATGCCGCAGCAGAAAGAACATAGACAACTGTTACGGCTTAGTTTTAATACGAAAAACTATAAATTAAAATTTAACTTGGTACTATTTTTAAATATATCTTTCACGCTTTTAAATGACATATAATACTTATAGTTTTGTTAATATTGAAATTTCGGTGCTAAGGTTAACATTTTTGTGGAATTGCCCACTTAAAAAATCATCATAAATTATTATATCAACTGTCAGTTATTTAACATAATTATGTTGAACACTGTCTAAATTATAATTATTTTATTTTAACGCTCGAAATTTTTGTTCTTATTGGATCAAGGCTGAAGAATTATTTCCAATAGCATGGACAAATTATATAACCGTTTTATGTACAATTTAGCATTAAAGAATATTTATTTAAAAGCTCTCTAATCATTTTTTTCACATTCCTAATAACTTCATGAAGGATATGTCTTAGTTTTTTTATGGTTTTCTTAATGTTTTTCTCTGGTAAGATAGTATTTTCAAAATTAAAAAAAAAAATCTTTCATTTTCTTTTTTACTGAGCACACGATTTTTACTGATTAAGTTCAAATGACTTTTTTGGCAATAAAAATATTTGAACTTGTTTAAACTCAAAACTATGAAAAAAAAATCGCTTTTATTTTTTTTTTCGCATTGTTCCACCACTTCAAAAAATTCGAAAATATTCCTAAGTGTAGAGGAGTATAAAAGACATTTTCTGAAAAAATTTGGTGAGTGACTTTTCAGAAAAGCATTGAAAAAAAATATTTAAGTTTTATTTCCGTCGTCAAAAATTGGCTTTTCGTTTAAAAATTATGATTATAAGAATTTTTTATGTGTTTTATTCCTAAGAAAGAGGAAAAAAAATTACCATTCATTAATTTTGAATTTTACTATAAAAAAATAAATAAAATCGAAAAAACAGGTTTTTTTTGAAAAACTCGAATGTGGTTTGAGATAAAGAGCTGAAAATTTGGCTAAATTATTTTTATTCGAAACCAAAATGGATCCCTTAAGTGCGAGTCAAAACTGTTGCAAGGGCAGATTTAACATAGAATCCTGGCTTTGGTCTGGCGTTTTTTTTTTTCATTTCCACTTTATGAAATTCAGCACAGTATTTTTCAGACCCATGGGATACGCCGATAAAGGTGGTTATTTTATTTATTCCAAATGGAATATTCAAGTATCAAATTTGAAAGCACTAATAAAGTTTTGCATGTCTCTATTACTCAGACAAAGGAAAATGATGTCAACCACTATTCTCGGCAGAGAAGGCAACTTTCTGGACAATTTGTCGAAACACTCCAAACACTGACTATTCAGGATCCTCCTCAATTCAGCCTTCTTCACTTTGAAAGCAATTAAGTCGCCGTAGGTCGGAAAGTTCCATGGTGTGCTATCACACTCCAAAATCTTTCTTAGACACTCATTTTCGAGACACAGAGCAACTTTGCACAAGGGTCGCGATGCAAGGTCGTGGTAGCTGACAGTCGTTCCGCACACTTTGGTGTACTTCATCTGCTGGATCTCTTCATAACATTTGGACAGTACTTTGATCCAGTGCTCTGTGTCACCCGTTTTAAGATCTAGTTCCTTCCAGTTCACTGCAATGTCTTTCCAGGCATAGACTGACAGAATTATTTCCACAACTGCACTCTTTCGGCTCTCCAGCGCCATCTGCAGCGAACACTTTCCTTCGTTATCTTCAATGAGTGGGCACACACCACACAACAAAAGATTTTTTACCGTTTCTACGTACCCCTTCTCTGCGGCGAGAAACAAGGGTGTCCTCCCATCAATATCCTGAATGTCGTTTTTGCCATCCACATTAATGAGAATTTCTGCAATTGCCTCCTGCCGCACTTCCAAAGCAACATGGAGGGGTGTCCGGCCCCACTTGTCTTGGAGACGCGTATCTGCGCCACTGCTGAGCATCTTCCTGAGTGTTTTAGGGTAGCCATACTGTGCAGCATAATGCAAGGGGCTCGCCCCAATTTCATCTTGAATATCATTTCTGCAGCACGCATCCAAGAGGATTTCTGCGGCATCCTCTTCGCCCTGGTACACAGCATGGTGGAGAGGTGTCATTCCTTTTTTATTTTGAAGGCCTGTATTTGCCCCGGCAGCAACAAGCTTTCTGATTATTTTTAAACATCCAAACTCGGCAGCAAAATGCAACGGACTGTCTCCATACTCATTCTGAATGTTGTATTTGCAGTCTGCATCCAAGACGACTTCTGCTGCACCCTCCTGCCTACGCATGAGAGCCATCTGTAGAGCAGTATGGCGACATATATTTCGGATATGAGTATTAGCTCCTCTGGCAATCAGCTCTTTTACGATTTCTACACATCCATTACTTGCAGCAAGATGTAGAGGGGTGTTCCCCTCATCATCTTTCATGTCATTAGCACAGCCTGAATTCATGAGGAGTCTTGCAACATCCTCTTGCTTCATATGTAAAGCAGTGTGGATGGGTGTCCCACCATTAAGGTTTTGCAGATTGACATCTGCACCTCTGTCAAGCAATCTCCTTACTATACATACATATCCATTACCTGCAGCAAGATGTAGAGGGGTGTTCCCCTCATCATCTTTCATGTCATTAGCACAGCCTGAATTCATGAGGAGTCTTGCAACATCCTCTTGCTTCATATGTAAAGCAGTGTGGATGGGTGTCCCACCATTAAGGTTTTGCAGATTGACATCTGCACCTCTGTCAAGCAATCTCCTTACTATACATACATATCCATTCCTTGCAGCAAGATGCAAAGGACTGTCCCCGACTTTGTCTTGTTTGTCAATAGAACAGCCTGCGTCCAGGAGGAGTGACGCAGCATCCTTGTTTCGATGATTCAGTGCAGTGTGGAGGGGCGTGTAGCCAAGCTTATCTTGGAGATTTATATTGACACCTCCGGCAAGTAGCTTACCAATAATTTCTATATATCCATTTCTTGCAGCGAGATGTAGGGGAGTGCTTCCTTCTTCATCCTGGAAGTCATTGTCACAGAATGGATCCACGAGGAGTCTTGCTGCATCCTTTCTCTGATTTTCCAGAGCAATGTGGAGGGGTGTTCGGCCACGATTATCTCGGAAACGGCTCAAGAAGTCGCATTCAACTAGAAGATCTCTCACTGAGTCTACATCCCCTTTTTCTGCTACTTCATGCAATCGAGTACGCTCAACAGGATAGTTCCTTGACGCAGCTCGAAACAAAGGCAAGATCATTCGAAAATTTTTCCTAAAAGAAAAGTTTCTTTGGTTATACAAACTGAAAATGACTGAAGAAACACAATGATTGATGAATGTCTAATGTAAAAAGTTTCCTAATTTCCCAAAATGACGTTGGGTGATTGGTATAGATCAAAATTTAATGGCGAAGGTTACTATTAGAGATTACAAACACATGGCTGCTAAAAATAGATTCTTAGAAATTAGCAATGTTCCCAAGGTACAACACTCTCCCCAATTGAAGCATTGACTTTGGGATTTTTTTTTTTCAATAAACTCTGAGCCTTAATAAAAGTGAGCTTAAACTAGCTATTTCCCTTATTAATCAAAATGCGACAGCAATATTTTATGTTTTATTCTTTTAATGATAGTTTAGGATTTATTCAAATTAGAGATGTAAAATTTCCGGAAATTTTGAAGTGGTGGAAAAAAAACCGTTTTTTTACCGATTTTTTTCGTGAAAAATTGGAAAAAATGGAAAATTTGATTTTTTTTTATGAATAAAATTTAGGTTTCTTAATTGCTCTATGTTTCTTGTAACGTATAAAGGGTTAAGCATTAAAAAACATATGCTATCCACACATCTTCGTTTTCTGCTTGACAGAAATACACATAATAGCAAGATTAATTAGAAGAAAAAACCTTTCGTTTTATAACTGAGTAGAGGGCTTTCATGGTCAAACCCAGAAATAAGTCAAGTCGTCACTCAACCAATAATATTGAGTAATGTGTGTCTAATCATAACAATCACATTTTCTATTTTAGATTGCCTTTGAAACTTCTGAAATTTTCGACTTTCAAACATGATTGATATTTTTTTTTGGAAGAAAAATAATACAATGTTACTACCTGAAAATGAAAGCTATTGAGTTTTGATTTTTTCCAATCCAATCTAAGTCTAAATCAAAGCTAAATTGGTTTTTCTTAAGCTGAACCAAAATTAAACTGGAGTTTAAGTTTATTCATACGGTCATGCTAAGCACAGTAGTAAAAGTAGTCATACCAACCCTTTTGAACAAATTTGAGTTATTTTATCCAAGTTGTTCTCTGTTTCGTATTTTACTTAATTAATAAAATGTTTTAGGGTCACTTAATCAAGAGCTATTGTTTTGAAAAATATTTAAATTTCATTATTACTGTCTAGTTTTAGGTTTTTTTTACTTCACTTTATCATGTAATTTAGTTTTATTGTGTTTTGGGGGCTTATTTTAGCTGTTATTGTATTCTTGAAGTGTTTTTGCATTTTTTGGAGCTAAGCCTAACATGTGGTGATCTCCTGGTTTTTGATCTTGTGTGCTTTATTGGGTGTAGCAACTCTGTTTATTTACTGCTGTTTTTAGTATTTATTCTGTGTTTTTTTGCATTTTTATCTTTCTGTTTTGCCTTTTGGAACATATTCACTGAGTAGAAATGGGTGTTATATGCATTATGAAAGAGGTAAAGAGTGGGAAGGGGGACAGGTGGATCTCTTGTGATTTATGTCATATGTTCTGCCTGTATAAGGGGGAAAATGAGTCTGTTTTTGAGGAGGATTATATTTGCACTAAATGTGCTGAACTCTCAGACTTAAGACTTAAGATGCTAGTTTTGGAAGCCCAGTTAGCATTAGGGTGTAGGCCAGTTGTAGAGGGTATAAATGTTCCAGAGATTCAGGGGGAAGTTTCAAATGAGGAGTTAGATTGGGAAGCTAAGGGTATAATTTTGGGGGACTCTATGGTAAGGGAGGTGGGTAACACAGTTGGGAGAGTAAAGCGTAAGGTGGCTAGGTGTTGTTTATCAGGGGCTCGGGTAAAAGACGTTAATATGGTTGCTGAAAAGAAGGGAGTATTGAATAAGGAGGACATGGTTACTTTGTGGGTGGGAACAAATGATGTAGGCCACAGTAAAAATGAGGAGTTTTCTAAGGAATGGGAATCCCTGTTGGATAAAGCAACCAGCTTTTCGACGAATGTCCAAGTGGTTGGTTTGCTTCCCAGGTATGGAGTGCATAGGAGCTGGCTAAATCAACGTGCGAGGTGTATGAACTTGCTACTGAAGTCAATTTGCGAAAAGCGCAGTATCAGGTTCATTGATGTATGGAGTCATTGTAAACGGGATTGGATTGCTAGGGATGGCCTGCATCTGAGCTCTACAGGGGTCAAAATGGTTAGTGGATTAATTTTAAGGGCTTCGGAGTCAAAAAAACTAAGTTGGAATGGGGGGCATGGTTCAAGCATCAGGTATCGAGAGAATGAAATTTTTTTGGGTATTGCTAGAAATGGAAATAAAGTGACGAACAAGAGTAGTAATGTTAACAATTGTAATTTAGGAAATTTCAGGGTGTTAAATAAAAGCAACTTAGGCATGCTTAAAGTTTTTTATACCAATGCTCGCAGTATTAGGAACAAGATGGATGAATTGAAAAGCATAGTTATGGATGAGAAGTTGGATGTTATTGGAATTACAGAGACATGGGCTACCGAATCTGATGCAGAGTTATTACATATTGCTGGGTATAATTTGTTCAGACAGGATAGAGTAGGTAAAAGAGGTGGTGGGGTTTTATTTTATGTTAGAGACAATTTTATTTGCAATGAATTGGTCATAAATGATAAGCCTACTGATATTGATATGGTTTGGCTGGAGTTGATGAGCAGTAAGGGCAAAAAGCTACGCTTTGGAAACATTTATAGGCCACCTAATTCAAACCAGGGACAAGATGAGCAGATGTACCGTATTATTAGTGACATGTCCAGTAAGGGATCCGTTATCATAATGGGGGATTTCAATTTTCCGGGTATTGATTGGAATAATTTTTATCCTGGTAATGGCAAAGAAGAGGAATTTTTAAAAGTAATTGGTGACTGTTTCTTAGATCAAGTTGTAACTCAGGGAACTCGAGAGGAGGCCATTTTGGATCTAGTTTTTTGTGACATAGGTAGTTTTGTTCAGGGGTTGAGTGAGGGGAGCATATTGGAGATAGTGATCATAACAGCATTAGGTTCCGGGTTAAATTTGAAGTGTGCAAAGATGATAATTTTAGGTTTGTGCCCAATTTCAGAAACACCGATTTTGTTGCACTTAGGCAGAGCTTGAAAGAGGTTTTTTCGTCAGGGTTGGAAAATAGCGACGTAGATCAGCAGTGGACGGAATTTAAGGATAAACTTGCTAAAACCGTTGGGAACTATGTTCCATTCAGGAGAAAAGGTGTTAATACCAAAATTTGGCCCATGTGGTTCTCCAGGGAGACTAAAGAAGCTCTTAATTATAAGCAAGCCACTTTTCGTAAGTTTAAAGAAACTGGTCAGAGTGCGGAGAGGCTCCAGTATGGTAAGGCAAGGCGAAATTTTAAGTATTTGGTACGAATTCAGAAAAGGGAATTGGAGCAAAGGCTGGCAGATGACATTCATAGGAACCCTAAGAGGTTTTTTGCTTACGCTAATTCTGGGAAAGCTCGAAACAGTCAAATTGGGCCTTTGGTTGATGAGTATGGAAATTTAATCCAAAACGATAGGGATATTGCAAATGTTCTGAATAACTTTTTTTCCAGTGTGTTTAACGATAACTGTATCTCAACAGTTGACACTAACAAGACACAAGCTATTATACAGCTTGAGGATTTTGTATTTTCCAGGGAGGAGGTTTTATTTCATTTGAAAAAGATTAAAGCAACTAAAGCTCCGGGACCAGATAATATTTATCCAAAAATTTTAGTTGAATGTGCAGAGGAATTAGTGGATGTTATTTTGAATATTTTCAATGTTGCATCTTATAACTCGGGAACGGTGCCAGAGGACTGGAAGCTGGCTAACATAACGCCACTCTTCAAGAAGGGGTCTAAAGGTCTTGCTGGGAATTATAGACCTGTAAGTTTGACTTCGGTGATTTGTAAGATTTTCGAAACTTTGATCAAAATTAAGATCATGATGTTCTTAGAGACTAATAGTCTGTTGACTAGTTTGCAGTATGGTTTCAGGAAAGGTAAATCCTGTACTACTAATTTATTGCATTTCTACGACAAGGTTACCTCAGCTTTAGATAACAAAAAATGTGTGGATGTTGTTTATATTGACTTTCAAAAAGCTTTTGACAAGGTACCGCATGTTGCTCTTCTCAGCAAGTTAGCTGACATTGGAATAGGAGGAAAAACTTTACTTTGGGTTAGAAATTGGCTTACTGGTAGGAAGCAAAGAGTAGTTGTGAGAGGAAATCATTCTAATTGGAGTGATGTTTTAAGTGGGGTTCCTCAGGGATCAGTTTTAGGGCCTCTTTTGTTTATTATATTTATGAATGACATCAATGAAAATATTTCTGGAAGCATGAATTGTTTTGCTGACGATGTAAAAGTTATGGGGATTGTCGAAAATGAAGAACAAGCAAATCAGCTGCAAGAGGATCTAGATCATATTACGGAGTGGGCTGATAAATGGGGTATGGCAGTTAATGTAGGGAAATGTCAAGTGCTACACTTAGGTCATGGAAATAAGCGTATGAGATATCGTTTACAGGGTTCAGTCATAAATCAGGCAGAAAATGTTATGGATCTGGGTGTCCTTATAAATCAGGACTTCAAGTTTAGTCAACAGTGCAGTATTGCTAGTAACAAAGCCAACAAAATGCTTGGGTTCATCAATAGATCTATTTCAAACAAATCTAAGAAAGTTCTTCTGCCTTTATATAGGAGTTTAGTAAGACCTCATTTGGAGTATGCTGTTCAGTTTTGGTCGCCTTATCTGAAGAAAGATATTTTTGTATTGGAAAGGGTTCAAAGAAGGGTAACTAAATTAGTAAGGGGACTCTCAGATTTAGATTATGATACCAGACTTAATAGGCTTAACATGTATAGCCTGGAGCAAAGGAGAGTCAGAGGGGACATGATTCAGTTATTTAAATTTATCAAAATGAAAGATGTAAATGGATTAAATTTTTGCGGGGAAAGCAGGACAAGGGGTCATTGTTTTAAGCTATTTAAATCTCAGGCTAACTTGGAAATCAGGAAAAACTACTACTTTAGCAGGGTCGTGGGCACTTGGAATAGCTTACCGGAAGAGGCGGTAATGAGCAAGGGAGTGGATAGCTTTAAGAGGGCCATTGATCTTCATTGGGGACTAATTAATTGACTAGGACCAGCCTAGCTGGGTCCAGAGCCTGTTGCTGGTCGTCACATTTGTATTTGTATTTGTATATAAATATATGGAAGAGCCACATTTTAAAATACAATATCTCAGCTTGAGCCCAACTGCAAAGTCCCCTTTTTTGCTTAGCATGGCAGTATACAGGGTGCGGTAAAAAAAATATCGGACAAAAATTGTATCATCAAATGGAATAAAGGTAATTTCATTTTTTATAATTTTTATTAATAATTTACAATATGTTACCTAGTTTATGTATTGTTTTTCGGTTTTCTTACAATTTTAAGCAAAATACCTACTATTTTAAGTTGTTTAACCAAGTAGAACGACAGTTTGTTTGCTTGTTGTGCCTCGACAAACAGTATTTGAAACGGCATGCCAATTCAAGTGGCTTGGAAATTATAGTCGATGTCTGGAAAGTGTACAAAAACGAACAGTGAACATTTGTTTATTGTCATGTCATCCAAAAGTGAGTTCAATGAAATCCTCGGGTGTCCACGAGATCAGTCGTTTGTGGGAATTTGTGACCGATAAATGCAACTAAGGGGGAAAAAAAAGCTCAAACAGAAGTTTTGCAAGTTTCAAAAATTCAGGCATTCTTATGACTCTAAAGATGCCAGAAACGTTTGAGACGGGCCCGCAAGTCCACGCTGGAAGAGATACCTTTCACTGATTTACCGTTCAACCGGTTCATATTCCCCAGAACCATATAATTTGGTCTGTAGACACCATAGGCTCCCATACAGGGGGGAAAGTGGGGGCTCAAGCCCCCCTTTGGAAATGAGAACTTCCTTCCTTTTAATACTTTTTTGTTTGTAAAAATGTAAAAACATTTTTCTCCAGCCATTAATGAATTAGTTATCAAAAATGTTAAATTTTATCAGCTCTAATCTGTACTAAAGTCGGTTTCCATGGGGAAAATATCCTGCTAAACCATGGAGAAAATATCAGAGCCCCTCCCCCTTAAAATTTTTCATAAGGGCCCCCTTGGTAGGCACTCTAAACACATTAGAAAGTGTTAGATATCGCCAAAAATCTGAAGTCAGGCTTAGTCTGAGATGGAATCAGGACAAGCGACAAAAAAAAAAAAAAAAAAAAAAATTCTGGGTGAGAGCCGTAAAATAAATCAAGAAGTTAACCAGAAGGACATTTTAGAAGTTACTGTACTTCTGTGGGCCTAAGAGCACTTCAGCATTGTAGGCTGGACATTTTCCTTTAACTCCACACCGATTCATATGGCCAAAAAGACAAGAGTGGTGCAAAGCGCATTGTTTTTGACAAGATATCATCTTATGATTGGACGCTCTACTCGCTCGACCTCAATCCCATTTATTACACTGTATGGCCCATTTTAGAGTCTAAGGTCTACCCTATACTACACACAAAATTGAACTCTCTAAACCAATTGCTTCATAGGGAATAAATAGGATTGATAAAAGGACTTGCATCGCTTGAATGAAAATTTCAATAAGCAGTTGCATCTCTGTATTATTGTAAAAGGCTGCTAGTTAGAAACCAATTAAATTCAATGATTGCTAAAGGTCTTCTCATATTATTATTTTTTGTGTTTTGTTAGTTTATTTATTTTTAATAAAGTTTCTTGAAAAATTGCTTGCCCGTTTTTTTTTTTTGCCGCACCCTGTACATTTGGTTTTCAGTCAGCAGAAACATAGTTTTGTGATTAAAGTTATGCTTGTTTGTTTTATGAAGAAGGCGGTGGCGTACCGAGGGGGGGGGGGAGCGGAGGGGGCGGTCCGCCCCAGGCCCCGCTTTGACATAGGCCCCTGAATTTCAATTTTTGGTTTTCACCAATATTGTCGCATATCTTGGTTTGAATGCTTAAACAAGTTAGCTTAATAAATCATAATTTTTTTAAAGAACAAATATTTGTTCACAGTGACTCCTCTTCGGGATCAATGGAGGGTTTATGATACCCAGGCCCCGCTTTGACATAGGCCTCAAAGTTTTAATTCGTTTTCTTTTTCGCCAGACCTGCCTTATGTCATGGTTTAGATAAATAAAAAGTTGTCTTTTTACGTAGAATGAATATTTTCTCAGTGCCTCTTGCCTAAACAAAGAGAGGGCAAATTATGTCCCACAGGCCCCGCTTTGACATAGGTCCCGAAATTGTATCTTATTTTTTCCCAATAGACCTGTCATATACATCATGATTAGAAATATTAATCAGTTACCTATATATGCGAGTATATATCATAAATTTTGTTAAATATGACTTTTTTTTTCACAGTGACCCGTCAAAGTGTACAAAGGCACATGAGCACTTGGGCCACGAATTTAATGGGGCCCCAAACTTTTAAATTAACCAAACCTATAAAAATCGTTTGCTTTTATTTCGTTAAGTGCTTTCAGCAAAGTTTTATGCATTTTTTTTCAAACAATTTATATAAAAAACAAACAAACCCCGAATGCATAACAGATGCACGTTTATAATTTTTGATCATTACAGTATACAGCTAAAATACCTGTTTTATGTTTTGTTTTGTGTATTAAGACTACGATGGTCTAGTCTTAATTCATACACTATTTTTGAAACCAAATTCAAACATATAACCAAGAAAATCCATTCCTAAATGAGCAGTTGTCTCTCCTTTGTAGCGTTGGAAGAATCAGCCAGATAAATTTTTCTTTTTACCAGCTGTACTTCTGTGGTTTTAAGTTTCGTCTTCTGCCCGAAGCTATATATAACTTCTAAGAGCAAATCGGACGGACCCCTTCTGACTCAAGCAAAGGGGACTTCCTTTTTGCTATGCCCCTTTCGACAGCATGAAACTGTTTAATTGGTCAATCCTTCGGGACTTTTGACCTTGACTGCATAATACCTCCTCCCATCCATTTTATACTCGATTGCAAGCTTACTTGACTATGGAGAAATGAGCTGCGGCCAAGCGAAAGAAATAGTTCCTAGCGCTTTGTCCGATAATTGGGGGAAATTACGCTCTTCGCTTTAGAAATCGGTTCTAGATTTTGAATGCTCTCATTTCTACACATGCATAAAAGGTCAGTAAAATGTAGTTACTAATATTTTTAAAAAATATTTCAATTCATGAGTACTAATTGAATTTTGTAATGAAGAATTGCAATTTCTATACAGTAGCGGATTGGTTGAAAAAATCGGCCCTGGCATCATTAGATGTAGCGGCCCCATAGCTCTTATAGGTAGTAAACTTAACGATTGGGATATCACTTAAATATGAGGAAATTATTCTTAACAACTAAATATGTTTTGTTTAAACAAGATTCAACAGATAGGAACACTTCTGCACTTTAATGGTGTACAGTATTAGCTAAACCTTATTTTGGGGGGAAATTGTGATTGTAATTGTCCATTTTTAAGTATTTTTATAATGCCCGGAACTTGATTGAATATTTCCGTAATGATAACACTGCTTGGCTAGTATGTCCTTTTCTGCGGTCATAACAAGTAACTTAATTGCCCTGTTTTTATGAAACTGATCTAACAATGTTCATGGGTGAAATACTAGGGCCGTCTTAGAACGTGATGGGTCCCTCGACACAAACATGTATTACTGGGCCCTGTCATAAACATTACTTTTTTTACATTGCCATACCCTGACGACCCCCAGACTCGATGCGAGGTCAAAAATCTGGTGGGAGGAGTCGGGTACGAGTTTGGCAGCCCCTTAATTTTTTTTCAAACGCATGTATCAATACAAAGAGAGAGAGTGGACTTTAGCTTTCTGGCTTCTGGGAGTCATTAAAGTATTAGCAATATAAACTTAATAGAAATATTAACATTAAGTCTGAAATAGGGGGGTCCGGGAGGTCTCTCCCCCGGAAATTTTTTTGAAATTGTAGTCTTAAAAACTCAATTTTTGACAATATTTGGTGATGTTAGGGAAGTGTAGGTTCAGGGTTTCTCCTGCTGCAGTTTTTCGAAAGTGGAAATCCAAAAGCAGAATTTTAAATTATCTTCTGAAAACACAGTTTCAGAAGATCTTTGGTGATTTTAAGTCGAGATAGATTCCGATGCCATCCACCAGAAAATTTTCAAATTGAAGTCTTAAAAGCCTTTTTTGGTCAAGACTAGAGCACCGGCAGTTACTCGAAAAGTTCCAAAAGCGAAATTTTTGCTGACCTTCAGTGATGTTAGGAAAAGGAGTTTTCAGTAGACTCACCCCGGAATTTTTTTTAAATTGAAGTACTAAAAACGAGATTTAAAACGTTCTTCATTGATGATGCCAAGAGAGGAGGGGACGGGGCACTTTCCCAGAAAATTTTTGATAGTGTTAATTTGATAATGTTATTTTGAAAGCACAGTTTTAGACCATCTTTGGGAATGTTTAAAAAAATTGGAGAGGTCTGAATACTTTCCTCCAGCAAATTTTCGAAACTGGAATTCCATGTTATGGTGGGAGTGGATTCGGCTGCTCTCTTACGAAGTTATTGAAGCCCAATTGAAGAAATTGAAGCCCAAAAATTTAAATTTTATACGATCTTTGATGATATTAGGAGGGGGGGGGGGGAGGTTCTGGGGACCACCGAAATTCTTTCGACATTGGTTTTTATCAACTTATTTTCTTTTTAAACTGAGGGGCCCGAAACCGTGAGTTTGTACAGCGTACAGAATACTTCATGTTTCGTCAAAATTGTTTGAAACTCACATTTCGGCGGCCTTTGGTCTTTGATTTGGTAAATCTGATTTGGTAAATTTGATTTGGTCTTAATAATGTAGAGTATTTCATGCTCCTCAATGGTACTTTAAGATTGCCTCATGACCTCACGTCCACCCTTGTTGTAAGTTGCATTTTATAGCAATTTTGAATTGTCATTTATAAATAAAAGCGTCAAAGAGACCAAAAGTATTGTAACGGATTCGGTGCGACTTCCACTTTCTTGAAATGAAGACACAGTTCTTGATAAAAACACAGGAAATTTATTTACACTATGTACAGGAAAGATCTTCAACAACTGCTAAATTATTCATCAGCAATTAAGCAATTATCACACAACACCGTAAACTCAACGTTTACACACGTATTTACTTCCAAATACGAAAACAACACAGCGAAAATGCCTCGCTATAGACAGAGCAAAATGCTATCAGTTCGAAATATCAATCGAAACTGCCTGTTTATCCATCGCTAACGGCTTAAATACACCGAAAAGAATTTTCCACAACATTCTTACCTCTTCGCGAAATGCGTAGACCGTTATCAATGAAAAGAAAGAAAATAGGGGTCGTATACTTTAGCCGAATGAAAAAGGGGTTGTATATTCATTACGGGAAACTATTTACAGGTTACGTTCCTACAATAATTACTATTTACAGAATTTGTAACATTGCCCCCTTCCTAAGGACTGCACGTCCCGGGCAGTACAATCCCCAGAAAGGGTGCCAAACTTCTATCACAAGTTTACAAATATACACATTAATTAATAACTAACAGATACAGAAAACACAATAATAACAAGAAATATTACTTAACATTAAAAGCAAAAATTATCTACAACTTTTATGTTATCAACCATGGTTGTTTACGTAATACTCATGAACTATGGCCATAGTATGGGGCTAACCGATCATAATGTACAACCCTAGGTTTTGCATTAGGTGCTTTTTGGATCCTCACTACGACGTCATTTAGTCGGTTACGGACTTTGTAGGGTCCATCCCAATGCGACTGCAATTTGGGTGAAAGACCCTTCCGTCGGATGGGATTCCATAACCAAACCTTGTCGCCTTCGTTGAATTCATGTCCAGTAGACCTTGTGTCGTATCGGGTCTTCATCTTCTCCGCCGCGATGTTGATTCGCTCTCGTGCGAAGTTATGAACGTCTTCCAACCGGGCCTGGAGATCCTGGATGTACTCCTCAGGCGATGCAGGCGCATCCGGAGGACGACCGAAGACGAGATCACAAGGTAGCCGAAGCTCTCGTCCGAAGAGCATCTGAGATGGGGCAAATCCGGTAGTCTCGTGGACAGCACTTCGGTAGGCCAGCAGGAACAAAGGTAGCTTCTTGTCCCAATCCTGTTGATTTCTGGATACCATAAGCGAGAGATTGTTCAGGATTGTGCGGTTAAATCTCTCCACCATGCCGTCCGATTGTGGGTGTAGTGGTGTTGTCCTAGTTTTCTCAATTCCGAAAATTTGACATAGGTCCTTAAACACAGCAGAGATGAAATTCCTCCCTTGATCGGAATGAATCTGCAAAGGTGTTCCATATCTCGAGATCCAATGTTGAACTAGAGTCTCTGCTACGGTGGTAGCCTCTTGATCTGGAATGGGATATGCTTCCGGCCATTTGGTGAAGTAGTCGATGGAAACAAGAATGTATTTGTTCCCATCAGCAGTTCTTGGTAGAGGACCCAGGATGTCGATCCCAATTCGTTCGAAAGGAGCTCCAACGTTGTACAGATGCAGCTTCCCTCTGCTTCTCTTCTTCGGTCCTTTACGAGCAGGACAGGCGTCACAAGAATGGCACCACTTCTCCACGTCATCCTTCGCCTTGCTCCAGAAGAAGCGCTCCCGAACTTTATTGAGGGTTTTCAAGACACCAAAATGTCCTCCAGTCGCACTACTATGTATTTCTTTCAAAACATCTGAAATCCTTGATCGGGGAAGTAGTAACTGCCACCTAGATGCTTTACCGTCGTCAGATTCCCATTTCCGGTGTAGCACGCCGTTCCGTAAATGGAGTGAGTTCCATAAAGCCCAGTATCTTTTTGTTGCAGGACTGAAGATGGAAACGTCCTGCCAGCTAGGGCGTCGACTGTCACTTTCCATGAACTCTAAAATTGGTTTTATGTCGGGGTCTTCAAGTTGATCTTTTCGAACTTGGTCATCACTCCATGGATCAGGTTCTGATGATGTTGGAGTCACTGTCACCTGATAGGCGGTAGGGCTAGTCGTTCCATACTGTTTCTCGATTCGGGAACAATAGTGGCAGTTCTCAGGACAGGGTCTCCTTGATAAAGCGTCAGCATTACCGTGAGATAACCCTTTTCGATGCTTGATCTCCATGTCATATTCCTGGAGCCGCTGTATCCATCTGGCTATCTGGCCTTCCGGATTTTTGAAGTTCAAAAGCCAAGTTAATGAGGCATGATCTGTCCGAAGCAGAAATTTTCGGCCGTAGAGGTAATGATGGAAGTGTTCTACAGCTTTCACTATGGCCAGTAACTCCTTTCTGGTGACGCAGTAATTTCGCTCCGACTTTGATAAGCATTTGCTCCAGTAAGCGATGACAAGTTCATTTCTGTCAATTTCTTGGGATAAAACAGCTCCAATTCCCTCGTTGCTCGCATCAGTGTCCAGGATGAAGGATTTTTCAGGCTGAGGATAGGCGTTGATGTTAAAGCCTCCTTCAGTCGTAGAAATGCATCTTCGCATTCTTTTGACCATTCAAACTTTTGCTTGCTCTCCGTCAGCTTATGCAAAGGTCGTGCAATGTTGGAAAAACCCTTCACAAACTTCCTGTAGTACGTGCAGAGCCCCAGGAAACTTCGCAACTGATGGATGTTTTCGGGACGACTCCAACTGCTGACCGCAGATACCTTCTCTGGATCGGTTTGTACACCCTCAGAAGAGATGATGTGACCAAGGTAGTTCACTTCCCGGCGGAACAAATTACATTTGGACGGGCTTAACTTCAGATTGGCTTCCTTAAGCTTTTGCAGCACCTTCCTAAGATTTGCCAGATGTTCTTCGAAACTGCGTCCCACGATGATGATATCGTCTAAGTAGACCAGACAGGATTCGTAGGAAAGTCCTCTTAACACTGTCTCCATAAGACGCTCGAACGTAGCTGGTGCATTGCAGAGGCCGAAGGGCATCACTTTAAACTGCCATAAGCCTTGTCCAGTTGTAAACGCTGTCTTCTCTCGGTCATCAGGGTGTATTTCAACCTGCCAGTAGCCGCTCTTCAAGTCCAGGGTCGAAAACCACTTGTGTCCGGAAAGAGTGTCCAAGGTGTCGTCTATCCTTGGAAGAGGGTAACTGTCTTTCTTGGTGATTTCATTCAGCCGTCGGTAATCAACACAAAATCTGGTGGAGCCATCTTTCTTTCGGACCAAGACGATGAGAGAGGCCCAAGGACTGGATGACGGTTCGATTACATCATTCTCCTTCATCTCTTTCAGGAGGGTCTCAACCTCTTCCTTCTTGGCAAACGGTAGTCGTCTTGGATGCTGTTTAATAGGGGGGTGTTCTCCAGTGTAGATCCTATGCTGCGTTAAATTCGTACGGCCAACATCCTCCGATGTAGATGAAAACAGATGCTTGAAGTCATCCACCAATTGTTCCGCAGCAGTTCTTTGGTTTTTCGTTAATGGTGCACTCCCAATTAACTTCGATGTCAAGGACTCAGAAGACACAGTCTCGGGGGAATTGATTCTTCTATTGATGATGATCAGTTTACTGGAGATCTTATGATGATGCAGTTTACTGGAGTACAAGTTGCCAACACTTCACCTTTTCGGATATTCCTTGGCCTTTCACTCACGTTGGCGACTCTCACAGGAATTACATCCTTAGAAAGGTCCACAAGCGTAGATGCTACCAGCACTCCTTTTAGGCTATTGCTTAGGTTAGGGTATTCAATGAGTCCAAATCGAAAACTATTGCTTTCTTCAAGGGAGCCAGGTATTAATGATTCTGACCTTGAGGGAATCGATAAATCTGTTTGGGCTATTATTTGATGAGCGGATTTTACATCACTTTCTGCGGGGAAAACGGCTATGTCTTCTCTCATCGAGTGCAGCTCATTAGTCTTGAAGTCGAGAGTGAAGTCATATTTCTTCAAAAAGTCCAATCCGAGAATGAAGGGGTCCGTGATATTAGCGACGAATGCCGTATGATGGTAGGTGGCATTCCCGAACACTATTTCCAAGTCCACTTTACCGTCAATCTCGATTTTGTCACCTGTCACAGTCTGGAGACTTACGCGTGGCGATGTCCACAGCAGTTTCAATCCAAATTCACGAGCCACATCTGTCCTAATGATTGTCACATTGGCTCCAGTGTCGACAATCAGTCTGCAGGGGTTTCCATTTACATGGGCGTGAATGAAAAGTCCATCACTGCCACTACTAGAAGAGGAAATCTGCAGAGCTCTGGTGGTGGTGATTTCCTTCCCTCGTGTAGCTTGGCGAGCCGGACAACTCCTTCGCAAGTGTCCTTCACTACCGCATTTCTAGCACTTCTGCTCTTGTTTCTTTTCGGCTGTTATGCTGCTCAGATGTCTTGCCAAGTCATCGAGTTGTCTCTCGAGTTCAGCGAGGTGGGACGACCTGGAATCAGACTCATCAGCTTCCAGAGTTCGGATGGGATGGCGATCCACACGGGTTGCTTGCTGGGCGGCCTCCCACTTCATCGCATACACAACAGCAGAACTCAGGTCTTTGACATCCGCCATCCGTAGAGCTTTCTGGATTTCCGGATCTCGAACCCCGTCGATGTAGTAGTTGAGTGCCAGGTGGTCTCGAACATCCGCAGGGCAGTCGCAAAAAGCAAGATGAGACAGTCTCTCGACGTCCGCCGCTAGCTCTTGCAGGGTTTCCCCAGTTTTCTGGAAACGGGACTTCAACTGGAGTCGGCTGAAATCTTTCTGGCACTTCTCACCGAAGCGAAGCTCCAACGCAGATGTGAGGGCGGCGAAATCCAGGCGCTGGCCGTCCGGAAGGGTCTGGAGAATGTCCGCTGCATCACCTCTCAGGGATGCTGCAAGATGGCAGGCCTTGGTAGCAGAGTCCCATCCGTTCGCTTCCGCCACTATCATGAATTGAGTTTTGTAAACCTGCCACGAAGTTTTCCCATCAAATGTGGCAAGTTTAATGGACGGTCGAGCAACCGATGTGGGAGCGCCAAACTGTACAGAGCTGCTTTCCGCGGTCGCCAATCTCCTTTCCAGGTCTTTAAAGATCTCCTCTTTAAGTAGATGAAATCTTCTATCTTCATCTTCAAATTTATTTTCTACAGCATTGAATCGGCTTTCAACGGTATCAAATTTTTCTTCAATTGCATCAACTCGATGCTCTATGTCATTAAATTTATTTTCCATCACAGTCTTTACCGAAATAAGGTCGTTTTTAATTTCTCCTTGGTTAGACGTTAAGTCCTTTTTCAGCACCGTTAAATCGCTTTTTAACTGGTCTTGATTTGCCAACATACTTGCAGTCAGATCACTTTTTAATTGTTCTTGATTAGCCGCCATATCATTTTTTAATTGTTCTTGATTTGCAGTAAAACTTGCAGTCAAATCACTTTTTAATTGGTCTTGATTAGCCGCCAAACTTTCGGTCAAGTCACTTTTCACAGCATTAATTGCTTCCAGAAGTTGTTTTAATTGGTCATCCATTGCGCGAGTAATCACCATAAAAACAAAGTCTATAAATTCAAACAGTCTTTATGAAAAAAATGTCCAAAGTCACACTTACTCCAAGAAAGTCCTGAAGTAGCCCCACGTTGGGCGCCAAATTGTAACGAATTCGGTGCGACTTCCACTTTCTTGAAATGAAGACACAGTTCTTGATAAAAACACAGGAAATTTATTTACACTATGTACAGGAAAGATCTTCAACAACTGCTAAATTATTCATCAGCAATTAAGCAATTATCACACAACACCGTAAACTCAACGTTTACACACGTATTTACTTCCAAATACGAAAACAACACAGCGAAAATGCCTCGCTATAGACAGAGCAAAATGCTATCAGTTCGAAATATCAATCGAAACTGCCTGTTTATCCATCGCTAACGGCTTAAATACACCGAAAAGAATTTTCCACAACATTCTTACCTCTTCGCGAAATGCGTAGACCGTTATCAATGAAAAGAAAGAAAATAGGGGTCGTATACTTTAGCCGAATGAAAAAGGGGTTGTATATTCATTACGGGAAACTATTTACAGGTTACGTTCCTACAATAATTACTATTTACAGAATTTGTAACAGTATTTTAACTTTTTTCAACCACTGAGGTTTCCCTGTTTTTTTTTTTTAATTTATTCATTTATTTTTTATTATACCAGTAAAAATATATTGGCAGCCCCAGGACCCGTCTAACTAAAAAAGAGGTCTTGGGCCCACATTAATTTGGAGGCCCCCTGGAGACTACAGTGTTTGATTTACATTTTTAAAGCACGAATGCACTTTTGGAGGCCTCTTTATCTAATCACACAACTATGTATAAATCACTTATGTGCATTTATGAATCCCCTTTGGGCCCCCTCATAATCGTGACCAAGTAAATTAATAACCAAAGATCTTCAAAAATGCCTTTACAAGACTACAAGTTTTCAAACTTTCTGGGGGAGAAGCGAGACTCCCCTGTATTTAAGACACATCTATACTAATAATATAAAGCTGTAGAGTTTGTTTGAATGAGCTAATCTCAGGAACTACTTGTTCGAATTGAAAAATTCTTTTTGTGTTGAATAGTCCATTCATTGAGAGGGAGGCTATAGGCAGGGTTTGCGTTTACGTGTTATAGAGGGTTTTTTTACGCAAATTCGCAGGAAAAGGGACGCAACTCCTGCGAAAAATCAGGTCCCAAGGACCCAAAAAAAAAAAAATTGGAGAAAGTGCTAAATATCTATTTAGTAAATGCTTTTAAGCTTCAATGACCAGGAGAATCAACAGAAAGGGATTAAAATGACCTTATCTATTTATCAGCTATTCAAACATACCCCTATTGTTGACCAGTCAATGGAATTTCAGTGATAAGACTGGAACTTACAGTGACCTCCTGGGCAGAGTTCAAGGAGCAAGTTCATAAATAGCCCATTGTACTGAATTCTAAGAATAAGCTCTCCCTCAACTTTTATCTTGAGGAAATTTCTGAAAACAGCAATAAAGACTAAAAGTATGAGTGGTTTCAATGCAATCTTTAGGATTATTACAAGACAACTGTATAGTAAAAATATAGCTATTTTGCATTCATGTAACCAGAATTACTTTAGAAAATTATTATTTTGCATCCCCAATTTAAGGAGGTCTATTCCAATATCTCTATTTCAACAGGATAATGGCAGGTAGCTAGTCAACAATTTTAATCATTTATAACTTCATATTTGATTGGCAAATGCATCAAATCTAAATTAGCTAAGCTTACCCGCTTTGGGCTCCCTGGAAGAGCAAAGCAGGTTTTTTAAATGTTTGTAAAGTTTGACAATAAATAAATACGGAGTTTGAAATAATACAAAAATCACTTTTCATTTTGAAGTTCAAGATCCCTGCTAGGAAATAAAACTAAAATTGTTGCGATAAAAATCCAAAAACTACAACTTTCCAGCGTTCTTCGAAAACCACTTTGGGCCACCCTCCCCTACTTTTTAAGAGAAGTTTTGCAAAACACAAAAGTTACTTTTATTTTTTAGTTTTCTAGGTACATACAAAGTTTAAGTATTTTTGATAGTAATTATTTTTAAAATATTGAAAAGTTTTTTGATGTTTAGTTTTAAAGGTAATGCAAAAAACATTCAAATATATTGTAATCAGATTCTTGTGGATAAGTTATTAAAATGAGAGAGTGACGTTTTAAGGACAGGCTTGCATGAATTTTTACCTTTCGAAAAAAAAAATCGCTTTTGTGAAGTTTTGTTTAAACTTTTAAGGGTTAAAAGCAGAAGGGTGCAGCACCCTCCTAAAAACTCTTGGGGGAAACAATTGGGAAACCTGTCCCCTTTCCTTTTAATGTTTTCAAACAAATTATAAGATTATGTTTTTAAAATTTCAACGTCGAAAATTTCCGAAAGAGAGTCACCGGAGTCCCTATAGTAACTACATGTAGTTTAAAAATTGGGTAGAGTATACTTCAGTTTTTAAATGCTTCCAAAAGAGATCACTGGGACTACTCTTCTCTCAAATGTGACCAATGATAGTTTTGCGTTTTCTAATAGTTCAAAGTTGAAACATTTTCGTAGAGAGCTCCAGATGCTTCCCTGTTCCATTAATTTTACCAACGGTAACCTAAAATTGCAATCCTAAAACTTCCTATTTCGAAGAATTTCTGGAAAGAGCCCTCAACATACTATTGTAAACAAAAATAGACTAAAATAGACTTCAATTTTAAAAAAAAGAAAGGTTAAGCAAACAAAATTGTGGGGGAACCCCTTCTTTTCCCTCCACTCAACATTGAAAATTGCGGTTTTTGACATCGACTTTGAAAATATCGCTATGGATTGCAACTAGAACTCTTCTCCTGATTATTTTCTCCTTATAGACCAACCAATTGCGAAAATTTTCCAGGGGAATTTACCTGATTTACCCTTTATCGTGTCCTTTCTCTGTTGTCAGTATTGAAGCCTAAATATGTGCTTTTTCAAACAGATAACCATTAGTATCCTTCTTTGAAAGCACATAAAAAATGCATCACAGTTAACTTTATTTTACGGATCACAATTTTCTTGTTTTAGAACTTTAAAAGTTGATTTAGAAACTTAAAGGAAAATGGGAACTAGCAGTAGTTTGATGTCTTTGCTAGACTTGGAAGAATCAAGATCCGGTACTAGTTAATTTAACTTTTTTAATTTACAGAGGTGGACCAAAATACTTCTTTGTCGACTGGGCCAAAGTCAGCCAGTCCGCCCCTGTGTACATCTAAAGCATAATAAAGTTTGAAACATAATGTTTTTCACATTAAAAGCTATCAGTTCTAGTTAACTTTAGTATTTTCAGAACTCTGTACCTCATAATTATAACTGCCATCGTGTGTAGCAGAACTTATTCGTTTTGTTCCTGACTTATTGCAGCTCTATAGTTAAATCTGTATGTTAGCATTTTGTACACAAACTAAAGCTTACATTCTTTTCATTTTTGATTAAGTTTTAATTATTTTTAAATTTTATAGTTAAGTTTCATTTAAAATTATAGTTAAGTTTTAAAATTCAGAAAGCATCTCCTTTTTTTGGGATATAGGCATCACATACTAGAAATCCTGGCTACTAATGAACTTGAACTATTATATACACAATGATGTTCCCATCAATTTTTCTTAGGGTATACACCCAGTAATCCATTATGCACAATACATGTATATGATCATATACACAATATGTCATAATATGAAAATTTTTGAAGTTTGAGGGTATATGCTATATTTCTAAAAAAATGTTTGAGAGTATACAGCATATATGGTGTATACCCTATGAGAACATCACTGTCTATACATCAGGACCAGAAATTGCCATATTTGATCAATCAAAAGACTTTTTCTCCTATATAAGCCAAGAAAACTATGAATCATTTGATTAACACACTCCTGATTATATTTTAATAAAACATAACCAGGATGATAAATGAAAAGCAGTGGTAATAGAATAATCAAAATCATGTTGTGCAGTTCCTTAGGCAACAACTAAAAGAGCGTGATTGTTTAGAATTTTTAAAGCTATCACTGATTGCTCTTAGTTAGGCTGATCACATTTCTTGTGAGTACGTTTAGTTCACCTGGTGCTCATCACTGGGCAAGATGGATCGCAAAAGGCATTTACTGCTTGAAGATTTTGTGCTTTTGCAAGGAATTCAAGCTAGCATAATAGAGATCCAAGCATTGAAAAGAATATGTTCGCTCATGACAACAAATCTATGTAAAAATGTGATTCAATGCCCCCTGTAGCCAAGCCTCATAATGACTTACATCTTCTACAAATACCAGAACTATAAAGAAACTAATAGTGAAGTGACTCGCATAGCACTTAAAAAATTTAAAGGACAACTTTTGGTATCTAAGTGTGGATTTAGTTGTATTATGCTTTTTCTCAGATTTCGTCCCTCCAAAGAAAAAAGCTGCCATGGTTAAAGCTTTACAACTACCAAAATCTGGAAAGGATTTTAGAAGACTAGAAGTCTCAAAGGTATTAAATCTTTTCGGAGTGAACCATTGTTAGATTTTGTTACAGAACAGACTCAGAAACTGTTTACCGTAATGAAATTTTATACTAATTTTTTACAAGCTGATTTTCATACAGGGTGGCGACAGGAACTGGAAAAAAAAGTTCCCTGACTTTTCCCTGATTAAGTTCACCAAATTTCCCTGATTTACGTTACCAATGATAATGGTTTTCTTTCTTTGCTCTACCTGAAAATTTGCCCTACCCTTTGCATATTAAATAAAATGCAGTGTTTACAACGGTTTAAGCTGTAAATTAAAAATATATATTGAAAAGATGCTCCTTTTTTTTTTTTGGTAAAAACAGTACATTTAATTTTCGACACAGAAATCTTATAGGAAATCTAAAACAAATACTTTAATTGAGGGAACCAGTTAACATAAGAATTTTAAGAAATTATCAAAACCACTCTTAAAGACATATCTAATCATGATGCAAATAAAAAAATTTAAATGGAAATAATCTTGAACTGAATTTTCAAGCAGTATAGTTGTTGCTGCAAGAATGATAAGTGATAGTTCAAGTATAGAAGTAATGTAGTTTTACTTACGTAAATCATTAACGAAACCCAGAAAGAAAGAATTCAATTGGACAAAGATTAAGCCGAAGCTTAAACAAAAAGAAAAGAAATTGTCAGTAACCATGAACCGCAAGAAAGGAAAAGCTGAACGGAAAACCATGAAATAAAATAAACAGAAACAAAAAATATTCGAAAAAAGGAAAAATAAAGATAAATAGAAGAAAATGGGGGGGGGGGGATATATATGGTTTTAAAATAAAAGAGTTTTAAAGTCTGAAAAAAAAAACCCTTCGTGTAATCTGAAGTGACAGCGAATAATACCATAGCAAAAAAAAAAAAAAAAAAAATTTATTTTCAGTCAAAATTTAATTTTAGCTATTAAATTAAAAACGCCAAGTGATAACTTTTAAGATTTTATCAGCCTTATTAAAAAAAAAAGATTGTACCTTGAAATTGTGATAACAGTATGCTAAATAATTCAAGACAATGAATAAAGGCAAGGGAGCAAAGTCAATAATGACGGCTTCCTCTTTGCCTGTAGGGTGTTTATTTTACGTAGCATGGAATGCTTAGAAAGAAAATTCAAGCTAGCTAAAGTGAACAACTTTACAGACACAGAAGCAATCTTAGGAAGCTCATCCTAAGATTGAACACTTTGACCTTGAGGAAAAAAGATGCACAAATATGGGGCAGTGTATAATCATACCGCATTAATTTTACTTTTTTAAAACAAATAATTAGTAAAAAACTCGTACGGAATAAAAATACTTCAGTTTTCAAAGAATCATTTTTTTTCTTCATTTCATCAATTTTCCCTGAATTTTTGTTATTTTTTCAAAATGCCCTGATATTTCCCTGAGTGATAAAGTTCCCTGACTTTTCCCTCATCTCCCTGATCTGTTGCCACCCTGTCATATGTGAGCTAAAAGAAATGATTACACCCAAATTAGGAAGTAGTGTTGGCATTGAAGTGCTGAGTGAGCAGTTAAATATTGGCGAGAGATTTTAATTTGAAACTTACTAATGATGAAGAACAGCGTCAACTCAGTTTTCAAATAGCAGAAATCAAACTGAAAATTGGTGGAATTTCCGTTAAAATTTTTTAAAAAGTAATTTCAGCAGAAAGAATATTTAAAATTTTATTTATTGCTCATTAACATTATTAAAAGAAAAGTATGAGAGAAAATGTTCTTGTGTTAAATTTTATAAAAGTTAGAGAAACAAAAATATTTCTCAATAAATTAGGTTTTTAAAACTTTTAAGGGTGTTGAGTCCTCACTTAATACTCTTCAAATGGTATAAAATTTTGCAAGACAGTTATTTACATCAAATGTCACAATTATCCATGGTATGCGAGTTGAAATTCCAAACTTTTTTCCCCCCATACAACTTTGGAACAGTCTACTCATCAGTCTACTACTAACTCAGTCTACTGCTAACTCATTAATATTTAAAGTAAGTTAAATATGATGGAAAAAAATCCGAAATGAGGAATTGAAGGGTGTTAGTATTTTAGTCAAATTTTCATTTAGATAAATAAAAAAAAAAGAAATAACCCATTATTATTTCTTCTAAAATACGTTTTTTCCCCATGCAGAGATTGCAGATCGTGTTCGGACAAAGTGCTCTGATGTAAACAACATTGAATCGGTAGTGACGTCATTCGGGCGATTCACTCATCTGAAATGGATTGGGTTTTGGTTAGTTCCCGCATGTGATAACCGTGATGTTTTTCTAAAGTTTTCGTGAGTGGCAACAGTGCGTGTTATTTTGCATAAGCGATTGAAATTTTGACTGTTGGTTGTTCCACCATGTGGTTTCACGGTATTTAATGCTGCATTTTTGAGAGCTCGCTCTCTCTCTCTCCTATATTTTTCTTGTGTGTACTGTGTGCACGTTTGTGTCGTCCTATCCAGTTCAGATGAAAATGGCTTCATTATATTGGAATGTTATTTCGTATAGATGCATCTATTCTAAAGTAATTCGAAATAAGGTTTTAGCCATTTTTGACGAGATGTTGTTCGTTTCAGTATAATGTTTTATGTTTAATGTTCCTGTTGAACTGGATTCAATGTAAGTAAAATACATTGTCTAAGAATTAGCTCTGCTAAAATAAAAGGATATTTTTTTTCTTCTGGACTTTGTTTGTCATGTGCTTATTTTAACTACTACTCTGCTACAAATTTCTGAGGACTGAAATGCTTCCTTCAGCCCTACAAAGGGAACCGAACAATACAGGATTTCTGGTAGTTACACATAGACGAATACCGTAATTCCGAAGAATAAACAGAAAACTATCACTGTTCGCTTCAGTAAAGAGGAAGGTGAATGAAAATCGTAGGCTTAATGTGCAGATCAGAAAGGATTAGAGAATTTCACTTCCTACTCATAAAGTTGGAATTATAGTGTCATGTACACATGTTTATGGGTAGAAATCCTACCTTGAAGTTTCATCAGAATCCTCAGAACGACGCTTAGATGCTGCACGTGTTGTCCCTGGGTCAAAATCTTTTCCACTGGGGGTAGCCTGTAATACAATACAATGATTAGTTTCAAACAGGGAGGACTTTGTGTGATGTTACAAAATACAGTCAACGCGTAATTATCCGTGCGGCCTTTCACACTTTAAAAAAAAATTTCTTTTTTGTCCACGATTAATTCAATGTAGATTAATGCACATATTTTAATTTTACAAAGTGCAAAATATATTTTTTAACATATCTATTTCTTTCTATCCTTCCCTTCATCAAAATAAAAAAAAATGTCTCAAAATTTATTTAAAAATGCCGAAAAAAAAAAGTTTACTGCATTAATTTTGATAATATTCAGATTTTTAAAATAAATAAATACATTTTTTAATTTTAATTCCCCCCCCCCGAAAAGATTTAAGTTACATATCAAATTGCAGTGCATTTATAGCTGCATTCTTTAAAGATTTATTATTAGTATTTTACTTAATCTTACTCAACTAAAAAGTAAAAAGTCTTAAAGCAAAAGCTATTAAATGACTAAAAACAAACTATTTAAGACATCAATACGAAATATAGTTCAAAGTAAATTCAAATTATTGAATTGAGTATTTAAAACTTTTTCGTTGAGAAGCACTTTTGTCATGCATTGAGCTCTACCATTGAGCACGCTCTCCTCCCCTCCCCCACTCCAGGAAAGTTTTGAATTAGAGAAATATTAAATTTGGAAATGTTTTTCGATCTTTTGCACCCCCCCCCCCCAAGAATATATCGATATATCGAAAATATCGATATTTGGAGAGCGATATATCGCAGTATTAAAATTCTGATATCGCCCAGTCCTAGTGGTTAGTCATTTTAGTTGAAGAATGTTTATTTTACATCGGGAGGGGGCTTTACTTATTCAGAGAACTCTTTTTACCTTTATCATTTTTTTAAACAATATCCTTTCGATTGTTTTGTTCTTTTCAAGAGGCGGACGTGGCAGCGGGATTTCCCGTTTGTTCTCGATGGGTAATTAGTTTTTTACACTTAATATCTGAGGACGCTTTTTATCCTTTGAGAATGGCTGAAGGAACAAACCATCAAGTACGGGAGAAAAATAGTTTATAAAACAACTGCTCGGTGGGCATTAGATAAATCAAGCTGTAATAAATACTATACACATTCTGACACCAAGCAGCTTAAAACAGCTTTTTTCTTTTTACTTATTTTTTTCAGCAAACGGTTCAAACACTTGATAGTATATTGAAATTCTTTAACTTTTCAATTTATAAAGTTTGAACAGAACAACGTCTGTTGGGTCCCCTAGGTAAATTATAAATAGGCAAATGTGGAGCCAAGGGCAATAGTTAAGAGAACTTACTTTTTTCAAAATGAACAAATTGGAAATATGAGCTGAAAGTTACAGTACCAAAAGAAAGAACAATGTATTGGAAGATAAAACCTGCATTGAAACATTATTTTTTATTTTTGGCAGTAAATTTGTACCTTCAAAAACAGGTGGTAATTTGTCACTTCTTTTTTATACGGAGCAAAGTGAAAAAAAATAAATTTTTTTTGAATGAAATATTTTCTATTTGATTGTAACAAGATATCATTGATCAAACAAATGAGTAAAATTAAAGAAAGAATTAATAAAAAGGAAACAATAAACAAATAAATAAGTTAATACATGAGAAAAAGTAAATGAGAACTAAAATTGTGAATTAATAAAAAAAAAATAAGTAAATGAATGAATAAACAAGGGAATTATTAAATGAAGGATGGTGAAGGAAATAATGAATGAATACGTAAGTGATTTGATAAAAGACTGTATACACAAATGAAACAAACTATTTCACTTTGCTCATCCACTTTGTCTGGCATGCTATGTGCAAAGAATTTTTTAAAAAAGATAATATTAAGCAAATAAATACGGCACTGAATATTAGAAGGTCGAAATTAATATTGTATAAATGTTAATAACAAGAATATTATCATTCAATAGATGATAAAAACTAATTTTTGACTTAGAACAAAATATTACAGTATGAATATCAATTTTTGAAAATGGCTTGTATTGTCATATTCTTTGATTTTCAGAAGTAATTTTTTCTTTTATATGGCCTTTTTCAGGCTCATGCTACTTCACACCAGTGGCGTAGCAATAAATTTTTCATTGTGGAAAGAGTTTATAAACACATAAATAGACACATGTGTAAGTAACTACAATTGTTGTAGTGTTTTGTGTGGGGTGGAAGGGGGGATTCTAGCATCGCTTATAACATCAAATAATTTGGTGGCATGATATAACACCATAAAAAAACAACAGTGTTCTACTATGTCACATAAATGTAACATGATATATCACTACTCCCCAATTCCAACTCCACTAAACATCATTGATTTAAATTTTAAAGAAATTTTAATAAATTTTTAAAAAATTTTAAAAAAATCAATGATTTTTAATGAACAGTGAAATTTTGTTACAATGAATACCAATACAACGAAATATCCACTTCAAAACAGTACATTTTAGTCTAAATTTAATTTCCATTGCATTGCTTGAGTTCTAATACAGTGCACAACCTTTTATCCGGGAACCAAAAAACCGGGGAAACCAGAAAACCGGCAACCTTTTGCCGATTTTCCCGCCAGTTTTTAAAAATACGCATTTTTGGGGATATTTGAAAAACTAAGCATTTTTTTTTGAAATAATTAAAAGAAAATGAGCGGTTTCTTAATGAATACTATATTACTCATCTATAACTCGGGGAAATGTTTACAAACATGAACTTCAAAGGGTTGTCTTTAACGCAGGGAAACATTTCCGGAATATTTTCTTGAACTAAAAAGTACACACGTAAGTCTGAAATTTTTGTGTTTTATTCCAACTGAAAACTAAAGAAATGAATATTGTCAGATTATAATGCAATATTTTATTGAATGGCCTTTAATTAAAACCGTTTAGAGCGGAAGTGACGTCGCAAAAGCGCGTGAAACGCCGCGATTCTTGAATTTTCCCGATAGTTGATGATGGAATCCAGAAATTGTTAAACGCAAGACTGTAATAAGGCTGCAGGAACTCATAAATTAAACTTCAACTAATATTAACGTAATGCAAAAGCAATAGTTATCAATAATCGCCAACGCCAAACCATTACAAAAAAGTGAAAAAAAAAAAACGTGTTCATGAAAACAAATTCTCTCATACACTATAGTAGAAGAATCGCACATTTACGTTCAAAAACTTGTCTTTTGCTCTTCCCTTCATTCTCTTTCATTTTAAAAAATCGAAAATTGGTTCTTTTCTTTCCTTTTCAAAATGAATGTGAGGGTCTCAAGTCTTATTAAATAACTTTAGGTTTTTGGCGTTTAAATTATTCTCTCACTAGTAGTTTTTAATGTTTCGATATTGATAAGCATTTTTGAACTGCTTTCTTCTTATTTTAATGAGTTTTCCTATTCGTCAGTTTTCCCATTAAATGAATGCAAATCGTTTTCTAATCCTTCTGTTTCATTGTTTAATAATTAGTAATTCAACTATTAATTGTTATTGTGTAAGAGGTTATTGTTCAACTTTTTCAAACTACAGCCCGCCAGGTGATCAGTAATTCTGGCCCATGGGCTCTTTGCAGTTGGACAGCCCTGTTCTAAATGAAATAGTTAATTATTAATTATGACTTCAATTATTTGCCTTGCCAAACATTTTATGCGATATTTCAGTGGGGCTCTGTTATTTATCTCAATAGAATACTTCAACATATCATTAATGGGGAGTTTACTGTACTCTTCATTATCCGGGCAAGTTACTGCTGCAATAGGAACGGGGGACCTTCACATGTGCTATATACTCTTCTTTGGTTCAACAATGCAACTGCAACTATCTTAGAAAGCAAGCCCTAATCAGAAATACAGTTTAGATAAACAATGGCACAGCTTTTCCTTTCTTGCGGTTCACGGTTACTGACAATTTCTTTTCTTTTTGTTTAAGCTTCAGCTTAATCTTTGTCCAATTGAATTCTTTCTTTCTGGGTTCGTACCTAAGAGAAAGCTCTTGGCCTTTGCTTTCATTCCTATTGGTTCCTGATCGGTTTATAATTTTCTCATTGGTGTTTGGCTAATCCGCTATTTTTATCTTTTAAGCTGCATGCTTATTTGCTCTTGGCTTTTGTCAGATGTCTTTTCATCCATAAGCTCATTACTTTTTGCATTGAAAAAGGCATTCCCTGTAACGTCGAAACACGTGTCTGCTGTAATTGGCAAATTTGTGCTTTTTTTAATGTTGTTTTTCTTACTTTACTGTTCAGAACAAAGGTATTTATTTATCTTATTTACAGGGTTTATACTCTATTTGGATGAAAAAATTCCATGACTTTTCCAAGACTTTTTCATGACTTCATAAAAAAATTTCATGACCTTTTTACATGAAGAGAATAGTACTATTTAATTTCAAACTGGAAATTTTTTGGAAATGAGCATTAGCGAAACTTCTACGTGAATGCTTCTACCTCATCGAAGCACTCACTTGTGATTGAAAAAATATCAGTGTACACCTAAAAACTAAACTATTCTTATTTGTCTTCATCATAAAAGTCTTCTAACTTTGTCTTCAACAAAGTTAGTAAAACTACAGTGAATGAAATATAAGGGTGCTTATATGTCTAATAATCTTTATAAACAGGTAGAATGATAATGAATGGGACAGAGGTTGAATTAGTCATTACTAAGTTTCAATACATTTGCTTCAAAGGTTGCCTTTTAGCACCAGCATTGCATTTAAGCATACACATAGCTTGACAGTATTTTGGTTCATTAAAGAAAAGCCATTCTTTAGTAAATTCATGTTTCTAAACCAGATATTTATATTTAAAAAAGGAAAAACATTGAGTAGCGAATAAATCTTCTGATTCAAATGTTCTTGTTTACTTATTTGCACATTTTTAAATGCATATAAATTAGTAGGTTGAGAAATTCCTGAACATAGGGTTTGATTCCTGACATTCAATGTAGCAGTGGGTCACATGGAGTTCTGCAGGCCGTATGTTGGGCAGTACTGTTTTAGAGTATTAGAATTCCCCTATTTCTGTGTTTTATCACCTGACTAAAGATCTTCATTTTCTAAAACTTTCAACAAATTGAATTAAACTCTGATAAGTTTAGTAATCAAGTTTTTACGAGTGATGGAAACAAACTCGGATGCAATTGAATTGCATTTTTTAAAGTGGGAGTGGCAAAATCAAGAATATGCAAGTTCGGTACTACAGAATATAAAAAGTCTTGAAAATAATGGTAAATGCAAAATGAGTGATGTCCAAGCAGTAAAATGACATTGCAAAAAAAGACGAGCGGCTGCTACAGAAGTGGATGTAATGAGATTTCAAAATTCAGAATTGTTTTTGGGATCGTTCAATTTTCCAGTTTTAATATGTAAGACTGTTAAATCACTCAATATTTCTGATACTCTTTTAGCAACTGTTACTTTCTCTTTGCCCAGGACATTTTTCCATGACTTTAAATAATTTTTCATGACTTTGAACGAAAATTTCAATTTTCCATGACTTTTCCAGGTCTGAAATTCACTAAATTTTTTTCCATGACTTTCCAGGATTTCCATGACCCGTACGAACCCTGTAATCTTAATGGCACATGTTGTACAACAACTTTATCAATCTAAAGCTTTAAAAAAAATCTTAAATTTCTCACAAGAGCAGGAAAAAAATGAATTTCAATGCTGGAAGTAACACGGTAAACAAAGGGAACCAAATGGAGCTTGCCTCCATGCATTTTTCAAGTTTGTAAGATCATAGAGGAAATTAAAATTAAAAATTTCTGTTTAAATAATTATTCTTGATTTCCATGAAATGATGTCTGCTTATTACAACATCAGGAGTGCCCACTTCCCCCTTCAAGTCCCCCCCCCACCCATAAAAAAAGAGAATAATACCCCTCAACCTCCCTAAAACTTTCAATGGCATAGTCTGCACTATGATCGCCCCCCCCCCCCAGGTGGGCACGCTTACAACATGAAGCAGACGAATAAATAATGAGAAGTTAGGAAAATATTGAAAGACGTGCAGTTCAGGTGAATCTCAAGAAACCAATGACTTAATCAGTACGATAAGGGAAAAGGAAGGATGGGTTTCATACCCCTTTGTAGCAACAAAGAGATTTCTCAAATACAGCATCCCAGAGATATTCGATATTCACTTTGTTGTTTAGATGCAAGTCCCTAGCATTTCTATGTACTTTTAAAGTTACTCAACAAAAACTATTACAGTGAAGCACCGTTTATACGTTTCTCTTCTATACGTTTTTATCATTTATACGTTTTTTAATTTGGTACCTGCAGAGTTTACTACATATTAATGTATCCTGCTATATGTTTTTTCCATTTGTACGCTTTTTTCATACAGTTCCTTCAGAAACATATAAACAATGCTTCACTGTATTATGCATATTTTCCTGCACATTAGTGGAAAATAGATGTCTTGCCTTTTTTTTTATTCTTTACTAATAATAAAGCAGAAAGTCTCTCTGTCCGGAGGATGTCTGTAGGATGTCTCTCTGGATGTCTGTGACGCGCATAGCGCCTAAACCGTTCGGCCGATTTTCATGAAATTTGGCACAAAGTTAGTATGTAGCACAGGGGTGTGCACCTCGAAGCGATTTTTCGAAAATTCGATGTGGTTCTTTTTCTATTCCAATTTTAAGAAAAAAAACTATCATAAATTACGAAATTATCGTAACGTGGAACCGTAACATGGGCACAAGCCAATTGGCGAGATACGAAATGATCATAACGTGGAACTGTAACGTCGGTACAAGCCAATTGGCGAGAAAATCCACCATACATTATTCTTTATCTTCTTTACTAATAATAAAGCAGAAAGTCTCTCTGTCCGGAGGATGTCTGGATGTCTGTGACGCGCATAGCGCCTAAACCGTTCGGCCGATTTTCATGAATCTTCTTTATCTTTACTAATAATAAAGCAGAAAGTCTCTCTGTCCAGAGGATGTCTGGATGTCTGGATGTCTGTAGGATGTCTGTAGGACGTCCGTAGGATGTCTGTAGGATGTCCGTAGGATGTCTGTGACGCGCATAGCGCCTGGACCGTTCGGCCGATTTTCATGAAATTTGGCACATAGTATGTAGCATGGGGGTGTGCACCTCGAAGCGATTTTTCGAAAATTCGATGTGGTTCTTTTTTTATTCCAATTTTAAGAAAAAAAAAACTATCATAAATTACGAAATTATCGTAACGTGGAACCGTAACATGGGCACAAGCCAATTGGCGAGATACGAAATTATCATAACGTGGAACTGTAACGTCGGTACAAGCCAATTGGCGAGAAAATTCACCATACATTATTTGTAAATATACAAGCGAACCAAAAGACCTTTAATTTTTGTATTACGGACGAAGCCGTGCGGGTGCCACTAGTTCAAAATACATTTGAAAGAATCTAATTGCAAGAAGTGGGTGAAATTTGAGTTGCAAGATTTTGTTACAGGATACATACATACAGGCGAAGCTAATAAAAACGTATTAGTGAAAAACATTGTATGCATGTGAATGCTTAACTGTTACATACATTTGAATTTTTACCCAATATAATTTCTTTCCATTAAAAAAAGGGGGGGAGGAATTCACAATAATTTCTTTTTTACAAAAATAAAGAAAACTCACAAAAATATTTTGCTTTTTCACAAAATGGGGACCCAAAAAATAAAACCTGGATCAACCACTGTCATAAAAAAGCATGCAAATGACAAATGAAATGTGATGATAAACTGGTATTGACTTAGAAATTCCTATTTTTTTTTATAAATGTTTATACTTTGTATATTTTTTACGAATTTATAATTAATTATTTAACACGAAAATCTTAATTCCTAAAGTACGAGTTCTCAAACGAAATAGAACAACACCTAGTATACGTATACAATACATGCATATCCTTCTAACTTCTTGAGAACGATAGCAATTTGAGGTTTGAGTGAGCTATTGAAAGAGGTGTGATTTGTCGGAGATCATCTTTAGCCAAGTTGCATCTTTGTACAACCTTAATTAGTGAAGATATTAACTAAAAACATCGTTTTCTTCCCCCCTTTCTTTGTACAAAATCTTGTAACTGCTACTGACCAGTTGCCAAAAATTTCTCCCTCTACTTAAAATAAAAGTGACTCCCTAGATGGGGAGGAAAAAATTAACTTTTGAATTGTTCGAGGGAAAGTGGGTTGTGTCAGAGGCCCAGTGGGTCGAAAATTTAATGTGCTGCTCATTAATTAATGTACTTCTGTAAACGGCAAGAAGGGGTGAAGCTTCAAAGTGCACCGCTGAAATTAGTATACACAAATCCGCTGCGGGTGAGGTCGAGGTGGTTGGTGAAGGCGGCTAGTTTAAACTGTAAGTTTTTATAGGTTGAATTATATTTTTCAGCAATTAATTCACCTAGAAAAAACAAGTGGTGCCCGCCATCCGACCAGTATTCTAGAACGTGCTATTAGGTGCAACACGTTTGGGGATACCTAGTTTATGGCATGAGCTCAAACATGTCCTTTATATATAAATGTAATTACAAAAATTTTATGTATTACTCCATAAATTCGAAGAAATGTGGAGAGTGGGCACTTTTGGCTGTTATGGTGTATCAGCTCACCTCTGAAAAGTTACTTGGGTCTGGTGACTTTCTCTCAACGAGGGGGTGCTGATGTTGCTGCTTCCTAGCGGCTTCCATTGCGATTCTGAAAACTTCTTTGATACAGTCTAGAGGATCATCCGGACATTCCCTAGCAAACTGATGCCTATTCTGGAACAAAGTATTTGGAAAAAATGAATGGTTGAGCTACGTAAAATTCTTGACTTTGAACAGGGTGTGATTTTAACACTTTAAAAGTTCCAACCAGTGAACCACATGCATAGAGCAACAGTAGCGGATTTTAGGGGGCCCAGGAGGCTCGTGCCCCTCCACTATTTTATTTATTACTTTTTAATTGACCTTTCTTTTGCATTTTTTGTGTAGTTAATTAAAAAGAACACAAAACAGACACAGCATATTTTGAATAAAAGCATTTTTGTTTGCTAAAGAAGTATTACTAGAGTCAGGGGCCCAGAGTGGCAGAATACATTTAACTCGCTGGTTTCGAATTCAAGGGAGCGTATTATCGCGATTCATCCACTAATTCCTCTTTGATGGAATTAATAATTAACTTTTTTTTTTTAATGTGTAGGCGCACATAAAAGAGTCATTTTGATCCAATAACCTATTTGCAAAATAATAGATTTCTTTTTCAGCTCATAAAAAAAGCAAATGAAAGAAATCATATAGTAGTTTCTTGGAAAAACCATGATTTTTAATGGAAACCGCATATAGTATTAATATGTTATCTCTACTGTATCATGGCTTTAAGAACAAATCAGCACTGTTTTGAAATTCACACAAAAATAATTTTTGAATTCCTCAGTAAAACTTATATGTTATGAAGTTATTATTTTCTTTATAAATTAATTTTAAAAAACTCAAGTGAGGTATGGGTTTATTTAATAACCTTGCCCTTGTGTTATAACTATTATGACAATGTTCCTAAGTAAAGCTGCTCATTACTTAACATCTTGGTGACATTATATTGGGTTTAATATTTAAATGACTTGAAACATTAAAGATGTTTTCTGTCCACATTCAAAGTATATTAGCGCATAATATTCATGTACTTGAAGTTGATTCATTGACCTGAAGGAATCCTGAAAAAATAATATATAAAAAACACGCACAGTTAAAAATAAAGTCATTAAAACATCGAAGGCGGCAGGGGGGGGGCTATTTAATGTCCCGTGCCCCCTCCAAAAGATTTTTTTGTATCCGCCCCTGTAGAGCAATAATGAACAGCTGAAAGAGGTAGCAATCGAAAGAGCATGTTGGGACACTTTTTTCATCCAAACATTATTTGCCCTCATGCCTGCCATTGAGATATAAGGTCTCAAAGTCTGCCAAAATTTTAAGAAAAGCGCCATATCTAATGTCTTAGCGAGAAATTGAAACTACCACGCAATTTCATCAGACGATGTTCAGGAATTGCGGTGAGGGTTTTAAGTCTCACCGTAAATTTTTTTAACTATAGTTTGCTCATTTTCAAATTTCATGCGGGAGCATCGTCTCACTCTATTCAAAGAGGACTGCATGCTAAACACATTAACAAATCGTCGTTTTTCAAAATCCAATTTTTTTTGACAATTTGGGTGATACTAGAAGGACAAGTTCGAGGCGCAAGGCCTTTGTCCAGAAGTTTTCCGAAACAGGAGTCTTAAAAACGCAACTGTACACCATATTTGGTAATGTTAGGGGGGCTCTGCAATTTTTCAAAGTTGAAGCTCCAAAAAAAGCAGTCTTTTAAGATTTTTGACATTGTTCAGGTGAGTGTGTTTGGTAGTTCTTCCCCTGGAAATGCAGCATAAGTGAATCCCTGGAACCGAGATTTGATATATCCTTTAATGATTTTGGCTGAGAGAGGAGGCTTCTAAAGCGCAGCATTTTAAGGATTTTCTAATTTTTTAGGTGGTATACTTTATTAACTGAGCAATAATCTACAACTGGACCACCAAATATGCATAATTATTTAAAACCTCGTAAATAATAATTACTTGCTATGCTATTGCAATTTCCCACGGCGCCCTTGTAAATGAAATATGGCTCTCCGGGAGGCACATATTGTAGGGGACATTACCTGTTAAGTCACTAAATCAATTTAATATTAAACAAAATTAGTTGGAGACAAAGATTAAACTTCAAAATCCAGACCGTATGCCCAGCCTGTTCAGACAACTTGGCCTCATGGCCTAGCTGTACCTGTACAAAATCAGGACCTTCTATCGATAGAACTTATGTCCGTCAGACCTTCTGGAGGTACGTGGATATTCTGTTCGCGGGGAGGGGGGGGGGCATCCCTGCATAATAAGCTCAAAATCGCTCACAGCAGTTGTTTTGCTTTTGAACTTTTGCTGTTAGCAGGCTATTGAATCTTGTTACAACATATCTGGAAACCTCCACGTCCTCTGCGTGGATAAATCAATCTATTCGAGCACACATGCTCAAATCAAAACACACCGTCTGCAGAACGGAAGCAAATCATAAGAGATCGATTGATTGATCGACTTTCTATTTAAACCTTCTCTGTTACCTTGACGCAATGACGTGACGTCATCAAAATTTGCATCTGTTGCATCTGAAAGCAACTCACAGTTAATCCTTTAACTGTTGCTATTTCTTAAATTTACATTCTTGACTGCTACCAGCAGAAAGATCCTCAATTCATGAGGCCTGACATCACGTCCGCCGATGGGCGAAACACGTGATTGACTTGTCGGGTGTTTAGTCACTTGGGGATTTCTCACGCTCGGGGTTTTACGCACGCCGGGTAATTCTATCTTTTAAAACTGAGAATCAATTTCTCAGACAAGTTAGAATTTACTGGTGAGTTTTAAACAATTAAAATACATCCTATCTTTTTACGAAATTGCTCCAAGAACCTAATAAAATATAGGCTTATGCTAACAATTCAGATCCAGAAGTAGTAAAACTTACAGAGTTCATTCTGCTCTTACGTTCTTTATTTGTTTTTCTTTTTGTACTGGCAACAGTTAAACTTTGACCTTTTCTCCTTTCAAGTTTGCTCTGTAAGAACTAAAACAAAAGGGAAAATACAAAAACTTACATAAATTTTAATATAATTCTCACAGTATTATATTTTTATAATTGCATAATTTCATAAGTCACTATTATTGAAAAATTCAATAATAAATACATATTTTTGCACTGGCAAAGATTAAGTAAGAGAAAGACACACAAAGACTAGAAATGTAATGTTCTGGAAAGTTCATAGCTGCCAACCTCAAGATACAAAAAATAGGAGCACTTAAAGGAAAAAATAGGAGCACGGAGGGCTAAAATAGGAGCATGAAATCGTGGCCGGCGCTAAACCTTCCTTCTGTACCATAAGTTTCCATAAATTCTAAGCACTTATAAAATGCTTTTCTAAATTTTCATGTTAGATTTTCAACAAAACTACAATCAAGTTTAAAACAAAATTATTTTACATTAAAAAAGCAACATTACATAGATACATATTGAAAAGTTTAAAAAAAACATGATTACTGTTTGATTTAATAAAACTGCAATCCTTTTTAAAAATATGCTTTTATACATATGCTACATGCATAAGAACATATTGAAGATTAAAAAAAACAATTATTTCTTATACTTGGAAGTAAAGCAACTTCATAGTAAAGGTCAAGACTCTGAAATTTTGAAAGTGGCCAGTGGCACTCGACTCCAAAAACTTAGTGGCCACCAATGTCATTAAGTTTTGAAATACAAACTGGAGTGGGGGAGGCAGTTTTTACAACTTCCCTAAAAATATATATATATATATATAGATGAATAGGATTTAAAGAGAGATATTCAATACTTTTTTTGCACATGGAAAATTTAAGTTAAAATAGGTTTCTGATTTATTTAAAAAAATATAAAAAATAAATAAATGAATGAGAAGTCAGCAGGAACCTTCAATTTGGATGAAATAGTTTCAGTTTATAGCAAAGCCTACAAGGCAATAAGGATCAAATAGATAAAATTTCCCCTTCAAGAAAAAATTAAAAAAAAAAAAAACACCTAACTTTTTGCCTTCTGTTATTTTTAATAGTTTGTATTGAGACAAACAACTAATTCTGTTTTCGGGAACTTAGGCTATTAATAGTCTTGTCTACTTCATGTTGCAAATGACAAAACATGGCAACAACGCGAAAAAGTCAAGACAATAGATTTTTGAGTTTGTTGCATTAAAAGTAATTATAAATAATTAATGAGCCTTAAAAAAACTAAAATTTAGACGAAATAGCGAGTTTTTAGCACATTAGAGTCTAAACCAATGAGGATAGAATAATATTCTGAAGAAAAAATTTTGAATTTTTCAAGAAAAAAATTTAGAATTTTCCGAAAAAAAAAGCCTATTTTGCATTATTTTCAATAGTTTGCATTCCAATAAACAACTAATTCCAATTATGAAAACTTGGCCACTTAAAAGAGTCTTGTGTACTAAAATCTCGCATATGACCAAATATGGCGACTAAGTCAAAAATTCAGATATAAAATTTTGAATTTATAGCATGAAAAGCAATTATAAATAATTAATGACCCTTAAACTAAAATTTAGACGAAATAGCGAGTTTTTAGCACATTAGTCTAAACCAATGAGGATAAAATAATATTCTGAAGAAAAAATTTTGCATTTTTCAAGAAAAAAATTTAGAATTTTCCGGGGAAAAAAAAAAACCATTTTTGCATTATTTTCAATAGTTTGCATTGCAATAAACATCTAATTCCGATTTTGAAAACTTGGCCACTTAAGAGTCTTGTGTACTAAAATCTCGCAAATGACCAAATATGGCGAGTAAGTCAAAAATTCAGATATAAAATTTTGAATTTATAGCATGAAAATAATTCAAAAATAAAAAAATCCTCATAAAACTACAATTTAATTGCGAATTTTTAGCACATTCGTGTCCAAAGCAATAAGGATAAAATGAAATTTTAAATGGTATAACTGTTTTCAGATTTCTGAATAAAATTATTTAAAATAACCAAAAAAAAAAAAAGTTTTGCAGCATATTTTGCTTATTTTCATTAGTTTGCAGTTAAAAGAAACACCCAATTCTGCTTTGTCTTTGAAAACGAAGGCGCTTAAGTATCGTCTGCTAACTTCCATCTTGTGAATGACCAAACATGGCGGCAACGTTTTACACGTAGCTGAAATGCTCGATGAAAAAACGACGATCTCCAATCGGCGCTCCCCCTCAGTGTTTATCCTGACACTAAGTTTCCAAAGCATCAAATTGTCTTCTCTTTTGTTGAGTTTGCGCACAATTCCTGCCTTCGAGGATAGGGAAATTTCTTCGTTTTCCTCAAAAATCGAAAAGTGTACAAGCAAAGTCAAAAAAACGGAGTTTTTTGGAAAAAATCGGATTTTCGGAGTACGCAATAAAAATCGGAGAAACTCCGGGAAAAACGGAGCACTTGGCAGCTATGAAAGTTTGATGCAGAGGGGGGGGGGGAGGAGGAGAGTTTTTTCTTAGAAAAAATCAGAAAGAAAAAGCAATTACAAATTTTTCAAATATAAGATCCTCTTATATATAATAGCCGATGCTTGAGTAACCCATGTGTGTCAACAATGAAACTCGCGCCACGGCATGATAATTTGATGTGTTTTGGTAATGTTTAACATGCAGGGAAAGGCTTTATCGTGACAAGGCTGAACTCGATCCAGTAACTTAACTGTTTTACTGAATTCCTGTTCATCCCAAGATTTTTTTTCTTAGGAACAACAGGGGGGGGGGGAATGGCGACTGAGGACGTTTTTTTAGGTTGCCATTTTTTCAAACTAGGCGACCGTGAATCTTGACCTTTAGTTCCAGGGACAATTGCTTGATGTTTTTCATCCCTTTTCTTAGAAATTTTGTGAATAGGGGATTGGGGCAAGCAGTGGCGGCTTGTGGCTTGGAAAAGTGAGGGGGCCAGATCAAGGGTGCACTCGAGCTCCTCCCCCCCCCCTTCCCGTTCTGAAAAAATAAAGATTTTTTTTTAACATTTAGGGTAAAGATCACCAGTAACAGACATACTTACGACATCGCTCTCAGGTCAACTCAATTTTTTGAGCCTTTTAATGTTATTTAGACTTTTTAAACTATTTTTCCTCTCGTGCAACTACATCCCATCTAACGTTTGGCTGCTTCTGTATCCTCTGATTTCGTGAATTATATTTCTATTTGCTCAATTTTGAAAAATAATCCAACCCCCAGTAACAGACAACAAAAAATCTGATGATACCCAGAAACATTCTGATGATATTCAGAAACAGATAGGATGAGGAAAAGATGAGTAATGAATAAAATTCCCTTTTTTTATTCAAAATGTGCAAAATTTCATTATTTTTTAGAACTAAAGCCTTATTAAATTTTAATGAACGTGAAACACCAGCTGACCTTGTGGCAGCTGTTCATAACCTGCCACCACTAACTTGTAAGTACCAACTGGCTCACAAAATTCATTCTGATAACACTAGATGGTTGCACTGTATTCATGGGTTGCAGCAACTTCAATTTTACAAGCCTAAAATTCTTATTATTTAAATTCAAACTAATGACTGTCTGTTACTGGACCCTTGTCTGTTACTGGTGCCTTTACCATTAACTTTCTTAAAATAATTATTTGTGTTAAATAAGTAACATAAAATTGGAAACACAGGACAAGCTACAAAATACTTAAACTACTAGGTAAATCACGAAAGAAATTAATACAGGGTTCGTACTCAATTTCAGAAATAAAATGAAGGATTTTTGGAGGAGTTTTGAAGGTTGAGTAAAATGAGATTATGAAGGAGTACTAATGGGCTATCCTTAAATGGTGTTGCACTTTTATTCATCGTATTTGACCCCCTTCCCCTTTGTCACGAAGTGTTACACTTCACCTTACTACTCCTCGTCACATGTCATAACATAGTGTTGTAACAACTGTGTGATGTCACTTTTTATCACTCTTTCTCTTACCCTTGTCACATTTTCATGAACCGGGTTCCCCCTCAAGTTATGACATCAAACATGGATGACCCTTTTTACATTGTCCGAACTGCGATTTACCAAACAATTGTTTTCTTTAACACAATTGCTTAATATAGTACATCTACTTATGTATTTTTAAATATTTAAATAATAATTAGACAAACTGACTTTTGCTGCTGAGAGTGTGGCAGAGGGTAAAGCAATAGTTATAAAACTTGAAAAAATAGCTAAGCACCATTTAAGCATGTTTTACTTCACTTATGAAATGTCTTAGTCATCTAATAATATTTTCACCTTCTACTTTTATGACTCCTATGCTCAATTTGTAAATCACATCTTTATGAAAAAAATAAACATACCAAATTACTACATCAAAATCGTAAATATACCTTTGCCCTAGTGACGATGTTAAGTTGTCGATTGAAGTATTTTAAGTCACTGTAATAGAGAAAAATTACGTAGCCTTCAACTAAAAAAGGAGGAGTTTTGAAGGGATTAAAACCAAAATGAAGGAGTTTGAAGGGCCCTTCAGGAAAATTTCCTGAATGAAAGAGTATTGGAGGAGTTTTGAAGGAGCGTACGAACCCCGAGTATGTGTCAATTGATATGACCCCTCTGGGACGGCGAAAGCCAAGTTCAAGAAGCAATATTCATTTTGGGAAACTTTCGGTTGCAGCTGTTCTTTGCGCGATTTTAACCTCACCAGCTAGCGAGTCTTGTGGGACTTACGATTAAAGGGTTAAAGCGCGAGAACAAGTCGTAGAAAAAGGACACATAGCTAATTTGAGATATTTAAAGACAAAAAAAGAAAAACTCTGTAACTATAGAAAAAGATCTTTAGGGATGCAAAAAAATCTTACCTCCAATGGACGATCTTTCACTGTTACATAAAGTACAATGTCGGCCCACTTGCTGCTAGTTTCATGTGTGGAGTCTGGTGATGACACTTGCAAAGAGAAAAATTTCAACTGAACTTCCAGAAACTCTGACCTGCAAAAATATAACTGCAAATTAATAACAAAGTACAGTAGAACTTCGATTTAACCGAGTCGATAATGAAGTCTTTTTTTTAACAAGGTAAATTTAATAAAATAATGAATTTTCAATTTGAAAACAAAAATATTTTCTGGAAATTAGAGAGTGTTTTCAATGCATCTTTCAATATTCACCTTGGTATTGTTAAAAAAAAATCATGGTACCCTTCCCCGGTTAAGCTAGAAATGGCAGGCACGAAGGTATCAATTGGTTAAAATGAAATAAAATAAAACTTTGAAACATTTCTCTTTATATGTTCATCTTTTAAAATCATTCTATTGTATTTTTATGTAATACAGGGTTCGTACTCAATTTCAGAAATAAAATGAAGGATTTTTGGAGGAGTTTTGAAGGAGTAAAAATGAGATTTTGAAGGAGTACTAATGGGCTGTCCTTAAATGGTGTTGCACTTTTATTCATCGTATTTGACCTCCTTCCCCTTTGTCACAAAATGTTGCACTTCACCTTACTACTCCTCGTCACATGACATAACATAGTGTTGTAACAACTGTGTGATGTCACTTTTTATCACTCTTTCTCTTACCCTTGTCACATTTTCATGAACCCGGTTCCCCCTCAAGTTATGACATCAAACATGGATGACCCTTTTTACATTGTCCGAACTGTGATTTATTAAACAATTGTTTTCTTTAACACAATTGCTTAATATAGTACATCTGTACTTATGTATTTGTAAATATTTAAATAATAATTAGACAAACTGACTTTTGCTGCTGAGAGTGTGGTGGAGGGAAAAGCAATAGTTATAAAACTTGAAAAAATAGCTAAGCACCCTTTAAGCATGTTTTACTTCACTTATGAAATGTCTTAGTCATCTAATAATATTTTCATCTTTAACTTTTACGACTCCTATGCTCAATTTCTAAATCACATCTTTATAAAAAAAATAAACATACCAAATTACTACATCAAAATCGTAAATATACCTTTGCCCTAGTGACGATGTTAAGTTGTCGATTGAAGTATTTTAAGTCACTGTCATAGAGAAAAATTATGTAGTCTTGAACTAAAAAAGAAGGAGTTTTGAAGGAATTTAAACCAAAATGAAGGAGTTTGGAAAATTTTCTAAATGAAGGAGTATTGGAGGAGTTTTGAAGGAGCGTACGAACCCTGTAATATCATGTTTTGTTAAAATGTCTATGATTGATGGCATGGTGGTGTACTTTCACACCCTGACTTTCAAAAACAAAATTTAACTAATCAGATAGGGAAAAACTACAAAGTACATTGTAGAAATTTGTAGAATTGTGAAGCCTCAAAACGCAGTTATAGGCCATATTTATTGACGTTAGAGGAAGGAATGGAGCTCCAGGACTCTCCCGATTGTTTTTTTTTCTTTTTTGGAAAATAAATAGAAATCAATTCCTCTCCCCTCCCCCCTTCAATTTTTTGAAATTGCTGTTCCAAAAGCACAATTGTAAACAAGCTTTGAAAAGTTTTACTGGAAGGAGTTATGGAGCCCCTAGAATTGTTTTCAAAATTGAAGTTCTAAAATCTGCCTGAAGGAAAATAAATCTTCATATAATCCGCAAAAATGATACAAAAACATGAAGTTTTGATTTAACATACAATTTTAGTAACAAAATTAAAAAGGTGAACAATTTATAAAAGGTATATTCAAAACTAATATAAAAAATAATCTAAAAATTTTGATTTCTTCTCTAAATAGTTCACTTGGAATGACTTAAAAACATTCAAGCAACGTAAAAAAAACAACGCACAGGCCCGGTAGCAGAAACTGCGAGACGTGCGTCGCAGATTTTTCAGCGGCCTGCAGACAATTTTACTATAGAACAAAAAGAAAGAAAGAATAAATAAATGAAATTAAAAAAAAAAGAAATACAACTTGGCATAGTTCCTTTAGAGATCATTTTTTGACCGGAACGTCGATGGATGCTTTCAGCATATCAGCTAGAAACATAGTCGCCATATTTGGTCATTCACAAGATCAAAGTAGATAAGATGCTTAAGTGCCCAAGTTTTCAAAAACGAAGCAGAATTGGATGTTTTATTTAACAGCAAACTAATGAAAATAACTAAAATGTGCAGCAAATCGTTTAATTTTTATTTTTTAAAGTAATTTTTTTGAGAAATGAAAAGTTTTAGATTTAAAATTTCACGTTATCCTCATTGCTTTGGACGCAAAAGCGCTAAAAACTTTTCAACTAAAGTGTAATCACATGAAGATTTTTATTTTTTAATTATTTTTTTGCAACAAATTCAGAAGTTTATATCTTAATTTTCGGCGTAGCCGCCATGTTTGATCATTCCCAAGATGTTGGTACACAAGACTTGGTAAGTGCCTACGTTTTCATAAACATAACTGGATGTTTTTTGCAATGCAAACTGTTGTAAATTATGCAAAATGTGCCATTTTTTCGGATAATTCTTAATTATTGTCTTTAAAAATGCAAAATTTTATATTCAGAATGTTATCTTATCTTCATTGCTTTAGAGGCTAACATGCTAAAAATTGACTACTTCATCTAAGTTGTAGTTTTTTAAGGATTTTGAATTTTTTTCTACTTTTATGTTACAAATTCAAAAATCTATTTAGAATCATGCATTTTTCGCGTTGACGCCATGTTTGGTCATTTGCAAGATGGAAATAGTCGAGACTATTACTTTCCTAAGTTTCCAAAAATATAATTTGATGTTTACCTCAATACAAACTATTGAAGATTCCATATAATGTACAGTAAATCATGTTTCTTTTTAAATGATTTTCATAAAAAATGTGAATTATTACCTGCACACTTGTATTTGCTTTGGAAGCTTTGCTACAAACTGAAACATTCATCTAAAATGCAGTTTCCTGCCAATTTCTCATTTACTAATTTATTTATTGATTCATTTTCAGAAAAAAAATTCAAAAACCTATTTTAACTTAAATTTTCCACATTTAAATAAATATGTGTTGAATAACTGCTTTTCATAGTGCGCAGAGTTCTATTTATTTTTATGAAAGTAGTGAAAAAACTGTCCCCTTTCCCTTTTTTTATACTTTAAAACGCGGCGACAGTGGTGGCCACTAAGTTTTTCAGGTCTAGTGGCCACTGGCTAGTTGGAAAATTTCTGAGTCTTGACCTTTGCTTGTGTATTTTATGAAAACTTAAAATAATTAAAACTGATGATAATGCTGCAGATTATTTTCAACTGCCCGAAATAGTGTCGCAGACTGGTTAGAAAGTTTCTGCTACTGGGCGCACAGGCAGGGTCTTGGCAAATCCTGGTAAATGTATTGGGGTTCAATGCATTGGTCAGTCTTGCATAACATAGACGAACACACGAACAGCGTTCGCAGAAAAGTTTTGGCTCTGCAGAAATCTTTTTTCAACTGCTAACATTATGATTTTTTTTAAAGGGAATGTCAAAAATAATCCCAGTTTATTTCTATTAAATCCTTTCTCCAAAAGCCTTTCAAAGCACATGTGTGAAAAAAAAGTAATGTTTTTGGCAGTTTTCTTCAGTTGGTGAAAAATAAGCACAAACTATATATGTTATAGCAAAAAAAAAAAAAATCAAAGTGTTTTTTTTTTTTTTTGTCTCTTTCATATTTGAATATAAATTTAATTCCTTATTCAAGGGTGAGTTAGGCAAAATAATTATTTGCAGAAAATTTTCCAGTTAGGATTTATGTTCGCAGAAAGCTTTTCATTTCATCTAAGTCTGGCTTTGGTGTTAAGGAAAATAAAACACACACAATTCGCGGCAGCATATAATTCAAACCTGAAATATTTTACTTTTTAAATTTTTGATTTAAACCAAATTTAATGAAGATGGGATAGTAGTACAGTAGACCTTCGTTTTACGCGGGGGTTACGTTCCAAGCAAATGCCGCGTAAATTGAGACCCAATAGTAGTGTTAAAATAGGGGTTAGGTTTCGTAGATAAAAAAATACTTCATTCTAGTGATGACTATTTGTATAATAAGTTTAATGTGTACTTATATTGATTTTTATGCATAACATGTATAAAGAAAACATAAACTAATTTTGTATTTTGTTTAAAAAGAGGAGATGGCTATGATAGTCTTTTGGCAGTCATTAAGAATTTTCTCTGTAACTCATTGCAGAGTTTTAATGCATCCATGGCCACTTGCGTCATTTCCATGACAGAATCTTCCTTCTCTAGCAAATCAGAAAGATCATTTCTATCGTCCAGGAATGGCTCAAAATTTTCAATGTGATCGTTTTTAGTTGTGCGTCACCGACATCAGTATCCTTGTAGGTTTGTGCCTCCTTTATCACTTCCAAAAGCTCTTCTTCCCATGAGTTCTGACCTGTGTGAGTTAAAAAGCTTCAATTCTGGAAAGATCTCTGGAACCAATCACATAAAATGTCTCCAAGGGCCCAAGTTCGGTTATTAGCATGCCAAAATACAGTTTATTACGTGTAATCTGCATTCTTTAGGAGTTTGGATTTTAAACAGAGGAAAATGTTATCTGTTTGCATTGCCGCATTCGCGTAAAACTGAAACTCATCCGCGTAAAATAAAATAAAGGTGTCAAATCTTAAACCGCATATAATCGAAACGACGTAAAATAAACCCGCATAAAACGAAGGTCTACTGCAGTGCTTCTCAACCTTTTTTACTTTGCGGCACACTTAAGAAATTTCTAGATCAACGGGGCACACTGAACTTAATTTTGTAATGGTAGTATAGAAATGTTTTTATCATTCACTGATAAAAAGACGGGGGGGGGGGGGGACCTTTCTCATATGAATAAAACAATTATAACAAACGTAGTGTATTTAAATTTATTTAGAAAGCAGAAATATTTCGAATATATTGAGGTTGATAATAAACAACAAAACTATAGCTATTTACAGAAAATTATGCTTCATATGTTTAAAAGCATTTCTGTCAAACATGTCATTAAAGTGCACACTGCGGCTAAACAATTTATCAAATAATGTTTCAAAAAAGAAGCAAGCAAGAAATTAAAACCATGCACCTAACTTCCGTTTGACACTAATTTTTGCAAAGACGTTTGATGTTCGGCTCTATGCGGGAAAGAACTACACGAAGTTCTTGATCCAGCCTCTTTAGAGGTGATCTCTTACTGTTTTTTATAAGTGCGAGGGCTAAGAGGAAGAGTTCGCAAAGATATGTAATTGAGAATGGTAGCAGCACATCAATAGCAAGACAAAAGATAGTGGGATACTCATTTTGAACCAGCAAACAAAATTCTTCCAGATTCACTTCGTTCAACTTAAGTTTAAGAGTACTGTCTCTCTGAGGTCCATAAATTCTTCTTGAGCCTTCAAAGGCCCTGTTTGTGCAGCTGGATTCAACCCAGCGTCAACCCGGATTCGCGGAATAAGGCCGTTTTATGCATCCAACCCGGCTTCAAGCCGCGTTCAATGCAGGAGGGAATTCCCTCCACCTACATTGAAAGATTATTGGCGGATGTTTCCCACAAGAAGTACAATTACAAGTAATTACTAGGGATGAAGTTCTGTATATTTGTTTCGTTAATAAAAATTTTATTTTTAAATGAAATTGAAAACCAAAATAAAATAAATTAATTAAAATAAATCAATTTGAAACAATTTTTTCAGAAAAAAAAGGATAATAAAAGCATATTTCGGAACAGTTGTGAAAATTTTGGAGGGGATTGGAACCCTAAAAACCCACCCCTTAAGTGCGGCCATGATATTGACAATCACAAAAGGCAAAAATTTTAATTTAGAAATGTATTTAAAAGATCCAGACATATTTTTACGCAATTTACTGATTAATGCTAGTTCTCACAATGCTGATCCCCAGTCAAAATTAATAAAAGCTATTGCATTTGTCACAAGCTATTTTTGATTAAATTTATGAAATTCAAGTAATAAATTAAAAGGATGAAATAATAGGATTCATTATTGCAATATAATATGATTCACAGTGTAGTCGTCATAAGTAATTAACCCATTATGCCCCAAATTATTTTCAGAAAAAGCAATATGTTTTTTAATGCTCAATCTAACTATAAAAAAGACAAACACACACAAAAAAAAAGATATTGTACAATATTTTGATGGGAACGTAAGCGGATGGACTAATGGGAACGTAAAAAAGAATCCACGATTTGACAAAAACGGGTCTTCCCATCAACCCGGCTGCAATCTCCCTTTTATCCACCTTCCGCTTGAACCCGGGCTGAAGCCGGAGTGTGCATAAACAGGGCCAAAGAAAGGTCTTTAGCCTGATGCATCCCCAGATGAAGAGAATGGATCACGAATTCAGTCATACTGTTCCATGGTAATATTCTTAAAATAGTGCTTTAACTTGTCCTGAAGTATGACTAAATGTTTTGCCACCACATTCAGCAGCTTTTCTTCCATCCCATTTTCTTCACATACCATGCTGACGGTCCGTTTGAACATGTTCAATGAGCCACGAACTACTTCTTCTCTCCACAGCTGAATTTTTGATTTGAACCCGTTTATAGCTTGTTCATACATATAACCCAAATTCTCTCCTTGTCCTTGCATTTTCCGATTCAATTCGTTAAGGTTTTCAAAAATGTCAGCCATGTACGCTAGTTTTGCCAGCCAATATTTGTCTTGCAACAAACTGGCGTACTGCAATTTCGTTTTTTAAAATCAAAAACTGTCGTAACTCCGTCCCTCAAATCAAAAATTCTTGATAGTGCCTCACCACGTGAAAGCTAGAGAATCTCTATATGAAGAAGTAGGGGGTGGTGATCTGCCCTCATTTCTTTACAAAATACGGAGAAAAGGCAAGAACTACGCGGTCTCAATTTTTTTAAATTCACGATTTTCACGACTTCAGCCAAAGCTGACTTCAGGCTTATCCGGTAAATTCTGCCATGATAACTTCATGATGGAGGAAACAATATATGGTTTTAGTTTCTATTTTACTAAGTCTCAGAACCGAGCTTTGCGAAACTACGATAAAAGGAAATTAGTATCGGAACTGGAAAAGAGGGAAACAAAAGCTAAAGCTGGGGGTAAAATTCCTGGGGAAGGGGATGATACTCCCGTTTGCGAAAGATTTAGAAAATTTTCTGTATTATTTGTTGATTTCGTGGAAATTAAAATCTGTTTTCAAAAACTGAAAGCAATAGGATCACAAGAAGTTTAACAGAAGTGAGGCATCAAATCCCCCCTCTCCCCTTGTCGGGTATGTCCCTTTGCACATGATCGACAGGGTGAATTTAGAAGTTACAGAACGATCGAACGCTATTCGGTCGTAACTTCAAGGCTCATTCTTTTTATATAACTACGAAAATACGGCGGCACACCGGGTTCCTTGTTGCGGCGCACCAGTGTGCCGCGGCACACCGGTTGCGAAGCCCTGGTCTACTGTACACAACAAATAGAGAAAAATACAAACTTTCCACTAATTAATACTAGTGATTTTCCTCAGCTCTATGCTTTTAATGTAAAAAAAGCTGCAAAAAATGCCTTGATGTATACATGGAGATCAAATTATGCTACAGCTTGCATTGTCGAAGATAGTTTTCATGTGAGAAACCAAAATCAACAAAATATTTACATGAAAAAAAGCACTGGAATGTTTTAAACTTACTGTCTGTGCACACATTATTTTATGCTGCTATTTCAAAAAAAAAAAAAAACAATCGAGGGCAATAATCCCCTTCCAAAAAAAAAAACTCCCTCTGCCTTCTGTAATTGACATTACACTCCCCCCCCCCTCCCAGAACATTCCAATCCGTACAAGACACTTAAAAGAAGTAAACTGCAATAGCCTGCTATTGTAGAGATGAGAAGAGCAATGACTTTGTAACAAAGGAAACAAACAAATTACAAAATTACACGAAAAGAGGCTACAAGACTTACTAAATACAAACATCTTGAAAAGGTCAGTGCTGTTACGTTTTCAATTTAATTCTTTATCAATTCCTAACAAGTAAACCAATTAGAATCACACAAATATTACATAATTTTAAACATAAAACAAAGGAATAAAAAGGAAATTTTCTGTTTTCATAATCATTAGTAACAAGAGATGGTTTGAATCTGCATCGAATTTCCCAATGAAAAACCAGTGTAGCATGAAATAGGCTTATCATTATTCAGCAGAGTTATTAATGCTAAAAATTTTTATGAAAGGGTATAAAAATGAACAATAATTACGTCACGTATTGAAACACAAAACAGATAATAACATACCTTTTTCCACTTGGAATTTGCTTGGGTAGATTTATTTTTCTTTCACTTTTGTTTGCAGAAAAAAATATCCTATTCCTATTCAGAGTCACAACTGACGCAACTGACTACAACTATATTTATGTCGAGGACTGCATACTAAGTGCCTTGCCTCCATTATTTTATCTACCGACAGATGGCAGCACCATCACCGGATAGAACAGTTAATGAGAATTTAGAACTAGTCCACGAGCTAATGGCTACCTGGTGCTGGCACCCCCAGAGGTATCGTTTCACTTGGAGGACATTGAGACCACGAGCATATTTAACGTCGCCCAGTCCCCTTTAATGACGGCGGTGGGTCTTCGACTATCGAGGTTCGAACCCAGGACCCTCCGGCCCCGAATCCGACACTCTACCGATCGGGCTACCACGGCCGCAGAATAATAGTGTGTAATAGTTTTTATTTTTCTTAAATTCAAAGTTAAAACCAATTTGCTAATTGTAGGATTATATTAAGTGCTAAAAATGTGATATTTTCGCTTATAATTTCGGTTGATGAGTAAAGTTTTATTACAAGTTCCCTCACACGAATGAACAATAACATGCTAGATGGATATTTGAAAGCTTGAGTGGATGATTTGTAAGTATCTTAAACATTATTATTATTATTTGTAATGCGTGTGTGTTAATTAATACTGTGCAAAGCAGGCTCGGACTGGCCCGCCTGCCAACCTGCCCGAGGGCAGGTGCGCCCTTCCTACTTTTTAAGATGAAATGCAATACAAACGCCTTCGCTGACGAAAAAAAAAACTTGTCTTGCAAATTCAAAACGAAGTTTTCTAATTGATTCGAAAGCTCCCACACCTTCCCCTCATTTTGAAGCTTCGAAAATTTTCCTCCGAGCCCGGTTTCCCTAATGTTATCGTCTAAAATTTTCCGTCTTTTGAGTTTCAATTTCGAAAAATTGCCGGGAAAAGTTCCTTCTATCCCATCTCCCCTCCCTTTCCGTAATTTTTCCAAAGATGACCAACAAGAGTGTTTTTAAGACTCTTATTTCAAAAAAAAAAAAAAAAAAATCAAGGGGGGATAGACCTTCGAATCTTCAATCAAAAAGACTGCCTATTCTGGAACTTCGATTTCGAAAACGTTCTGGAAGAAAGTTTCGAATCGCATAATTTTTCCCTAACGTCATTAAAGATGGACGGCAATAGCGTTTTAAGATTGAAATTAAAAACAATTTCTGGAGATAACGCCACTAGACCTTCTCTCTTCATCTTCTAACATCATCGAAGTCAGTCTAAAACTGCATTTTTGAATAACAAGAAGAAGTTTATTATTGTTGGTGGAGTCGGTAGGGGTTGCCGTTTGAATGCAGTTGTCTAGGACCTTTGTCAGCGAGTTTTTCTACACTTAGTTTTAATGAATTTCATAGTGGAAAAGTTGAATTTCGTATAGATATGTAGCAGTGCATTTTATAACATAATGACCACTTGACATCAATGTCGAGTGAAAAAAAATCTCTCTCAGAAGATGCGAAATCAAACCACTGGGCGACTTCAGAAATTCGGAATGTACTTATTCATTATTTTTTTCTAAATTGCCGTTTTTGGCACTTGATTGAAAAAACTAATGAAACGTGCTTTCCCCTAAAAGTTTACAAAGATGGCCTACAGTCAAGATTTTACAACTTCAATGGGAAGTCCACAAAATCTCTCCTCTCCCAAATAAACAAAAATCGTCTAAAATTCTGTTAAAAAAATTCCGGGAAAAGGTCACAAACTCTCTCTCTCTCTCTCTCCACCCCCCCCCCAACACATCACGAAAAATCGTCTACAACTGTATTTTTATGACTTTAATTCCGAAAATTTTGCAGGGGAAAGTTCCTCAACCCCCTCTCTCCAATGCCATCGAAGATTGTCAAAACTTTTGAATTTTTGGAGCTTCAATTTCGAAAAAATCGCCGAAATCGAAAACTTTTTCGAAAATGTCGTTAATGAGGGCTTTCAATTACGTTTTTAGAATTTCAGTTCCGAAAACATTACGGGGGAGAGCCCTCTATCTCGAGTCCTTCTCCTAACGTCAATGAAAACCCACTAACTTATGTTTTTGAAGTTTCAATATTGAAAATTTGAGGGTTTACTCCGGACTCAATCCCTTCCCTTTGCGCTACCAAAGATGGCTAATCATCGTATTTCAAAGCTCCAATTTCCAACAATTTCCGATGGAAAGTTCCAAACCCCGTTCCTTCCCCCTACGTCATAAAAATTGGCTTACAACTGCGTTTTTGAGACTTCAATTTCAAAAAATTTTCGGAGAGGAGCCCCAATGTCTTTCTTTCCTCATCTTTCAACATCATTCAAGGATTGTCTAAAACAGCGTTTTTGGAACTCCTAACATCGAAAAGTTTCTGTTGAAAAGTTCTGAACCCCATGTCTTCTGCTACGTCATCAAAGATGGTCTACAATTGCGTTTTTAGGAGTTCAATTACAAAAAAAATTTCCGGGGGTAAGCCCCCGAACTCCCTGGTTTTTAGCAACACTAAAATTGCGTTTTGAAGCTATCATAAAACAACTGGGGAGAACTCGTCTCTCATCTTTTCCTTCAAGAACACAAAGATAGCAAATAATTGTGTTTTCGAAAATATACCCTTAAATTAAAAAAAAATTCCGGAACGGGACCCCCCAAACCTCCGTTTTACTTGTTAACCTCCAAATAGTCTAAAAATGCGTTCCGAACAAAAATTTTCGGGAGAAAGCCTGCAAACACTTCTTCCTTTGCGCGAATATTAAACAAAACTCAATCAACAAACAAATCCAAAACTATCTTCAAATTTTATTTACAAATGCAATTTTAGTATTTCATTATGTTCGGTACGTAAACTGGTAAAAAAAGATGCCATTTTATTGCTGCAACCTTTCTTTTATAAGGAAAAAAAACAATTGAGAACCTGAATAACAACTGAAAAAACTTCACGAATTTCCAAACGAATCAAAAGTTAAAAGGTTTAATTTAGATAATTGGAAACTCTTTTTTCAGTTTTTTTATTCTTGTGTGTGTGATACTCGAAACACTTATAACTTTCATTCAAACTCTTTGAGCGAAGCACATTACACATTATTCGAGCGGAAAAAAAAATTGTTACCCAAATTTTTAACTTTTTAAAAAAAATTATTTTCATTAGTCCACCCTCCCCCTCCTTAATGAATTAAGCAATCGCCCCTCTCAACAGGATCGTCTGGATCCGCCACTGATCGCTCCTCTAAAATGATCGTCTTATATCCTTTCCACGATCCCCCCCCCCCCCCCATTGGCATGCGCCTTCAGAAAAATTGGGGTATGCGCCTTTTTGAGGACCCAGTCCGACCCTGGTGCAAAGAGTAAATGGTTAAGTGCTATTGGTTATTAATACTAAGAGTACAAGTGATATTGAGTTTTAAATTTAATTAAATCATTTCGTTTGAAGATTCAGTTGAAAAAATTTTATTTTGTAATTTTTGAAAAAAAAAAACAAATAGTTTTGCAAAAAAAAAAAAAAAAAAGATTGAAAAGAAAAAAAAAATAATATGTTACAAAAATATTATTATTATTATTTTTTTTTTTTTTTTTTTTTTGTTTTGAAAAAAATATTTTTGTGGAAAAATTTATTGTTGTAAGATTAAAAATTTATTTTTATATGATTGAAAAAAATTGATTTTTTTTAAATTAGTAGAAAAATATTACAAGTTTGAGAAATTATTTCTTAAAAACATTTTATATGATTGAAGAAAACAAAATTTTTTGATTTCATTTTCTAAGTAGAAAAATATTACAAGTTTGAAAAAATACTGTTTTGAATCAAAAATCTGTTTTTGAAAGAAATATTCTTACAAGCTGGAAATTTTTTTTATAAGTTTGAAATGAAAAAGAAATTAATTCGAAACTACGAATTAAAATCTAAAATTTTGTTTGGAAAACCTGACATCAGGCTATTGTCGATCTATGTGCTTGATATTTGAGAAACGTGAACTAATTTTAATGGGTCAGAAACAGTGACGACACTTGAAAGACGTAGGCTAGGGGGTGAATAATACTCGCACGTGGGGTTTGTTATCTATTATCGGTAAAGGGGTAGATAGCAATATTGATAAAGTCATTTCCTCAATTCGCATCGGTGTGTGTGTGGACGATCCGAAGTGCTGTAGGATGAGGGTAGCTTTTTTCAACAGCCGTGTTGATTTGCTGATATCACGGCATGCCTTCTGCAAATCGACGATGGGGAGCCAGCCGTATGCAGCGATTTCAAATAAAACATGCGTGATGTTGTATTTGAATATGTATATCAGTCTCAAAATAGAATAACGAAATTTTAAGCGTGCTAATGTACAAGAAACGAATAAAAATGGGGTGTCCGGGGGTTTACCCCCGGAAAATTTCCAAATTTGTAGTCTTAAAAATGCATTTTAGGTGCATATTTCTCAAAAAACTTGCAATTACACTTGGTGCAAACGTGACCTCCCAGACGGGTGACACCCGGGGCGGACCTCCCCTGGCCCCCCCGTAGTGACGCCACTGATATATATATATATATATAAATAATTGCCTTTAACCGGAATTTCTTACGGATTGAAGTCTTTAGTAATGCTATGCTGCTTTAGTAATGCTAAGGGATGCATTAGTTTCCATAAAAGTCAATATATACTGCTCTTCCCCGAAATATTTCCTGAATTGGAATCCGAAAAAGGTGACTTTAGGCTTTGTTGTGTATTTTAAGAAAGAGAGGGTGCAGGTTTCTTCTCATTATCTTTTCCGCTGGGGTCAATTTTAGGCTTTATTATGGAAAGGATGGTTTTGGGTGCTTTTGTGTAAAGATTTCTAGAGATAAAGATTTATGCTATCTTTGTTTACGTGAAGAAAAGTAATGGGGGGGGGGATTCGGGGGCAATCCCCCGAAAAGTTTTCAAACTTAAAGTTTTAAAAATGCAGTTTTAGGCTTTTTATGGTATGGAGACTGTAGGTGAGAGCGTAGGTACTGACAGATGTCCAGTTGACAGTGGCAGATTAGCTAGAAAAAAGGGCTAGAAAAATACCTTGTTTCTGATTGAATATTTCCATAGCGCACTAATAAGGTTAAAAGTATACAAATCAGGAGAATTGCATTGTGTGCCGAAAAATAGAGTATATAATATGATATAGAGCAGGGGCGTAGCTAAGGGGGGGGTTTTTGGGGACAAACCCCCCCCCCCGAAAAGTTAGTCTCAAAAAAAAAGAGAAAAAGAAGAGAGAAGAGAAAGAAAGAAAAAAGAAAAGGAAAAAATTCCAAGCGATTATACATATATATATATATATATATATATATATATATATATATATATATATATATATATATATACAGTATATAAAAGAAGTAACCCCCCCCCCCCCGAAAGTCGGGTCTAGCTACGCCACTGATATAGAGAATATAATATGAGTCATACCATGATAATAATGGAAGGTTAGAAATAACGGGGTTCGGGAGGTTCTCCCCCTGAGAATTTAAAAAATTGTTATTCTGAAAACGAAATTTTAGACTACCTTTGACGATGTTAGGGTGAGAGCAGGCTCGGAAAATTTTTCGAAACTGAAGACTTAAGAATGCGATATTAAGCTATCTTTGGATCCGTTAGGGGAAGGGATGGGGCCCAGGGGCACTCCCTGTGCAATTTTGTGAAATTAAACTTCCATAGGCAATCATAAACCACTATTAATCATATTAAGGAAAGAAGAGGTGAATGACATCTTTTTAGTGTTGGGAGGGGGGAGAGGGAGGTTAAAAGGCTCATCCCCGAAAATTTCTGAGATTGAAGTTCGAAAAACGTATTTTTACACGATCTGTGATGATGTTCAGAGGATGTCCCTCGAAAAACTTTAACATTTCTTTTCTGTCTCCAAAAGTGGGGTTTTTGAGTCTTAAATTTGAAACTATTTTCGGTAAGACTTTCTCCTCCTGTCCCTCATCTAACGTCACCGAACATAGTTTTCTAATGTTTTAACATAGTCTGAAATATGAACATAGTTTTCTAAGCAGGGACACAGCTCCCGGACACTTTATTTCTTCTCCGAACAGCACCAAAGATGGCTTGAAATTGCATTTTTTGCTACGAGAACCACGGAAACCTATCTCTTCCTTTGAGGTCACGAAACATTAGTTTAAAAGTCCCTTGGCGATGAGAGGCCATGTCTACCTAGTAGGAAACTAGGGGTCTGACCAGTGGGTCCGGCTCGAAATCAGACTAGTATAAATTTTATCAGTTTTAAGGGAGGAAAGGGCCCAGAAAGCAAACCAACAACCAACAAGGGATCCAGCCGCCTTGGCTCTCGGCGGCCCTGCTTTCAGGCCTCCAATTTCGAACAACTCCCTCATCCCCTTTCCAAAATCAAAGATTTTCTTGAGACATCCTCCAAGACCTATATTTTCCCAAACATCATCAAAATTAGCCTCAAACGCGTTTTAGGATTCCAATTTTTAAAAAAAAATCCAGTTGAGGGTTCCCGAGCCACACGCTTTCTCAAATGTCAAAGGTAGCCTGAAATTGCTCAAAATTTTGCCGAGTTAAATTCTGAAAAAAACCCCCTCTCACCTAACGTCTGCAAAAATTGTCTAAAATTGCGTTTTGAAAACTTCCAAATCCGAAAAATTTCCGGGAGAAACTCTTAATCCTCTAATATCAGCAAAGATAGTCCTAAAACTGACTTCAATTTTACAAATATTCCAAGAGGTACTCCAAATCCTCTTTCCACATTACCAAATGGTGCCTAAAATTACGATTTTTACGTCAATTTCCCAAATAATAGCATTCTGCTCTTTTTACAAGCCCCCTAGAATCTATGGCAGCAACTGAAAGTACAATTTCGACATTTAACGAGTGAGGATCAATTTAAAGAACAGTATTGATGGTTAAGAGCGTCAAAATGGTCTAACTCTGTCTGATGTCAGCACACAGTGAAATCAAAGTCTTATTTATAAATAACTAAAAAGGAAAAAAAAAAGAGCTATTTCAATTTTTAATGTTTAAAAATATTTTCTGAGCATGTTTAAGTGAATCATTAACATTATTGTAGGTGAAAACATTTCAGTATTTCTGTCTCCTAGTTAAGTTTTAATCATAATACTCTTGCATACATTTTGCGACTATTGATATCTTTTTTAATATACCCAGATTCACAAATATGAGTGCACTGGAAATTTAAATTACTAATTACTAATTAAAAGCTACCAATTATTAGCATAATTTTTAATGAAGCTTATTTAGCAATTAAATTAAAAATAATCCTCATATAAATAATAGCCTATGATCGAGTAACCCGCGTGTTTCAGAAATGAAACTCGCGCTTTGGCATGATAATTTGATAATATATTTTGGTAATGTTTAACACACATGCAGGGAAAGGCTTTATCGTGACAAGGCTGAACTGGATCCGGTAACTCAACCGATTTACAGTCTGTTCAGGGGAATGAAGAAACGAAAAAGCGGTTAACTATGAACGCAATCTACTGGAGTTTAGGGTTAATCCACTGGTGTTAGGGTTAAAATTTCAACTATCAAAATATCATCAAACAGGCAACTGCTTCGTTCAAATGTAGAAGCAATTTTCACCCGTCATATTTCGACGGTCGACTTTCTAGTTAATGTGATAATCTCTTAAAGGTAAGAATCTAGCCTTGTCCGAAAGAGTCTTGGCTACGCCACTGGGTTTGAGAAAGGGGGATCGAAATTTTTCCACAGAATTTTTTCGAATTGTAGTCCTAAACATATAGTTTTAAACGTCAAACGATCATAAGTGTTGTTAGGAAAAGTTGTGTATCAGCTGATTTCTCTCGAAAATTTTTGAAAATTGAGGTCTTAAAAATGCGATGGTAGGCCATCTTTGGTTAACGAGGTTCAGAATCAGAGACTCTCTCCCGAACACTTTTTGAAATTGAATACCAAAAATTGAAGTTTCATACGACGTATTTTGCAGTGATAGCTTTGATAACTTTTTGCCCTTAAAAATCAGGAATCCTGAATGCCTGCATTTATCGATAACTTTTATTTAGCTTTAATTTTTTACCGTTAGAGCGACTGGTGTGACTTTTCATTACTAAATTTTAAATATTTTTCTCTATTCGAAACATATTTTGGTGGTCTTTACTTTGCTCCACTTTACTCTGATTTCCGTGATGATATCGTGGTTTATATAAAAAAGTAGAAGTATGTAAAAAAGTAGAAGGATGTGAGGGTTGCCCCTCGGAAACTGTCTTGTTCGTTTATTTATCCACTTTTTTAAACTGAAGTTTGTTATGCGTTTCAATACCGCACTCACTACTTTTTTTTTTCTACTTTATTGGTTAAAAAAGTGTTTGAAACGTATTTCAGCTGCCTTTAGTTTGGTAATTTTAATGATGTACATTTTTAAATGTTCCTAAATAATATTTTAAGATTGCATTTTCTTAAATTTTACAGAAAAAAAAACATTTATTTGTTTTCTTTTTCTTTCTTTAATTTTCTTTCTTTTCTTTTTTTTTAAAACTTTCAACACTGCGAATGTGTAACAGGGGCCAATAGACATCCATTTTTCCATCCCGGCCTGCATCCAATTTACAGCTTTTATTTTTCAATATTTTAATGGAAGATATATAAAAAACATAAGCTCAAAATAAAGCTTTGAAAAATTACATTAAAAATAATCATACCTCTTCTGCTGCATTTCAATAAGTTTTTTTTCCTCAAACTTATCAAATGCTTTCAGATTTTCCCTTCCTTGCCACAAAAAGAATTTTGCTCGTTCATTTGCAAAGTGAAGTTCAAAATTTCAACTAAACTTCTTTTGTGCAGTGCTGAATAAACAAAATAATTCTCCCCTACGTAGGATAGTCATTCAAGTCGTCTGCTCTACTCCTTGATGCAGTCCAGCAATGAAAATCAAACTCAATGCAACTTTTGTCATCAAGGCTCCACCAGCGCCAATAACCATTTTCTTCTTATGGCGGAAAGGTCACACAGCAGGGCTCCGGACAAACCATTCTAAACTAAACGCACACAAGAACAGTTGATTTAGGATTTCCCTAATTTTCCCTCGAGCTCCTAGTTCCAGAAAAACGTTTTCAGTGGAAAAGACCCTGAAGCTCCGATTTCCGATTTCGAGTCATAACTGACTACAACTGTATAATGTCGAGGGATCTGCATACTAAGTGCCTTGCCTCCATTATTTTTTATACCGATAGATGGCAGCACCACCACCGAATCCAACAGTTAATGAGAATTTTGAACTAATCCAGGAGCTAATAGCTACCTGAAATTAGCACCCCCAGAGGTATCGTTTCACTTGGAGGACATTGAGACCACGAGCATATTTAACGTCGCTCAGTCCCCTTTAATGACGACGGTGGGTCTTCGACCATCGAGGTTCGAACCCGAGGCCCTCCGGCTCCGAATCCGACACTCTACCGATCGGGCTACCACGGCCCCCCTGAAGCTCCGACATTTGTGTGTTTCTGGTGCCAAACGGGTCTTTCTTATGAACCCCCCACATGACTACGCCGTCTCGCCGGCGACATTTCTGAGTACTACAATTGACGGACAAATGTCCTGATACTTGTGTGGTCAACAAATTATCGCAGCTAGTAAAATACTATTTCGATTTTTACTCGTTAGGGTAGAAATAGTGGAAATAGTGCTTAATGTGGGTTCAGAAGTTTGTTTCAAAAATAAACACTTATGAGTACAAATGTAACATTGTATTGCAATATTTTCCCTATCTTTCTCTCTATTTTAATTTGCTTTAGTTTCGGCATCCCATGTATGTTTTCCACTTTGATATGGTTTTTATTGATGATACAATTTCATAAATGTATCGACGGCCAGAAGCTATTGTATTTTTAAACTGAGAAGTTCCCTGGGTTTTTCAAGTAATAATTCTAAATAATAATTTAAAAAAAAAATGTTTGAAATGTGCATCATGACTGCTCATAGTTTGGTAATCTTAATGTGCAATACAGATTCTCGGGTAATTTCTAAATAATATATTAAGGTTTCGTTTTCTGTTTAGATTTTACAGAATAAACACTCGATTAGAATTTACGAATGTCGGACTTAACGTTCAAATCCAAAACTTCCATGAAATTCAGAATTAACTCTAAAAATAAAAATTGCCGATTGTAGCTGAAACTGCCGACTGACCCTGTGGCCTCAGCAAAATATTCTTATTCGGCAAAACTTGTTTAATGATTCGGCAAGTTTTGGGACATTATTGTTTTTTTTTTTTTTAATTCCTGAATTTTCCTTCTCATGTGTGCATTCACTGTTAAAACCAGGAGTGCCACAGGGGTAAAGAATTTCACCCTAGGGTGAAAAAACAGTGCCGCGGGGTGAAACGGAGGCTAGGAAGTGTCGTCAAGGTGCTTTTGGTTCCTCAGTGGGTGAACGACGTTAACAAAAGTGATTCAATAGGAGAGCGACTCATTGCGCATGCGCTCTGACTTATCGTCCAACGACGACTTCAGTTTGAATGGCGAACGAAGGAAGTTGCAACGAAATTTGCTTTCACATTGAATGAAGTACAAAACTGAAAATTTCGTGGATTAATCTTCGAAATATCGCGTAAGTAAAGGCATTTGATCATATTGTAGCACTTAGAGCTTTCGAACATATTTAAAGTGTTTAAAGTATGTTGATAACTACTTATTGTTCCGTTTACCTTATTAAATATTTAATATCTTGCTATTTATATCCTGCAAAACTGTTATCTAAAACTATTTATCAGTACTATCTTGAACAACAACAACATTAAAAATAAAAACGTTTAAATCAGCTGATAATTGAATTGCTAATTCCGGAATAAAAATGCATCGACGTGAGCAGCCAATATACCAATATCTATTTCTTCTCAAATGAAATACCACGAACAAAGCATCTTTCTCACTCAGCGTTTGACTCATGAGTTTCACATCGTGTTTTGGTTAACGTATCTTTCTTAGGCGTTATTGCATGAAGCGAATGTAGTTATCTACTCGTTTTTATTTTTAATCTGACGGAAAACTTGACATTGTAAAGAAGGGCTTTTAAATTAGTATTTATCTTGTACGCATAGGGATACTCAAAAATCGAATCTTATAATAAGTATTGATATGTTACGCTCGATTAAAATTTTAAACGTTTATGAACGCTTTTATTTTCCCACGATTCTAATCTAATGTTACCTAATATTTCTGGTTGTTCCGACAAATGATTGATAACTACCTTCCCTATTAATTTCCAGTACGGATCATGCAGTAAAAGTAGTCAACAACATATTCATTACTGAGCAATCCAAGTGTGAATATAAGAAAGTTAGTGCACGAACAGACAAATTAAAGTCATGAACACTTCTAAACTATGATCGAAAGTTGAAATGTGATCAAATGCCTTCGTATATATAAATCAAAATAAATAAAACACAATTGTATTAAAAAACGCAAACACGGGGGGGGGGGGGGAGGGATCTCTCTAGGAAGCAATAAAGATGCCATTTTTCTCACCTAGAGTACCATCTTTCACCTACGGTGTACGTTGGGTGAAGGGAGCCAGTTTTTCACCCTTGCTAAGGGTGCAATTTCGGCTCTCTATCGGGTGTCGCTGGTGAACAAGCGTTTCACCACTGAAAGGTGCCAATCGCAACCTGTAGTTTTAACAGTGTTGCATACCCATATTTTATTCTTCGGCAAATTGAGAACTTCTCCCAAATTGAGAATTTTCCAAAAATTTAAGTTCAATGGATCAGTGTCGGCAAAATCAAATTTTGTTCATATGAATGTCGGTAAATTGGGAATACGGTGCAATTAGCAGTTGGTGAGTTGATTATGTCTTTCAGAAGAACAGTCTTCAGTATGATCACAGGATGCACTAGACATGCCTATACAAACTATACTAATATATACATGTTTTTGATTTTTCTTTCATTATTAAAACACATTACTTTGCACTCAAATATTTTGAATCTAGAATCAATTGAAAAAGCAAAAATGCCGATTCTATAGATGAACTTTCTGAGGGGATCGATGCTTTATCGTGTCGGCAAAATGAGCTGTCGCAAAGTAAGCAATCGGCATAGTGAGCAGATGAAAAAAATGTTCGTGTCTGCGATATGAATTCATCAGAATGAACATGAAGCGCAGTCAAACATGGTATACATACCCGCACAAACTCTTCATGTTTTCTTTCTTCACGTAAATGCTTATTATTAATTATAAATGTGTGTATATGAGTATTATACATATTTTAAAAAACCTAACACTTCGTGTCGTGAATGTTGAAACTAATGAGTCAAAAATGCCGACTCGATTCGATTCAGAGTCACAACTGACTTCAACTGCATTTATGTCGAGGGCTGCCTTGCCTCCATTATTTTATATACCGATAGATGGCAGCACCATCACCGGATCGGGCAGTTAATGAGAATTTAGAGCTAGTCCAAGAGCTAATAGCTACCTGGTACTAGCACCCCCAGAGGTATCGTTTCACTTGGAGGACATTGAGACCACGAGCATATTTAACGTCGCCCAGTCCCCTTTAATGACGACGGTGGGTCTTCGACCAGCAAGGATCGAACCCGAGGCCCTCCGGCCCCGAGTCCAATGCCTTACCGATCAGGCTACCACGGCCTCAAAAATGCCGACTCTGGTGAATTTTATGATTAGGCACTGGGCAGTGCCGTATTTACGCACTCGGTAAGAGAAGCGTCCTGAAGATGCACGCTCGAGGGAACAGTCGGCGAAGGAATGCTGAATGATAGTGTTTGCTGTACGTAGTGTGAGCAAAATGAAAATGAATGTAAATAAAGATCCTTTTCATTATTTTCTCTTGCGCAAAGGGGGGCCAAAAGGTTAGATTTTTGCAACTTTGAAATATGAAAATAACTTAAAAAAAAAAAAAATTCAATCAATAAAAGCTTTGAAAATCCGAAATATTGAAAATGCCGACTTAAACTGATTTTGCCGACTGGATGAAATCTCTGGGAGGGTGAGACACCCCCCTCACCCCCCCCCCCCTATGGCGACGGTCCTGCAGACTACCATTTTAGAGGGTGATGCTCCCGCCCCCTCCCATGAACGAACCTACGGTGTAGGGTACGAAACATTTCTAAAAATTGCTTGAGTGTCAATGAAAAGCACCAAATCGGCAAGAAGTAAGACATAAGTGTTGCAAGTGAATTTCATAAGCAATGAAAAGAAGCAGGGTAACGGCACCAACAGAGCCTGATTACCGCAGGGGCATGCGGGGCACTAGCCCCTGCTCTTTGATTTCAGGGTTCAGGGGGGCACAAAATCTCCTTAATTTATCACCGCTAATTAAAAATAAATAGTGATTTCACTCAGAATCTAAAATACAATGATGTCATTGATATCTTTGCAAAAGCAAAGACAAGGAAACAATCTCTTTATTTGTTGATAAAAATTCCCATTAAAAAATTGATCTCTTTGCAAATATCAAAACCACTCCAAGTTTAGTCTGTATTTATTATTAAAAGTTATAACTACTTTTGATATTTACGGTAAACTGGCAAAGTTTAACCCCATCTTATATAATTATCGTATACTATATCTCTACTACTTTTTAAACGTTGTGATATGAGGTTACCACCAAATTTAGCATGGTTGTGTTAATACGCAAGTATCGAAATATTTTATAGCTTCAGACTATGCGGAACTATAGGAGGCGGGAGGTGGATAAAATGAATTTCATGTGCAGTGTCTTCAAAAATCTTAGTCGGGCCCTAGGGGGCCCTGAAATACAAATGAGCCCCATGTCCAATATCAGAATGATCGGGCTCTGGGTACCAATAACAGACGAGGGTCCAGTATAACAGGCAGTCGTAAATTTGGATTTAAATAATAAGAATTCTATGCGGGTAAAACTGATGTTGCTACGATCCTTGAATACGTTGCAAATCTAGTATTATCAGAGTGAATTTTATGAGCCAGTTGGTATTTACAAAGCAGTGGTGGAAGGTTATATGAACAGCCACCACGAGGTCTGCCGGTGTTTCATGTTCATTTGAATTTGATAAGGTTCTAGATCTAGAAATAAATAACTTTTGCTCATTTTGAAGAGAAAAGGGGAATTATGTCCGTTACTCATCCTTTCCTCATCCCATCTGTTACTGGGTATTATCAGAATTGCGGTGTCTGTTATTGGGGCTCGGACCTTATTTTCAAAATTGAGCAAATAAACACAGAATGAACTCATTCAGAGGATCCAGAAGCAGCCAAACGTTAGTTGAGATGTAGTTGCATGAGAGAAAAATAGTTTTAAAAGTCTAAATGCATTAGAAAGCTCAGAAAGTTAAGTTAATCTGAGAGCGATGTCTTAAGCATGTCTGTTACTGGTGCCTTTACCCTAGTACAGCGTTTCTTAATTTGTTTGATATGTGGAATCCTTTTGATTCTCCACTTTCTTCGTGGAACCCCTGTGTTATCCATAATAGTATAGTTTGCATGCAACATTTTACTTTCAATAAAAGCTTTTTTTGTTCAGAAAAAAATATTTTTCGACTTAAAACACGAATTTAAAAATTTACTCGAATTTCTCTGAATACTATCTAAACTAGTTTCAAAGAAAATTTTAAAGTTTTTATTTAAATGATATAGTTTTTATTTTTACTTTGACAGATACATCCTTCACATCAGGCTTTTTGGAAAAAAGTTGCATTCTCAGATCAGGTTCAGTACTATGTCTGTGGTGATATTTAATTTTTGTTGACAGATAAGTTGAAAACATAAATTTCGTTGCAAGTAGTAAAAATGCCAACAAGAAATTTCGTGACAATTGACATTCATCTTTAAAATTGCACCAGAATTTCACTGGATGGTATTATTTTTAATTTCTGGTGCAAGGAAGGATCATTTGCCATGTCAATAAAAGAGTCGTTTTATGGAGCTGACATCATTGAAGGTCATACATTGACAATAAAATGGCTTTTTAATCCACGATTGATAATTTCTCTGCGGAAAATACTCATTAGACACTGAACTCAAGCTTAATTTTTGAGTGATTAATTTGACAGTTGTGTAGAAAAAAAAGCAAGTTTCGTGATACCCTTGATTGATCCCCATGGAACCCCGGGGTTCCGCGGAACACAATTTAAGAAACGCTGCCCTAGTAGTTCAAATATTTACTTTCAAATATAATAAATGAAGTGAAAAGACTACCACTGTTTGACCACGGATTGTATGGAATTGGCAAACATCCAGCTAAGGCGACTCCATCTGAATGAGGGGAAAAATAAAAATTTTATGCGCGTATTCCGCTCATTTGAATGAGACTCTGCTTAATTTAGAGGCTAACATACATCTGCAAAATCTGACAGCCCTGAAAACTAATAGATGCTTCCATTTCCGCGTGTAAACCGGATGTTTGCCTTGCCATGCAATCCGTGGTTAGACAGTATAATCGTTTACAGTTTATTCCAAAAGTGTTTGAACATATTGTGGACGGATACAACTGTCAGCAATCCATAACCCTCCCCGTGTATCCGCTATTGATTGCTTCTTTATTTTATGTTCGCTATGGTGACAAGGAAGGGGCACTCCGTCTTTTCAGTCCTTCAGTTACCATTATAGTTGGGCCACATTTAACCTGGCAGCGTCGTATTTCGATTCCGAGTCACAACTGACTACAACTGTATTTATGTCGAGGACTGCATATTAAGTGCCTTGCCTCCATTATTTTTTATACCGATAGATGGCAGCACCATCACTGGATCGAACAGTTAATGAGAATTTAGAACTAGTCCAGGAGCTAATAGCTACCTGGTGCTAGCACCACCAGAGGTATCGTTTCACTTGGAGGACATTGAGACCACGAGCATATTTAACGTCGCCCAGTCCCCTTTAATGACGACGGTGGGTCTTCGACCATCGAGGTTCGAACTCAGGACCCTCCGGCCCCGAATCCGACACTATACCGATCGGGCTACCACGGCCCCGGCAGCGTCGTAATGTTGTGATTTGGATCTGCGTAGCCTTTACAGTGCTGCCAGGTTTGGTTTGCACCTACTGTAGTCGTTATCACTTCCTGAAATCGAAGAACTTTGGCGAGTTGGCAGTCCGCATTGCCAAGAATACAGTCAATGGAGTAAAACAGTTTGTCATACATTTTCAGTTTCTGCTTAGTGTTTCCTGGGTTGTGGCTGATGTTCCTTTTCTTCCGTTCCATAAAACGTGACAGAGAAATAATTTAAGAAACCGTTTTCATAACCATGATTAGACACTTCGAATAACCATTTCCCTTCTGGATCTTCTCCCCAGAAGTGAAGTGAAGTAAAGTCCCAGTGAGGAAACCTGGTTGTTTTGTTGTCATAGGGCCTCCTCGTCAGAATTGCGGATCGTGTGCCCATGGGTGACGTCAAAGACATTTCAAGGTGTCCACAGTGCAGATTTGTAATGTCAACAGTCGCCACAACTGTTTCCAGCCGATTAATTTTGTTAATTGGGTGCATCGAAGATTTGTTAACATTTGTTACCAAGAATGTGTTCCTTCTCGCCAGAAGAAGCCTAAATAGAAAAAAATTTCATTTCATAAATCATAAATTCAACGATATATATTAATAAATCCTATCTATATATCGATATATCGTCACCTCAGTACAACAGTAAGACATCTAAAAGGAGAAAGAAAAAAAATCGAAAATGAATTTCCAGTCTTGCTAATGTTACCATATGTATCTTTATTTTGAGGAACATTCCACATTTTATGTCTTTACATCTTTTGCATGCATAACATAACTTTGTGTTGCAAAAGTTACAAAATCCATCTTAGATTAAACACTAGATTAAATTCTAGTCTCTTCTTGCTCATATCCTGAGATGACGATGTTCTATGCGATGCGTATATGATGAAATGAAAAAAATGGCACTCGCAATCCCGGTAGTAGAAACAGTCCGACGTGCGTTGCAGATTCTTGAGAAAGTCTGCAGACTATTTTATAGTTGTGAGAGAAAAACCTTAATTTTTTCACGAGAAAAACCTAAACCTTCAGTTAATGAATATTTATACCGTATTTTCTGGGATATAATTCACTAGCATGTAGTTGCATTAACGTCGTGTTCTTAAGCATTTCTCGGTGCTGGTTTAGATTTTACAATTAATCGATTCTGTCAGTTTATCGTGTAGACTATTTTTTAATTTGCGTCGCAGACTGCTGAAAAAAAACCTGCCAACAATGGTGCGTGTAGTTCTGCCTTAGCCCTGGCTTAAGGGCGGTAACTTGTCGCATAATACCCAATAGTAGGGGAGCCCATAATGCTAAATGGGGATTTACTCGATCGCCGTGGGGACCTAATATTGTGTGGTTAAGGTTATAAGAAGAAGAAAATGTTAGATATTATTCCCCTTTTGTGGTGGGGAAAGTATCTACTGATATTCATAAATGTAAAAATTTTAAAAACGCAGTTAGATGGACATTGAACATACTGGAGCATGTCAGGTATTGATAGTTTTTATGCTTCATTTTGTCTGCGAGTCGAATTTATGAAGGTATGTTAATCTGCCGATTTGCGTGGTGGGGGATGGCTATCTGAAGGGGTAGAAAAAAGAAAAAGAAAAAAAAACGAGCGCGTCAGATATTCAGAAAAAACATCCATACATAACTAACAAAATGTTAAAAATAAAGAGGGGGTAGGGTGCGCCTTTTTTCAGACCACTCTTATACTTTATCTTACTTTTTGCTTTTTACTGGTGCACTCTTCCACGTTTTCAAGCGACCAACTGGCTTCCAGTGAATAGCTGACTCGACCATCCTGTCGACATCAAGGGCGCCGCAGCCGATCTTGGGATGGAAATGAAAGCCTGCCGCATTCCACAACCAGCCGTGTTCTTCAGGGGAAGGTATGCGGCAAGTGTTGAGAATGATGTGCTGTACGTCCCGCCATCCGAGAGAAGGACTGAAAGCACACATTCATTGTAGTTCATCATCGAGAATCGGCGTGTCAAGGTCAAACAATTTTGTCACATTCCACCGTCTATTCCTTTCTGGTTGTAATGGTCACGGCACCATGAACTATTTCCCCACGTTGCTTCTGCAACACATAACATAAGTGGAAGCAACGTGAAGGAAAAGTTCATAGTGCCGTAACCATGCCAACCAGAAGGGGAAAAGGGTGAAGGGTGGGAAGCTATTTGTCTTTGACACGCTGATTCTCGTTACATAGTATTCAATGTCTCGTTACATAGTAGTTATTGAAGAGACTTTCGGTACCTGAGTTGAGATCTCGCTAAACAAGAATTCGGCATTAAACATTTAAACATTCAATTTTTATCCACACATAGCATTGTTACTTGAAATTCTATTTCCGTCTTTCAAGAAATTTTGTTGCGTAAATGTCATGAGGAAGCGAATTCTTTTCCAGCAACGAAACTTCATGTTAATTCTGAAATAGAATGATGCTAGTGCTGTTATCCATACAAAGGGCAGAAATATTAACTTCTCAATAGTTTATATGAAAGTTTGAATACTTATGATCCGTTTAAACATTTAGCAACAAAAACTTATTAGCAAAGTAAGTTTTCACTGTTTTGAATGCTTACTTTGCCTGTAGTAGAAGTGCAATGGCTCCAGCCGCGAGGGGTGCAGCTGCGGAAGTTCCTTGGAATGTCTGTCGGCATTTCCCTCTTCCTTCCGGAACGACCTGTAACGGGAAATTAGAGCCACGATGTCGACATTGTTACGGATAAATGGTTGAAGACAGAAAGAAAAAATGGCGGGAAAAAAAATAAGCAATGAAACATCCAGCACTTGGCATTCATTTGAATTTTGGCGTCTTGAATTCAAATTATATTTTTCGCAATCACCGATTGCGATAGGACGAACTCTACTCGTTGGGTTTCTTGTTTCTATAAATGGCTCCAATCGCAATCGCGATTGCGAAAACAATAATTGGAGTTCAAGTCGTCAAAATTTAAATGAGTGACAGGTGCTCTATGTTGGACATTGTGTACTGGATGCCGTTTTTATTTTAAAGGAGATTGTGTCAAGTCAAAATGGTCGAGTTGAAATAAAGTCGATTCCGGGGGACATGGTTGCTACCGTCCAGGAGGAAGGACTTGCTCGCTGAGGCCCGTGGACCAGAGAAGTTTGCGTTATAATCATAGAGAAATAAAATCAAAGACACATCAACTACAGTCGAGTGAAAACAATAACCAATTGTGATTGCTCAACAAAACATTTCCAAGGAAATATAGCAGATGAATTTTTCTGTTTCGTTATACAAGACTAATGTATCTCCCAGAAATATATGGAATGAAGTTTTCTGTTTCGTTATATAGAGCTAATATACCTCCAAGAAATATGGCGGAATGAAGTTTACTGCTTCGTTATACAAGACTAATGTTTCTCCTAGAAAAGGTGGAATGAAGTTTTCACACCCCTTTGGTACAATAATTTATTAGTGATCATCTAAACTCAAACTATACGAAACATCTCTCGCCAAAAAAAAAAAATCGAGAAATAGTATTATCACTTTATTGAAAGTTAGCGTCGATACGGAACAATCAACCAAACTTGTGTCCTATGCGTAATCCTGTGCTGTCTCTATCCGATTCAATAAAAAGTGAAGGAATTGTCCCACAGTTTTATTTTTCAGACACCATTGGAAAAGGCGACATTTTTTACTCCAGATCTAACTGGACCTTTGGTTGAAAAAGTAAGCTTCTAACTCCAAAGGAAAAAAAAAATTACAAGACTTTTTAAATCAAGTTCGAAAAATTCCATTTCCATTCAAGTTGTTAACCATTTAATTTTCGCGTTTCCATGGTTACGCTTTTTGAATCCATTGTATCTTTCAGATTTTAATTTCTTAAACTTATTTTATTTTATGTTTCCATGATCATGCTTTTTAAATCCATCTTTTCCATTTTAATGTCTTAAAAGTATTTTAATACTGTTATCATTGTTTGGAAGGGAAATTTTGCATGGTGTTTTTTTTTCTTTTATTTAAGCCTAATCGTTGAGCATAAGTCACTTGACACAATTTTTATTTTCATGGTAGACCGGGCAAAGCCGTGCAATGCAACTAGTGTAGTATACGACTACTACTCAAAACGGAATCTAACTTACCACTTTGGGCTTTTGTCTTTCCTTTTCCAGGTCTTCTTTGGAGGGTGGATAATGGGGCCCTCCCACATAGACAGAGGCGAGGACCGCCGCGCAGTGCTCCGAATAGAATGCGCTGCGCCCTTCCGGCCCCAGGGCCCCCACTGTCACCGTGAAGGGACTAGATGCGTAGCCGTCGAGGTTGCAGTTGTCCAAGTAAGCGCCGCCGTTTCCTGCCGCCCACACATAGATGGCCCCCTTGCCTCGACGACCCTGCGAAGGAGAATATTTTTAAGCAACAGGTAGCCTAAATGCTGATCTAGGCTACTTGCTTGACATTCCGTCGACCCTTCTCATTGAACAAAACGTTGAGAATTTTGATCGGAGTGATAAGATGATTCATTTGCTGTTCTTTTGAATACAATGAGAGAGTTTTGTCTGCGAAGATACTGAATTGAAGTTAATGAGTGTACTCGAAAGTTCGAGGACCTAGACCAGACAACGTACTATGCCGTAGCAAAAACTCATCGTGTTGTATAAAATAAGTTGTTGTTGTTGCTGTTTTGTGCCAGCTAGGTTGGCAATTTAGGAAGTGCGCCGGTTCACTTTTCCAACTGCGCGCCATAATTTGGTGTGAAGTCCGACCTTCACAGTACACACGTGCCATAAGGACCCGTTTATAGGGTAGGCAACCGCACACAAAGAATGACAAAGACAGGAGAGAGAAAGAAAAGCCATGCCCAAGCTGTCCTAGGACCTCGCCATCAGCAGTCAGATTTCTCTGACCATTAGACAAGGCTATAAGGTAAGTGAAATCAATGTATTGTAGATGGTACAATTGCTATATAGTAAGTGAAATCAATGTATTGTAGATGGTACAATTGCTATATAACAGCGTTAAAGCACTTGCGATCAACCAAAAACCAACAGTAGGGGGGGGGGGGCAGTAAGTGTGTCCTGCACTGAACTTCACAAAAAAAAATTGAATTCTGAAATTTTGAATTCAAATTATATTTCTCGCAATCACGAGCTACGGCAGGACTCTACTCATTGGAGTTATTGTTTCTAAAAACTGCTCCTGTCCCCCCAAGCCTGCCCCTCCTCTTGGGCGGTTACGTGTGTATAGTTGTGTATGTGTAGGCTTGTGTGTGTGCGTAGACTTGTGTGCATGTACGTTGGCGTGTGTGTGCAATGTATGTGTGTAAATAAGGGCGCGTGTAGGACATGGGCGCCACTAACCAAGAGAAACGGATTTCGAGGAACATTGGTCAGGACCGGAGGAGCCGCGCCTGCGGAGAACGGTGGCGTTGAAAAAGGAACCAAACATCAAGGACGGTCAAGTGAAAACAATTAGCAATCGTGATTGCTCAAAAAAAAAAAAAAAAAACTATTAAAAAGATATTGGAAAACAATGTTTTGCTCAAAAATAAAACCCGCAAATTTTTAAAATTTTCAGCCCTAAATAATGTGTATACGTGTAAAAACGGAGGAAATTTTTGGTCCAATTGTTCAACACACGACGAAGCAATCAACCTATGCAAAAGTCAGAGCCGTAACCAGACTTTCGTTTCGGGAAAGGTTTTATTGTCCGTTTTCCACGAGAAGGCACTTGACTCCTCCCTCGTCACGTGGTATCCCATGATTCTATTTCGCTGTTTTCGGCAGAAGGTATATTCGGATCAGAGCATTTTGTTGTAAAAGAAGCAGTTTTTAAAATGTAAGAATAACTAAAATGACAACAGACAAGTGAAGCAACTAATGTAAAGGACAGTAAGATTTTTTGCACATTAAAAAGCACTCCCAAGTTATGGCTGTCAGGTTGTCTTATTTAGGAGCGCGTGCATTGCGTACCGATCACCCCAGCGTAAAATGGAACTCTGCGTTCGAGGAGGCGGGGTGAAGTGCCTTCTGGTGAAAAACGGACAATACCAACACATTTCTCATGAAATCTATATGACCAAAAAAGTTCGAGTTCATTCGTACATTCTACTGAATTTTGTTACAATGGGATATTTAAATGAGGGGAGGCTACATTACGGGTTTTAACATCAGCAAAGGAAAAAGGTACGGGATCTATTAAATGTAGGAGAAAAAAAAATCTAATGACATTGCATTACTTCAACTCTATTAAACATTCGATGTTTTTTCAAAAACACAAAAGAAAAAAGAAAGATGTGTAATCATATACGCACATTCGAAGTAATAATTCTTAAATTCAAATTTTTTGTCTCTTACAAAATATGTTAAATATAGAGTTTGTTACTTTTAAATTTAAGAATTTTGATGTTTTCGTTCTCAGGCATTAAAAATCTGAGCGAAAACCATGTATTGTTTTGCAAGAAATGATTTTAGCAATAATTACAATAAAAATAAATACTGGACACAAAGCACTCAGTCTGTGCGATTTGTCAATAAATAAAGATTTCATTTTTAAAACGATATTGAAAAAAATAAATAATAAAATTCTGTGAAATAAAAAAGTACATCAGTAATAATCATTTTTTAGCAAAAAAAAAAAAAAGAATAGTAGAAAGCATACTTTGGCATAGTTTCAAAAATTTCGGAGGAGGATTGAACTCTAAAATCCCACCCTTTAAATACGGTCGCGGCTAAAATTTATGAAGTGGCTTAATGTTACCCAAATAACTGTAACCGTTTTAAATGAAAGTTTAACTAGGGAGTTCACAATGGGGTTGTTTCCTTCAGTCAAAAGTAGTACTTTTTGTCACTGAAATTGATAGAATAAGCAAAAAAAAAAAAAAAAAACATGGACCCAGAAAATACTTTCATTTTCCCAACAGTTATTTTTTAATTAATTTTTTTAAATGTCCGATTTTTCAAACAAGGCGTGGTCTTGATGACGTCACAAATGATGCTCTTCGGCGCATCTTTCTACCGCGATTCCACGCTATGATAATCAAAAAGCGAATTAAAATTGCGCTCTACGCTTGCTATCAACCGTATCGTTGCCAATACACGTGAGTAAAGATGCGAATTAAATATTTTGTTCTGTGAATGGCAACACAGAATGGCATTTCATCATTTGTGATGTGTCATTCGCAGAAGACATAAACAATAAAAGCGCGATTTAAGTAATTTTTTAAAAATATTAAACAAATTATTTAAAAAATGGTCAGATCCTATGTTTTCAAGCATGCTCTTTAAGAAAAAAAAAAAAAAAAACAACTTTTAAAATTCTGGAAACGACTCCATTCGTGGCTGATTCTTATGAGCATGGGTGTGAGGGGGGGGGGGGCTGGGTATGTAATACCACTTAGAGGGAGACCAATACTTTGTCCCCAAGTTGGTAGTGGATTATAACGCAGATTGCGCTATTTAGATTTTTAAGGGAGGAGGGATTAAAGGATATTTTACTCTTTAGATGGACCTCTCGATCATAGGGATTTTCGTGGTTTTTGTGAAGGGGTTCATTTTGCTCTTGGGTGGGATGGACATCCCTGTACGAGGGTAACAGGATTCCTCAGTTGAAATCGAGTCGAAGGCAAGCTTCATATTTGCAGTTGCTTTTCACATGAAATTCCTCACGCTTTCTAAATAAGGTCAGAGTTATGAACTGCAGAAGAATTCCACTGTGAAGAAAAATGTATTACCGCGCAGGTGAACCAACAGAACGCTGGGTGACAAATGCAGATTGAGCTAACAAGAGCGAGATAGTGTTACAAGGTGAGTATCGCATCGGAGAAATCGACCTACATTAGAATGCCAGAGAGATTTAGACGGAAAAAGAATATTTGGTGAGCTTTTCGTGTTCGAAAAAACCAGCACACTTTCTTAAAACATTTCTGACTCCTCTCCCCTTTGTCATAAAGTGTCTCACTTCACCCTTTACCCTTCCTCCGCTTTGTCACATTCCACACTATTTTTCATAAACATATTCTTAAAACGAGCTGATGTGTGCATCATATGACTTCCTTTTACTCCAATTTAATGTCATTTCCCCATTGTTGGCAATTTTAATGTGATTCAATTGTTTATTTTCTAAATATCACCAACAGTGGCCAAATTGAAATCAAATTTAAAAGAAAAAAATCGCCAAATTTGTCGCCAGGTTGGTGACAAAACTTGGCGACCAAAAGACTGGCGATATATCGCCAAGTGTCCGACAAATTATAGCACAACTTGAGTTTACATCGAAATTAACAATGATTCCCCCCCCCCCAAAAAAGGGGCTAAAGACCCCCTTAGGAACATCCGAATGCAACGGAAAGGGAAGGTGCACAACTAGACTCCACTAGGAGTCGACGTACCAAATTTCAACTTTTTAGAACATACCGTTTTTGAGTTATGCGAGATACATACACACATACATACGTACATACGGACGTCACGAGAGAAGTCGTTGTAATTAACTCGGGGATCGTCAAAATGGACATTTCTGGTGTTTGTACGTTCCTAGACATATATCCACGTGTGATCGGGTCGAAAAAAAAAAACTCAACATTTATTCGGGGGTGAGAAAAATTGAAATTAAGGCCGATTTTTGAGTGAAATTTTTTTTCGCGAATACAATACTTCCTTTTTTGTAAAAGGAAGTAAAAAATGCGTGATCTCACACTCCTTGTTACCCCCCCCCCCATCCCCCACGCCACAAACTTACAATTTCACGAATCCTCCCCCCCCCTATAGCGTGACAGCATTTAAGGACAGGCTTTGAGAAATCAATATATTTTTATTATGTGGGTGTGGTTTTTGGTATTTTTCGATATGATATGCATTGAGTACATACACTTTGACTCCCACCCCCTGTAAAATTTCGAAATGAGGGGCCTTCGAGTATGTACAGTACTTGAATATGAAGAAAATATATACTTGTGTCACTCCTTTCAGGATAGCCTTTCTGGCCAGATGTCCAGGTCCTCCTATGGCGTTGCCCTTGTCTTCCGGTCCCCAGGAGGCAGTGTAGATGTCCACCACTTCCAGGGCGTGTACCAACGCAATGGCTTCCTGCGCGTCCGTCAGAGGACCATTCAAAATTCTAACTCCTGAAAATGAAGCATCATTTACGAAACGAAGGTATTTCAATTTTGACGGTGAAAAAAATTAGAAAATCTCCCGGCTCTGCTTCGGGGTGATTGGAACACCTATAGTCCATTTAGCGAGAGCTGATAGTGGACGTAAACAAAGCAATGTGACAATAGGGAAATTGCAACCTATTAAATGTTCATATTTTGGCTATTGCATATTGTTAATTGAACCTCAAAACTAAAAAATTCACCATCGCCGAATTTTAAAACACCGTGGTTGATTTTTAATGAATTTTTAAAAATCCACGCGCAAAAGTGCGCTCTTCTGAAACGTCACGAGCCTTCGTCACAGTGCGCGAATGGGCAGCTTCCGCCGAAGATCCCTTGTTTTCGCTAGGGACATTTTGAGCGCGCTGATATTTTTATTTTTTAGAAATTCAATAATCCTTTTGAACACACTATGGAGGCCGGATTCGTTAAAGCACAATCTAAATAATCTTCCTCAAATAATATCAATGGTGATATTCGAATATTTCCGAGAGGATGAGAGGTTTAATATTCCAGAAACGCGCGGAGTTTAATGCGAGGAGATAAGCCTTTTACGTTTCATCTTCGAAGTCGAATGCACGTTCTTCGGTTTCTCCCGTGACATGGGAACCGGTTCGCTAGCGTTTCTCTCCTATCGGACGTCACTTCCTATGCCATCTGACGTCACAGGCGCTTGAACTTTAAAAATTAATTTAAAAAAAACTACTTATCGTATCGCAAAAATTTTTTCACCTATGATGTTCATGCATGTTACTCTATCATATAAAAATAAAATTGAAAAATCGAAAACTTCCCTATTATCGTTATCGCTGTCTGCTTGGCGCTGGGATGATTGAAAACAGCGCCAATCAGATAAGCGAAATGTCCGCGCTTTCAATGCGAACAGCATTGCCAATCGGGCGATAAGTCATGAAAGTAGTAACCCTCTTTGTTTACTTCCTCTATCAGCTCTCGCTGAAATGAGTATAAACGAAGGCGAGTAAAAAGGGAGGTACATAACTAGACGCTATACAGATCCTATATGCTAAACTTAAACCTTTTACGGCTAGCTATATTTGTGTTATGCGAAATACATACAATACATACATACAGACGTCACGACAAGCCTGTCGAAACGGACTCGGAGATGATTAAAATCAGAGCCGTAACCAAAAAATAATTTCGGGGAGAGTTTAAAAACTTTCATGCGGAGCTTTGCGCAAGAATTTGGAAATTTTAAAATACAAACGAACTTTTAAATGTCAAACCGAACTTTTCGTGGGGGGGGGGGAGTGAACCCTAAGAACCCTCCCACCTCCATGTATACGGCCCTGGTTAAAACAGATCCGTGTTTTGTCACTTGTATTTCACATAAATAATTTTCTTCAAATTACAAATTTAAAATAAATCAAATATACAGTCGAACTCGCTTGCAACGAGCCCTGATTTAACGAGAACCCGGATTTAGCGAGGAAATCAGAAAGGTTTGGTTGGTGCAATGTTAAGTCAAAAGGAGCATAACACGCTTTTAACAAGCAAATTTATTGATATTTTTTTATTCATAAAATTTCTATACTTTCAGCTCAGCTTATCCTTTTTGAAAAAAATTCTTAAGCATTCTGAAGTCAACTGAAAGTTAATGATAAGTCATAAACCCTGAGAACAAGGATATTGTAACTCAAGGATAGTGATTTCGATTTCTAATTTGTGTGCTGTATCAGTTGATGATCTTTTCGTACAGTATCATTCCTGAATGTTGTTTCTGTGGAAGAGCATAGCATATGATACAGAAAACATATGTACAGGGATTAAAATGAATTGTTTATTTACTAATAATTTTATCAACTTTTTTTTTTTTTTTTTTGAAGAATTGTTTCATCTTTACTAATAATAAAGCTGAAAGTCTGTGTGTCTTTATGTCTGGGTGTCTGGATCTCTGTTACGCGCATAGCGCCTCGACCATTCGGCCGATTTTCATGAAATTTGGCACAAAATGAGTTCGTAGCATGAGGGTGAGAGCACCTCGAAGTGATTTTTCGAAAATTCGATTTTGTTCTTTTTCTGTTCCAATTTTAAGAACATTTTACCGAGAAAATTATCATAACGTGGACGCAAATTATCATAACGTGGAACCTTAACATGGGCGAGCCATTTGGCGAGAAGTTCATCATCCATTATTTGTAAATATACATGCGAACCAAATGACCTCTTAATTTTTTGCTACGGGCAAAGCCGTGCGGGTACCGCTAGTGTTAAAAAAAAAAAAAAATGATTTAAACAAGCTTCCGAGAATATTGTAACTCAAAATCAAGCTAATTCGGACGAAAACACGGTAGAAAACGACGAAGATAACGACAAACGGGAAGAACTTCAAGACGAAGAAACCTCAACATGCACACTTATAGCTTTTGATCTGTAAAAAACCTTTTCAAAACCAGGGGTTCAAATGGCCATGGTTTTCGGGCGATGAGCATACTCCGCCATTCCTAGAACACACAAGAAAGACACAATAAGACAGTTCAAAGTAAAATAACCAACTTTTTTTGTACCGTACTGAAATTAGAAAAACAAAACAAGTATGTCGTAATTCTTAGCAGCTTTGGGCGAACCCGTTTTTTACTAGCACACTTACTTTAAAATATCACGGTCCTTTCGCACTCTTTACAACCGAGTTCGACTGTATTAGCAACTGACATTTATTTAATTTCGTATATTAGTGATAAAACTTATTTATTTATTTGTTGCATATTACCTTTATTAGTTTACTACGTAATTCAATATATTATTTTTAAGTATTCAGAAATTTGTTCGCAGTCCAGTAGTAATTAAAAAAAAAAAAAAAAAAAACCTGTGTGTTAGCTGCCTGAGTTTAATAAGATACTATTTGTTTATCGGATGCGCAAGTGTTGCACGTGTTATTTTATTGAGATCGGGCTAAAGTTCACTCTTCACTTCAAATCTATCTTGAACACAGTTCGTCATTTTATCGCCTTCCTGATTTTATTATCTATTTTTTTTCCCCTCGCTCTTTCATTCGGTTCATCACTCTTTCGTTTTATGCCCTCTTTTTCGTTCAATAACTACAAATATTTCAGGAATTTGACATCTTTTTTCTGCTTTTATTTATTTATTTATTTCATTTTTCGAACTATAACTACATTGCACATAAACAAACTTTTCAGAACTCGAGATATAAATAGCTGAAGAACTTACAAAACTTCTTTATTCGCAACTCCAGAGCTCGAATACGCTACCTTGCGGTGATTAACAATACTTCCGAAAAAGGTAAAACATTCCATTCCACGTGTTTTCTTTGGGGTAAATTACAGGATTCAGACAGTTTGTGGTGTAATGTAATGTAGTCTCAGAAGAATAAAAGAGAAAGCTTCCCACAAACACGATGAAAAATTACTGTCATTCACAAAGCGTCAAAGCAAGTTATCAGTTACGGCATCTGTTTGCTTTACCTTTTTCATTCGCCATTAGACAGTGGCTGCAGCGCCCCCTATAGTTTATTGGAGTTGCGGATAGAACGAAAATAAATTTGCTTTTTAGCAGTCCCGTCATTTGTGGTATCAGAAGGGCATACTTTTATACTAGTGTCTTTCCAGGCTTTTACAAAAGCATATTTTAACATCAGTACGTTGTTGTTTTTTGTCCGGTATAGTATGTATTGAGTAAGAGTACTGTCCACCTCTGGCAAATTGAGTTCCGCTACCTGACCGATTAAACGATTCCTTTAGTTAAAATAGGGGCGAGGAAAAACGGCTTAAAAACTTGCGGATTTAGTTTGCAGTGTTATTGCCCACTTGCCAAACAATATTACTATTGAGGTAAGAAGTAGCAAGCGGTACAAGATTTTCTCGCCAATAAAAGGGTTGCGATGGTAGCCCAACTATTCCTCTTCTTACTGCTCTCCCTTGAAGGAAATGGACATGCTCAAGGCCATAGCTCAACTTCTCGGAGGTAGACAGTACATGCCCTTTTCCCCCACCCCTGTCGGCATAGGAAAGAAGCCGGCATCTTTGTTTACTATCAAACCAATTTCAAAGGTAATTAGATAGGACAAAAAATGCAGTTAAAAAGCAGTCTTTTGAATAGCATCATCCAAAATTTATTTCAATGTTATTTCTATGATTTAAAAGGCTTCCCAAACATTAACGTGGCATTGTGCTTTTATGCTGCAATTTTTATAACTTTCATTTTTCATGATCATCTTGATCATTTTTGTGAGGGATAACTTTGCAGTCATTCAACTGAAACGAAAGTACGAGCCTGAAAATGAATTTCACAACCATAAATTAGCATTTAGATCGTCCACAAATGAGGTAGTAAGCAGCAAAGGGATATAAGTGGCAAAATTAAAAATTTGGAGATAACCAGTAGGTATGATAGGTAAAACTTCACCTCTATCTTGGGGCAAGAGATGGTACTAGTAGCTCTGGTAGGTGGAGCTGTAAAGCATGATTCAGAAAAAAATTAATTTGAATTTTGACATCTTGAATTCAAATTATGTTTATCGCAATCACGAGTGTGTGTATGTAGGCTTGTGTGTTTGTGTGTGGGGGTATGTGTTTGTGTGTACGGGTTATGTGTATGTGTGTGAAGGCATGTGTGTTTGTGTCTGTGGGGGGGGGGGTATGTGTATGTGTGTGTAGGCATATGTGTTTGTGTCTGTGTGCAGGCATGAATGTGTGGGTAGTTGTGTGTATGTGTGGGTGTTTGTATGTATGCGGGTGTGTATGTGTATGTGTGTAGGTGTATGTGTGTAGGTGTATGTGTGTATGTGTATGTATGTGTATGTGTGTATGTGTTTGTGTGTGTGTGTAGTTGTGTATGTATGAGCGTGTGTGTAGGACATGGATCCAACCTGGACACGACTTTCGCTAGAGGTGCAGCATCGTGAGGAGCCCGTCGACGGTGATGGTGCGGAGGGTGGCGGTGGGAAAAATCAAAGGAACGTCAAAAATAGTCAAGTGAGAACAATTAGCAATTGTGCTTTCTCAAAAAAAATGTCAATGAAAGCCTACCTAGGATCTGATCTTTAAACGCGTTTTATTCGAAACTTAAAATAATCCACTTGCATCCCTTTGCTTCTCACTGCCTCAAATGATGTGACGCATTGAGGGGGAGGTCATGAAATTGTGACGGAGGGAAGATATAACAAGAAGTGTGGTATCACGCATTTCCTCTAAAGAATAAGTTTGTGAAACATATTGTTTAACAAATGTCTTTAAAAACTCTTTACTGAATTGTGAAGCTGACAGCGGCATACAGTTAACAAGACAGTGACGCACAAGTGTCTTTTCTTTTCGACTTTTTGACTCCAGGAAGTAGTTAAAAGTTTCAAATAGATTGCCGCACAGAATAACAGCTTTCATTTGCGTATGACGAAGGGGAGTAGGGAGGGATGTGAAGTGTTGTACTTTGACAAAGGGGAAGGAGAGAGGTAACGCGGGGCTGGGGGGGGGGATAAACTACTGAACGATAGTTATGTATTAGATTTGAAATATCGCAAACCTTGGAGATATATAGCAATTTCTCGCCACATTTGGCTCCAAAATAGCTCGCCAAAATGATATCAGCTTGTGGGTTGGCAATATCCTTTAAATTTCTCGCCAAGGCCTAGGCGCAATGTTGTGAGGTGCATAAACGGCAAAATCAACATAGAGGTAAAGTTTCAGGAACTAAGATAACATTCCGTAAAGATTAATGGAATAAATGCCAGATTTAGCAAGATTACTGAAAATTAAGCACATAAAAATATAAAAATCATAACTTTTTGCAAAATTTGTAGCAAAACGTACGCAGAGATATTTTTAACTACTTTCGCACCTTGAATGAAATCCTAGCTGTATCTATATGTATGCTTACGTTCGATGAGCTCAATCGGTTGCGATCGGTTGATCGATCACGTGACAGCTAGTAACGTCATTATTTTAACCGGTGAGGTACCGGTCGCTCATCGAACAGAACCTATGTATGTTACAACCCTGAAACTAGCACCAGGCAATTCTAGGCAGAGTGCGCTAAGGATATTTTTGGCATTTATTCTTTAAAAGAATTAGTTGCGCCAGTTAAAATTTTTGCACTGCCCCCCCCCCCATTTTTTCTGAGAGGTGCTTCTGTTTTGCCCTTATGCATAATAAAATTCAAATTACATTATATTTTTGTATTTTTGGAAGGGACTTTTGGAAATTGATGTACTACAGAGGGAGACGCATAAAAGAGGTAGCGGTACAACTGGAAGGCTGTACGTGTGAGTTGAAAAAGAGAGATAAAGGAAATAAAGTATTTCAAATTTTTTTTTTTTTTCAAACAAGAAAGAAACCCACTTTAAAATTAAAATAAGAGAAAAAAAACTGTTTAACTGGTGAAAAATAGTTGGGGATACTGTGAAAAATTGCACATTGTGAAAAACATCGTAGATCAAAAGCTAAAAGAAAAAAAAATCGGTCGATTCTTTTGCGCTATTCTATTGGAGAAATTTAGGCATTTTATATTTATGAAGATAAATGGTTTCCGTTTAGGCTGAATTGCGCTTACGTGCTAGCGTTGATTGATTGATTGTGGTGAATAATTAAGAGTTGTGAAAGAATTGTAGTGGTAAAGTGAAGCAGAAGAAAAGAGTGAGAATAACCGCAACGAAAAGAAACATTTTTTCAAAAAAAAAAAAAAAAGTAGAATAAAATTCTCGTTTGGTGAAAACGTCAAATAGAATTTATTTGCATTGTAATTGTAGCAGATTTATTATGAAAAAAGAATGAAAGGAAAACGCTCTGAAAAAATAATTCAATGTGGTCTGAAATTTTTCTATTGCAATGGGGTTGTTTCCTTCAGTCAAAAGTAGTACTTTTTGTCACTGAAATTGATAGAATAAGCAAAAAATAAATAAATAATAATAACATGGACCCAGAAAATACTTTCATTTTTCCCAACAGTTATTTTTTAATTAATTTTTTAAAATGTCCGATTTTTCAAACAAGGCGTGGTCTTGATGACGTCACAAATGATGCTTTTTGGCGCATCTTTCTACCGCAATTCCACGTTATGATAGTCAAGAAGCGAATTAAAATTGCGCTCTACGCTTGCTATCAACCATATCGTTGCCAATACACTTGAGTAAAGATGCGAATTAAATATTTTGCTCTGTGAAAATGGCATCTCATCATTTGTGATGTCATCGGACAGAAGTTTAAACAATGAAAGCGCACCGATTAATGTAATTTTTAAAAATATTAAACTTAAATAAATTATTTAAAAAATGGTCAGATCCTATGTTTTTAAGCATAAACTTTCAGAAAAAAATACTTTTAAAATTTTGGAAACGACCCCATTACCTACGTGTTCTACACATATTTTTTTCTAATTTTATACGATATATTGCTACATTTAAAATATAAATGTATAAAAAAGATTTCTCTTTCTTTCTTCTTGGAAATCTCGCACGAATCATGTTATTTCGTTGAACTGAAGGTATTAGAACTTTTTTTTTCCCCCTTCCAATAATGTTTTTTTTTTTTTTTTTTTTTTTTTTTTTTTTTTGTGTGTGTGTGTGTGTGTGTGTGTGTGTGTGTTTTCCGTTGCTGCTGTTTGGGAATCTTCGCCATTATAATCCACTGCACCTTCTAAACTCATGTTTACTACCACTAAGAAATATATGTACATGAAACAAAGTAATAAATACACTTTTGTTTCTAATTGATCCCTCCCCTCCCCCCACAGACACACGATCTACTACAGTTCAACTCTAAATTTCAAAAAACAAATATGTTTTAAAAAACGATTTTTTAGTTGGTGATTTCAATTGATCACCAGCGGCACCACGATGGTAGATCACTCTGACCTACCAAAATATTCCTTAGTCTGCAAATTATGTCTGACATTTCGGCAAAATTTAGAGTTCCCTTTCGGCAAATTGAGAATTTCTGTGTTCCCTGAGTTCGGGACGCCCGAACTCAGGGAAGAGAACGGGACGCCGAACTCTGGCTCGCTTGAAGCAATATGAAGTGCGACCTCCGGGTGGAAAAAGGTTGGGCATCACTGCTATGGGGCCGTTCATTAATTGAGTAAGGATGAATTTGGCAATTTTTGATCCCCCCTAATGCATACGAATCTTACATCACTGGGGAATCGCTGTTAAATTCACTATTATTAAATTATTCTTAACTAGTGGTACCCGCACGGCTTTGCCCGTAATAGAAAAATTAAAAGGTCTTTTGGTTCGCCTGTATATTTACAAATAATGTGTAATGAATTTTCTCGCCAATTGGCTTGTGCCCATGTTACGGTTCCACGTTATGATAATTTCGTAATTTACTCGTCCATCTTATGATATTTTTGTTCTTAAAATTGTAAAACTAACTTTGTGCCAAATTTCATGAAAATTGGCCGAACGGTCTAGGCGCTATGCGCGTCACAGATGTCCAGACATCCAGATATCCTCCGGACAGAGAGACTTTCAGCTTTATTATTGGTAAAGAAAACCTTTTTGTGAAAATAAATATTTACTAAAAAGTTGGAATGTAGACTAATTCTATTTTATCGACATTCTTTTGTAAATGATGCGATACTAATTAAAAATAAACATGCCATACTTTGTGCGATTTTTTTTAATTATAGTTTGCTGTATTCATTCTTTGTAAAACAATTAAAAAACAACTCACCTTTACACGTTTTTACCTTCCAAAGACAAACGAGATATGATCGCTACCAAACCACTTCAACGCGTGATTTCTAATGTAAAATATCGACTAGAAAAATATTACGTAAGAATTAATTCGACCCCACTCCCTCCCCACCACCAAAGTAAGGATATGTAAAGATTTTTCCAAACCCCTACTCCTCGGGACCCTTACGTAATTAGTGAATGGCCCCTATAGACAAAATAAGTTGAAAAATTAAATTTTGACATTCAGAATAAAATTTACTGAATTGATTTGACATACGAACGGCTAATTTAAGTAACATTTAATTCAATTAACCTTCTTCGGACGCTAATTGTTTTTGGAAACCATTTTCAAGGTCTTAATGGGGAGATAGAGAGAGAGAGAGAGAGAGATGGAGAGAAAAATCCAGATCCATTACCAGCAAAGGGCTTCCGATAATTCTATGTTGTATGAATGATAACACTGAATTTATCCCGTCGACAAAGGGCGACAGATACGTAGATCTCTCTGGCAGAGAGCCAAAGACATCTGTCAACTGACAAAACTTTCACAACAAAAATAAACTTTAGTTCCCGTTCTGCAAATTATTGATCTGTTTTCTTCCGTGCGTTTTCTATATTTAACGTGCATTTTTTTCCTAAGGAATTTCTTAATGTGTCAAATGATTCACGAGTTTATTAGTAACAGAATATGTTTAAGTGAATTTTTAGAATTCTGCTTTTTTGAGTTTTTGTCCTGTTAAGTAGTGAAGATAGCTTACTGTGCTTTCACTGCTGGTAGGAGTTGGCTTTTATTATTTGTTTTATGATTGATTGATAGCGAGTGACATGATTCATTGCCAATGCGTAACAAATGAAATTCCTCAGAACTAAATTATTGAAGAGAAGAAGAAAAAGAACCACAGACAGAAAGAAAAAGAAAAAAAACCCTCGCGTCTCTAGTAAAAAATACACCGTCTACTTTTTTTCGCGAGTAAAAATGGTGCTTTTAATTTTCTTTCTTTCCTTTTATTTGAACACTTAGATGCAGTGAGTCTTCTTCAAGTCAAACGATATAAAAATTCGTCCATTGCCCAGTTTGGTTTGGTCTACTTGGTAAAAAAATGCCTTTTTTGTGCTGCATTTCTTTCAATATATATTTTTTTCTTTTCTTTTTCTTTTAATTCTTTCACTTCTCTTTCTACTTCCTTTTACTAAAAAGGAAGTATTGTATTCGCAAAAAAATTTTCACTCAAAAATCGGCCTTAATTTCCATTTTACTCACCCCCAAATGAATGTTGAGGTTTTTTTTTTCGACCCGACCACACGTACATATGTACCTAAAAACGTAAAAACGCCCGAAATATCCATTTTGAAGTTTCTCGAGTTTATTACAACGAATTTTCTCGTGACGTCTGTATGTACGTATGTATGTGCGTATGTGTGTATGTATGTCGCATAACTCAAGAACGGTATGTCCTAGAAAGTTGAAATTTGGTACGTACACTCCTAGTGGGGTCTAGTTGTGCATCCCCCTTTTTGGTTGCATTCAGGTGTTTCTAAAGGGGTCTTTTGCACCTTTTTGGGGGGAAATCATTGTTAAATTCAATGCAAACTCAAGTGGTGTTATAATTTGGGCATACACTTGGAAATATATCGCCAAGCTTTTGGTCACCAAAATTTGTTGCCAACTTGGCGATAAATTTGCCGGTTTTTCTTTTCTTTTTTTTAAATCTGGTTTCAATTTGATCACTATTGGTGATATTTAGAGAGTTAACCATTGAATCACATTAAAATTGCCAATATTGAGAAAATTAATCTGTATAAAACTTTTTTTCTTTTTTCGCTTCGGTTCGCAACAAACTTGGGGTGAAAATATATGAAGTGTTTCTTTGCTTACTCCAAGTCCAAGGCACTATAATCATTAAATTGGAGTAAAAGGGAGTCATGTGATGCACACATCAGCTCGTTCAAAATTAAAATGCAAGAGTAAACAGTTTCAGAGCACTATTCAGTTCAGATAAATCATCATACCGTGCTTACTAACCTACAATTTTTGCGTCATACGCTACCCCAACTCCACAAACTCGGTTGTTTGCGACACCAGCTGCAATTGCTGCACAATAAGTACCATGGCTATGAAAAGGAATCAGAAATTAGTATAACACAAAAGCAAAAAAATAAAAAAATAAATAAAAATTAATTTGAATTTTGACATCTTGAATTCAAATTATGTTTTAAGCAATCACGAGTGTGTGTGTGTATGTAGGCGTGTGTGCTTGTGTGTGGGGGGTATGTGTGTTTGTGTGTAGGGGGTATGTGTATGTGTGTATAGGCATATGTGTTTGTGTCTGTGTGCAGGCATGAGTGTGTGGGGAGTTGTGTGTATGAGTGTTTGTGTGCGTGGGGGCGGGGTATGTGTATGTGTGTGTACGCATATGTGTTTGTATCTGTGTGAATGCATGAATATGTGGGTAGTGGTGTGTATGTGTGTGTGTATGTGTTTGTGTGTGTGTGTAAGTGCGTGTGTGTAGAACATGAACGCAACCTGGAGACGGTTTTCGCTATAGGAGCAGCATCGTGAGGAGCCGGTCGACGGTGATACTGCAGAGGGTGCTGGCGGGAAAATAAAATGATAGCACATCAAAACAGTCAAATGAAAGCAATAAGCAATCGTGATTGCTCAAAAAAAGGAGGAAACTTATTAGAGATTCTATTAACAACGAATTTAAGTCATCCGAATAAAAGTAACCGTTTCATTACCTGTTTTCGGGAATAGCTTTGAATTCAGAGTTCAAGTATAAAAATTCTTCACTTGCTGCTTCGTCCTAAAAATGAAATGTGAAAATAGTTATATTGAACTAAAATGCAAGTTCTACAATTGCTTTTGAGACCTGCTCCGATTCAAAAATTTTCACTCTTTCCTCCCCTATAACAATTTTAAATAGTTATTTGTTGTCATCAGTGAAAAAAGTAAAATAAGTCTGGGGGTTGGCGATCAGGGGAGGAGGTCCCCTAGTAAATCATAATGAGCCGTTTGAATTTAACGTTCTTTTCGTACTTTATTTTCTGCGGAAACCAAATACGCAAGTTTGTACCATAAAGCTGAAGTTGAAAGTATAACAAAAATGCAATAAATAAATAAAAATAAAAGAAAGAAAGAAAGAAAACTGAAAAAATTTCCAATACTGTCGTTTACCTTTCTATAGTAGACTAGTTCTTCGCTTAAAATTTGAATTTAAATTTTATTGGATGCTTTAGAACTGACATAATGATACGGACATTATAAGCAAACTGCAGTTTTTGAGTGTTGTAATCGAAAAGTCATATACTTGTTTTATTTCATAACTTTTGGTGTGAACCAAGCTCATAGAAATCAGAGCAGTCATTTAAAGAGGGGACAGGTGGGTGCAACTGCCCCCCCCCCCACCCTGATTTTGAGTAATCAATGTATTAATCATACGTGTGGGCGTGTTTTTGTTGTTTTTCGCCATGAAATGCATTCAATATGTATGCTTTGAAGCCCCTGGAATAATTTGAAATGACGGTCCTGATAGAAATAGTCTTTAGATTAAAAACGTTGTACGTTGTAAAGACACGACAGTAGTGAAACTTTTATCGTTTCTATTTCGTACATTCTGAACCGTCACTTCAACTGCACGTTTTCTCTCACGCCATGCTCTTGCTCTTTCTGCGCCTGACTTAGGCATATTCACAACACAGTTGTATATTTTTTATGAAAAAAATAGATTATAAACGACGAGAAAACTAACCAATACTCGAAATCAGTTTTTTAACTGTTGCCAAAAACATTGAAAGAAAAAGTAATTATGAAGTTAATTTTGTTCATAAGAGTTAACAAACTAAATTCAAGACTGAACTCAAGATAATGCGGATTGCGCTTTTTAACTGACGACTTGACTTGAGTCAAAGAAATATTCAAAAACCTGCGCTATTTGTAAATTTTAAAATCCCCAAATTACAAATATAAACTTGCCTAAGTTCAGCCTTGAATTTAATTTGTTAAATTTATCAACAAAACTAACTTTTTAATTACTATTATTTTTCATTGTTTTTGGCAACAATCAAAAGTGGAAGTATTTCAACTTTGAATTGCTGTTATTTTTCATTGGTTTTGGCAACAATTAAAAAACAGCTACGTCACTTCCTTCCCGCAAAAAAGTTGCGTATCAGAATTTCAAAACCTTTTCATAAAATGTTTCACTCCAAAAATGCTTTATTTAAACATTCTTTCGCATTTCTATTTCTCTGAGGTGAACAAGAGATCAAGATTATCCATGGAACTTAGAATTTAAATGCTATGAGTCAGTAATAGTTTCCTTGCGACCATTTTCTGCCCCAACCGAATGAAACCACTTGCTTATTATTATTCAAAAGACGCTCCAAAATGATGAGGCTTTCCAAAAATCACATGGACGAAAGATAAGCATCCGAATCGATGCGTGAAAAATAAGGCTGCTCTATAATAAAACGTGCAATACTGCGTCCTTGAATCTGGCAGCAGCACGTTGTCTGTCAACATAAACGCAGTTTTTTCGCGCTTCTGATAAAAAGAAGTATTCTTTCGAACGGAGAAAAATTTTGATAATCGCATAAATTCGGGAATTTCCTGCTTCCTTTGAGTGAAGAATGAATTCTGTGTCGGCAGTATTATGATGCCGAAGGACACGTAATGGCGAAAATTGTTGCATAAAAGCGTGTTGTATTCCAGCCTCGCTTTGACAAACCAGTGTGATATAAAATAAACAAGCATGGCAGTACTAGGAAAATAATTGTTCTTAGTGTTAGCCCAACTGAGTTGCGTTTTCAGAAAATGGCGTAATCTCAGAATATTAAACAAAGCGGTAATCAAATAACACAAATAAAGTGGGGGAATGCGGGGCAAAGTGAAATGGTTAGGATCACTCACTTTTTACGATATGAATAAATTAGAATTTTGTTCTAAAATTAACGGTTCATAAAGAAGGAACAATATATTTTTTTTACAAAACTTGCACTGAAACAATATTTTTTATTTTTGGTATTTAAAATTTTCACTTCTTTTTTCCATGAGGCAAAGTCAAAACTGAAATTTGTTTCGAATAAACATATCCTGTTTTTCATGAACTTAAAATTTTCCAATCGAATTTTACGTTATCAATGATCAAGTGACTTTCTCAAAAAAAAATTCAGGACAAGATCTAGAAAATCGGGACAGATGAATACCTTAGATCCCCTCCTTCCAATTCAAAGCCTGATTTTTTTTTTCTTCTAAATAATAACACGAGAAAAATACACAACTCGCAAAACTCGAGAACTACCCGGTCGATTTTGCTGAAATTTTCACAGTTTATTCCTTTACGTCCTGAGAAGGTTTGCAGATCAGTTCGAAAATAATTCGAGGAATAGTTCTTTTTGTATTCTAATTTAGGCCCAATTTTCACATAAACTCCCGAATAAGGGAGTGAAAAATTACTCGCAAATAGTAATATTATATATCGTTGGAAAGGGAAGAATTTTCCACGTTCTACGCAATTTGCTCCAATGCTCTAACTTAATTGCGGCGTTAGTTTTTTACGTTTTTAGCTCGAATTTTTTCAGGCTTAGCTGAAATTTAAGCACTACTTTCATCATTAAAAAAATCAACAAAAAGGAAGGAATTGTCCTACAGCTTTCTTTTTGACGCCATTGGAAAAAGCGACCTTTTTTACTCCAGATCTAACTCGACCTATGGTCGGAAAAATAAGCTTTTATCTCGAAAGGAAAAAAAGTTACAAGCCTTTTTAAATCAAGTTTAAGAAATTTCGATTCCATTCAAATTGTGAACCATTTTCTTTCGCGTTTTAATTCCTCAAACTTATTTTATTTTGTGTTTCCATGGTTACGCATTTTAAATCCAACTATCTGGATTTAATTTCTTAAAAGTATTTTAATATCTGTCGCTTTTGTTTGGAAGGGAAATCATGATGTTTTTTTTTACGCCTGATTGTTGAATATACGTCACTTGACACACTTTTTATTTTCAAGGTGAACCGGGCAAAGCCGGGCAAACGCAGCTAGTAAAATATAAACGAATGTTAATTCATATTTCTTCAAAACATTGGAATTGCTCAATTTTATAATTTTTTTAATTTTTTTTATTGATCGTTAATTTTGAATTAAGAAAAGTATAGGGACAAAGTCCCTTTATTTTCGACAGTGAAAGGGCAGTGTCGCCCCCCCCCCTCCGCACGAGCCCCCTATGAATATGTGTTTGTAATCTCGCTGAGTATGTGACTAGGGGTTAGGGGGTAAGGTAACGCGGAGGACACTTTGAGACAATGTTTTGAAAAAAAAAATGTGTGACATTATTTATGGGCAGACCCCCTCACGCTCCCTTACATTTGTATCAACACGTTGTTATAGGAACTTCACACATAACGTAATTAAATTTTAATAGTTAATGAAGAGCATGATGAGCTGTGTAGGCTTACAAGCGGCAAATTGACGGTAGCCGCAAGTCGAACATATAATTTCCTCGTTAAGTACTATTGATTATTAAACGACGCCGTTTGACGCTCCAGCGGTCAACAATGTGTTAAAATGTAAGGCTTTTCTAGCATGAGTTAGACGCTTAGAGGCTGTACATGAATGATGTCACAGGTTTCTGCAGGGGTGCCCACCTAAGGGGGGGGGGAGGGGTCAAGCCGCAGACTGCGCCACTGAAATTTTGAGGAGGGGTTGGTTTGAAGGGTAATTTTTTGTTTAGGGGGAGGGCTCTTGCTTTTTTTTGGAGGGAGGATCTTTGCAATATTTAGGGGGTTAGCTCTTGTTTGCAGGGGGGGTGGGCACCGCTGGTTTTTGCATACTTTTGACTTTTGACCCCTCCTCCGATTATCACAAAGTATCACACCTCACCTTTCCCCGTACCCTCTTCGTCACACATGTCACGCTATTGTTCATAAACAGATACTAAAAAAATACTTGATATCACACTCCTTGTAGGCTCCTCCCTCCCCCTTATCGTAAAGTGTCACGATTTCACAAATCCACCTCCCTCCTCAAAACGGGACATCATTGTCTCTTTAAACCTAATAATAAACTATTGAGGCATGAATCTTGAATTCGCAATAAAACAAATTCAGGGGGGCCCACGGGGGGGGGGGGGATCATGGCGCAAGTTCGGCCATCAATATTTTGGGGGGGGGGGAATTTTAAATAATTTATTTAACTTGATTGATTTATTTTTGATGAAAATTGTTTAGTTAATTTTATTCTGTTTATATTTAATTTCATTTATTTATTTAGTTTGTGTGTGCATGTAGGTGTGTGTATGTCATTGGCATAGAACAGAACTTTTCTAATAATATAATAATAACGATAGTAATTAAAAATGAATAAATAAATAAAATACTTTTAAAAAAATAAACAAAATAAAAAAGAGAGCTAAAAAATAAAGGGGAGGGACGGAAACCCCTGAAAAAAAATAATGGGGCTTGGGTAAGAAAGAGAAAAAAAAAAGAGAGAAAAAATGAATGGGGGCAAAAAAGAAAACTCTTACGTAGTTTTTTGCAACTTCTGGACTCCGTTTGTAGATCCCATCGTCCAGCACCGCTATCCTCACGCCTTTTCCGGTTACGCCCCTCTGCCACGCCGGAAACACGTTGATATCCTGCGCCCCCACGTTGCGCTGATAAGAGAGAAAGCTTTCTGAGAAATAGTTTTCTGTTGCCGTACAAACTATTCGTCGTTTCATTCACAAATTTACAAACCAAAACAACATTCATTGCTTGCTTTTTACACTGAACTTGATTATTCGCTCTAACTAATTAGGGGGTGTCCACCTGGGGGGGGGGGAGTCATGGCGCAGACTGCACCATTGAAAGTTTTAAGGGGGTGCTTTAAGGGGTATTTTTCCCTTTGGGAGGGGCTCTTGTTTTGTTGGGGGGTCTTAGCGATATAGGGGGTGCGCCCTTGCTCTTGGGGGGGGGGCACCTCTGAATTAATCTTTAGGTTTTTGGAAAATCAAAACGTATGAAGTGGTGCAACGTTGACCCACATTACATTACATTACGCTCCAAGGTCCCCCGTAGACCCAGGAGTAGATACAGGGGTAAGGTCATGGGGGTCGTGATCCGCCCAAAACAGTCGACAATATTATCCATCGATCATTTTATTGCATGTGGTCATAATTTAATTATTGCATACGAAATGGATGGATGAAGAATATCATGCAAACATATTAAATTTACTGCAAATTTATCAAATACTTTATGAATAAAGTGTAAGTGATTTTCGTTATCTTTTTAATTTAATAATTAAAAAGATTTCCATGTATTGGAAATAGTTCAAAGGCGGGCTTCAAGGCTAATAAATGAACTTTCTCACTTAGACTATGATTCCAGGCTTAGAAGGCTAAAAATGTACAGTCTTGAGCAAAGACGAGACCGTGGGGACATGATTCAATTGTTTAAATTTATTTAAAAGAAAAAATGTTGCGGGGCTAAAGTTTAGCTTTGAAAACAGGACAAGGGGTCATTGTTTTAAGCTATTTAAATCTCAGGCTAACATGGATATTAGGAAAAATTATTATTTTAGCAGGGTAGTGGAACCTTGGAACAGCTTACCGGGAGAGGTGGTAATGGGTAATGAGCAAGGGAGTAGATAGTTTTAAGAGGGCCATTGATCTTCACTGGGGCTTGTAAATTGACTAGGACCAGCCTAGCTGGACCCAGAGCCTGTTGCTGTTCGTCACTTTTGTATTTGTATTTGTTTTATTTGTTTAAGTAAATATTTGAATTAATGCTGATCCGTTGAGGTTTAAACCATTAAATTTGTTTTAATATGAATGAGAATAGGCGGTTAGCTTAAAGATAACGATTCATTCGCGTTGCTCCCATCTAAGAATTTGTCTCCCTTTCCACTCGGGGACGTTCACATGAATTTTCGGGCCCGTCACAAATGACTCTCACGGGCCCCCGTCTATATTATTTACCCCTCATTTAGAAAATATCGGGGCCCCTTCAGACTCGGACCCGGCCGAACAGGTGTCCTTTCGCCCCATTGCGCGCGATCCTTTTTCAAACCAAATATAAATGAAACAGCCCAGGGTCAAGCATCAAATTACCAGATCCCCGATGTACCTTGCAGATGAAATACACACTCCGGTATTGATATTATATCTGTGAGTACAATCAATGGGGTTTTTGTTCTTTCAAATATCAACAAGCACTACATCCACTAATTAATCGATTTGTCAGAAGGGACGTCCGTCCGTCCGAAATAGCTTCACTCTCTCACTAATACGCATAAATTAGATCTTGCTAACCAAGTTAACACTAAAATATCTTTCTTGGCTATCTCTCAAATCGGACTCATTTTCTTCAGACGATATGGCTATCCTGATAATGACATCATTAATCGATTTTCTATTTCTGGAAACCTTTGCTAGACCTGGACAAAGGAGAGCATTTCTTTTCCGTGAATTTTTAAAGCAGGGCCATTCCAGGAAAAGCAACAACTGAGCAAATCACCTAAGTAATGTACTTTTTATTTGGTCAGCAAATTTTTAACGTTTAGCCGCTAAGTAATTTGTGTGAACATGTGCTCATCCCCCCCCCCCCAAGCTCAATGGCATTTTTAACTCTTTTTTTTTTTAAATTTTTAAAAATATTTTTCATTTATTTATTCATTTGTTTTTGATTATTATTATTATAATAATTTGATTTTTAAAGTTCTGTGGCATGCCAATGACACATACACACTCGCAAACTAAACGAATAAATGAAATATAATATAAACAGAATAAAATAAAATAAAATAATTTTATTAAAAAATGAAAAAAGTTAATTAAAAATAAATCAATAAATAAATTGAAATAAATGAATAAAAAACATTTTAAAAATCCCCCCACCCCTATTTTGATGGAGTAACTTGCATCAGAATGTCCCCCTTTGGGCACCTCTCTGTGTGTGAAAATTAAAATGTAAAGGGGAAAAAATATCTTCACTGTTAAAACTGCGGGTTACATATGAGGTAGTGAGAAGCAAAGGGATGTAAGTGGCAAAATTAAAAATTTGGAGATAACCAGTACAAATGGTAGGTGAACCTCTCCTCTGTCTTGGGGCAAGAGATGGTACTAGTAGCCCTGGTAGTTGCTGCTATACAGCATGATTTAGGAAAAAAATTCAATGAAAGCCTACCTAGGATCTGATCTTTCAACGTGTTTTACTCAAAACTTGGAAATGTTCACTTGCATCCCTTTGCTTCTCACTGCCTCATATGGCTTCTTTTAAGGTTAAACGCTGTAGGTGCCAGTTGGCTCCCCATGGCAACCTGTGGCATCCCTATGTATCCCTTAAGGGCGTCATAAATAGCCAAATGGTACTCTTAAGGTGGTGCCGCTTTAGCTACAACGTTTTGCCCTAAACGGTACCATAAACAACCCGCAGTTTTAATTACGAGTATAATTTCGTCGAATTTGAACGTCCATTCCTGAGAGTGCAGACTAATCTTTTATTACAGCAAAAAACAATGCTACAAATACTGTTTCTCGCAAATACTTTTTCATTTATACTTCAGCTGCAGTGGCGTCGGGCTGACGCTCTGAAATATGCCATATTGTTTGTTAGATTAGTTCTATACTTTGTTGTGCGTTCTATACAAGAGTTGAACGTTTAATCAAAATAAAGTCTTATTTATAGCTCCGTTCTTGCGATAATAATTTGAAATTATTATTTAAGTAAATATTTTTTAATTCAGTAAATTTGATCCGGAAAAACCGAAGATCCCGATAAACGGAAATCGGATGAACAAGATTCTACAATAACTATAATTTTGATGAAAATCTGTTGTTGGATAAAAAGGAAACGTGGAACATATTGGTGGGAAATCTTAGGAAGTTTTCAATATTATGTTCATTTTCCAACTCCAATAATATTGGTGGCACCGATTTTTCTTTGAAGAATACAATTTCACGAAAGAAATGGACTTGAATCATTATGACTCGATGGCTAGGTATTGTCCATATGGCACACGACATGCAGTGGCCTCATTATTAATAAGCACGGTCATAAAAATGTTCCTTGTACTTGTTCCTTTTCATACTTGTCTCTTACAAGTCATTTCCTTTTTATTCCGCGACACTTTGTTAGATTAAATTTTACGACAGCGCAATCCAATTAACCGACAATGCTTGCACCTAAAAATACCAAAAATCAATTCCTCTAAGGACGCAAAAGAACTTCATATTTGCTCTTAAATTAATTGCCTCTCTCGTTATCTTATCTTCTCGAGGCTCACCTCAATCCCCGAACGACGCCGTTGCCAGTTTCAGGTCTAAAGAGAAGAGTTAAAAACATGAATAATCAGACGATGAAAATATTTTTGGAAAAAAAATGAAGAAGAATGTTTTTGTTGCTTCTTTCTCACCAGATACCACTGTTCTTTGAAGAGAGGGTCATTAAACTTAAGTCCGTTCGAGGCGTTCGATGGCTCCTTAATCAGAAGGGCTCTCGGGACGGGCGTTGAAAGGCTGCCGGAAATAGAATGACCGAACACTTCCGAACGTTGGACGCGGTGGAACAGAGTCTGCTGCGATGCCCATTGAATCTTTAAAAAGAGAAGAATACTTAAGAAAAAAAAAAAGAAAAATTAATTTGAATTTTGACGTCTTGAATTCAAATTATGTTTTTCGCAATCACGAATGTGTGTGTGTATGTAGGCGTGTGTGTTTATGTTTGTGTGGGGGGTATGCGTGTTTGTGTGTAGGGGAGCATGTGTATGTGTGTAGGCATGTGTGTTTGTGTCTGCGTGCTGGTATGAGTGTGTGGGTAGTTGTGTGTAGGTGTGTGTGGGGGGGGGGGGTATGCTTGTTTGTGTGTAGGGGAGCATGTGTATGTGTGTAGGCATGTGTGTTTGTGTCTGCGTGCAGGTATGAGTGTGTGGGTAGTTCTGTGTAGGTGTGTGTGTGTATGTGTAGGTGTCTGTATGTATGCGTGTGTGTATGTGTTTGTGTGTAAGTGTATGTATGTGTGTATGTGTGTGTGTACGTGCGTGTATGCATGCGTACGTGTGTGTGTAGGACTTTGACGCAACCTGGAGACGGTTTTCACTAGTGGAGCAGCATCGTGAGGCGGCCGGTCGACGGTGGTGCTGCAGAGGGTGCTGGTGGGAAAATAAAATCATAGGACATCAAAACAGTCAAATGAAAGCAATAAGCAATTGTGATTGCTCAATAATTTTAACTACATAATAAATTATCTTTAAAAAAAATAAAGAATAGCTTTTACGTCTACAGTACACAAGGGTGCCCAGTGTCTATCCTACAAGAGCAATGACGTATTCCTCCCAAGTACTGCGTACCCCCCCCCCCCTCCAGTACGAGAACTCCTCTCAAAACGCCCCCTATGAATTTCAATGGTGTAGCCTGCATCATGTCTGCCCCCCCCCCCCCAAGGTAATTCAAAAATACACGTGAAAAAAGTTTCTCCTAGATAACGGGACACCCTTCAATATTTTTAGACTTGTGGAGAGTAATGTAATGGAAGAATTTTAGTTTCTTATATCAACTGAAAGAGGGTGCTCAGCCCCCTCCCCCTAACTTCATTTGTATGGGAAGGGAGTTAAAAAAATACACTGAACTGAGAAAAAACAATGTTACATATTATAATATACACTAATATGCATATACATAGCAATAAAAATTATTTAGGAAAAAAGAAAGAAAACAGCTGTGAAAATTAAATTTTTCTAAGCTTGTGGTATTTTCTATACCAATTTTAAATTGAGAGGTCAACCTTCTTAAAATTTGAGTAAGGTGCTAAAACTTTTGCAGCACAATACTATTAGTAAGTCTAAAAAAATTGAGGGTGTCCTGAACTCTAACTGAAAAAAGTTTTTTTCAACCCTCCCCCCCCCCTTCCCCCGATTAGTAGGCAGCCCTTCAATACATCAAGGCTTGATTTACATGCGGTAAGTTACTTGTTTCTCTCTTTCATTTTTTTTTTTTTTTGAGCAATCACGATTGCTTATTGTCCTCATTTGACCGTTTTTGGTGTCCGTGCCTTTTTCAACTTGGACCAGAAGCCTCTGCAGCACCACCGCCCACCGTCCTCAGCTGAGCTATCCGCTTCTCCTGGTCGGAGGCGTCCATGTCCTACACACACGCACGTTCAAACACATACACACGCACGACTTCACACACATACACTCACACACGCCTACGTGCATACACACAGGTCTACGCACACACACAACTATGCACACGTAACCGCCCAGGAGGAGAGGCAGGCTTGGGGGGGGGGGGGGCAGGAGCCGTTTCTAGAAACAATAACTCCAATGAGTAGGGTCGTGTCTCAGTTCGTGATTGCGAAAAACATAATTTGAATTCAAAATTTCAGAATTCAAATTATTATTATTATTTTTTTTTTTTTTTGCTGTAGCTGAAAGTCCTATGGCTTTTAGTTGTCTGTCCTCCCCCCCCCCCCTTTTAGTCCCGATCGCCGCCTCTGAATTGTAGGCATGTATTTTAGAGTTATAACTAAGACGTTTTCCAGTGCACCAAAGTAAAGGTAGTATATTTCCCCTAATGACGTATTAGTCCTTACTTCACGTAATCTCTTTGGTATTATTTGGTATTTAGTCCCCCCCCCCCCTTTTTATATTTTGATATCTTTTTCGTTTTACAATTTTTTGATAAATAGAGTATTCTTGATATTTTTATCATTTTCAGTTTTCTGATAATTTATGTTTTTCCTGAATATATATAAATAGTTCCACTTTGAACCAGAAAAATAAAATTTCCATATGTTTAAAGAGTCCTCATTTTTTAAAGTATGACAAGATTTCAATAATTTATTAAATTGCACAAAATATTACAATGCAAGACAAGAGAGTTCAACAACTTCAAATCAGTATTCAACAGTATCTTCCAAACAGGCACTTCAGAATGATTGTATGACACAAAGAGCTGTGTCACAGCGTTGCCAACTTATTTTGTAAAATAAAAGTTTATTACTGGTATTATAACTTTCTACGTTATCTTTTGAAGTCAAATTTGCTAAAAAATAATAGAAAGGTTCAGGGTTAATCCGCATGTTCAAATTACTCTAAATTTCTATAACCTTTATTTTTCAAAAGATGAGTCATACAAACGATTTATTTCATCATGAAGCTTTGCCAAAAAATATTTTTTTTGGAATGACAATAACTTTATTGTGACCCAAGACATGCCATGATGACAAAATTAGAGTTACTTCAAAAAAAGTGTTAAAACTTTCTTATTATTTGCTTAAAAAAATCAATGTTTATAAGTTAAATTGCAAACAATAACAACAACAATTAAAAATATAATAATACTAATATTGATTTTTTTAATATTGAACATTTTCTTTACCATGGAGTGATTCGAAACCGCTTTCAGTTGCCTCATATTTCTGTGACATCGTCTGCAAACGGAAGAATGATTAAAAAGATAGAAATCTTCGTCCTGAAATATCTGGAAAAGAGAACAAGTATAAGAATCCAGAACTTATTTATTTTTTATAGGTTCTATATGTAAGTTATGCCAAATAAATAAGGCAAAAATTCATCGCAATAGACCCTTTCGATTACCCATTTTCGCATTATGTCCGTGATAATGAGCATAATCCTAACTTGAATAGCAGCAACAACTCCTCACCATTTTTCATACCTGTTGACCAAAATTACCAACTTCGATAGCTCTAAGGCAAAAAATGCACTTAACACCTTCTGCACAAAACACCTTTATTGGCGACACTCTGGCGCTGCAAAACAAACACATACTACACTCACAAAAACAAATCCTATACTGACTGAATTAGCTTTGAGTTACAAACTTGGGAAGCGTAAGCGGAGGTTACAGCATTATATGATAATTTGCATAAACAATACTTTTTCATTACTCAGGGCTGACATCCATTCTTTTATGTGGCAACACTACCAGCGGATGCCCTTACCACTTGCAGAATTTTGGCACTCAGTGTAACACCAGATGGAGGAACTTGAGTTCATTAGGATGCGAATTATGCAAGGATGTATCTTACAGAACATCCAAATGCTGTATGAACTATTTACGGTGACGAATAATACATAGCATCTTGTCATTTACAAAATTTAAACTAATGTAGTTTACCACTCTTTGCTCTAATAGGCAAAATCATTTAGAACGATACCACAGGCCGCAATGCTGCTTAATCAAACGCGGGCTACTGCCTAGAAGTGCTTCCCCTCCTCGCGAAGTAATTGCGCACCCCACCCGAATACTATGATCACCCCCTCCCCTAAGAACGAGTATCCCCTCCCCCCCAGAAAAGAGAAAACTCCCCCGAAACCACTACTCCGTAAAAATTCATTGTTTCAGTCTGCGTCATGATCCCCCCTTGGGGGGGGGGGCTGTTCTGGGCAAATCAATCTCATCTGATCTGCCTAAACTGTCGCAACTCTCTACGGTCGTGTCCCGTCATAATACCTAAAGCTCCAAAGCAGCCTAGAAAACTGTACATAACCACATAACCTTACGAATCTTCTGCTAGGTCCTTCTCTTCTCTTTCGGAAACCATGTTCTGTCTTCACATGTTGTCTACTTACCAACTTGATATGGCCAAGTTATCAAACCTGACGACCGACTTCGGCGCAAATCCCCTTTAAGGCAGCAGTAAGTGATTTCTGTAAAAGTTGTTTCTCTGCCAGCGTTGTTTCATTGTAAGGAAACAACCTGTCGTAACTTGGGCAAGTAAAGGGCAAAAACTGCAAATTTTTCAGTTTTCATTTTTTTTTTTTTTTTGAGCAATCACGATTGCTTATTGTTCTCATTTGACTGTTTTGAATTCCTATCATTTTATTTTCTTACCAGCACTCTCTGCCAGCACCGCCGTCGCGTCAACCGGCCTCACGATGCTGCTCCTCTAGCGAAGACCGTCTTCAGGTTGCGTTCATATCCTACACAAACACACACACGCATACACGCACACGCCTACACACACATACACACACATGCCTGCGCACAGACACAAACACACACACTCATACCTGCACTCAGACACAAACACATATGCCTACATACACACACACACGAGCGCCTACACACACACACAGCACTGCATACATAACACGCACACACATGCATACATACACACACACACACACACGTACCCACACACTTGAGCCTGCACAAACACACACGAGCATTCATACACACACACGCTCGTGATTGCGAAACACATAATTTGAATTCAAGATGCCAAAAATTAAAATTAATATAATTTTTTTTTTGCATCTATTGTACGTTAGCTTTATTGTAGAATCTTATTTATTTGGTTTCCTCTGGGAAAAAAGCTCGAAAAAAAAGTCTAATACCAACACTTTCCTATTGTTAATATTAAATCCAAAACATGTTTCTTCAAATATTTCGAAAACTTATTTTTGCACATACATACAGCCAGCCGTTCACCTGCTCACGGCAACATTAATGCCTGAAACAACGGTTTTCGAAGGAATGCAAAACTAGATGACGTCAAAGCATATCAGAATTTATGATGGATCATTACATTTATATTTTTAATGTTACGACGCAACCTTTTTAATGTATAGCTGTCAGTATTAATTTCATTTGTTTTGCGCTTATCCTCTTAGGGCATATTCAGAAGAAAAAAAGAACTGAATCAACATCGAACCCCACTGCGGTTGTTATTTAGACATAGCATTCCTGTTTAACGAGGAAAATATTCTGTTGTACTACCTTTTTGGAGTGATTGATTCCAAAAAATAACCAGTTCCACTTCACAGGAGGGTTCCTATTACTTACGTGCACCATATTTCGTTTCATTCTATCACGTGTTACGTTTCAAATTAGAGCACCTACAAAAAATTGTGCACACTCACACAGACAGACCGTTAGTTTTTTGAAATGGTCAAAATCAGTTCAGTGCCATTTAAAACATGTAAACTCCGTCAAAATCCGAAAATTATCACGAATGCAGTACTGTCTAACCACGGATTGTATGGAAAGGCAAACATCCGGTTTACACGCGGAAATGGAAGCATCTATTAGTTTTCAGGGATGTCAGATTTTGCAGATGTATGTTAACCTCTAAATTAAGCAGAATCTCATTCAAATGAGCGGAATACGAGCATAAAATTTTTATCCCCCCCCCCCCCTCGTTCAGATGGAGTCGCCTTAAAAGGATATTTGCCAATTCCATACAATCCGTGGTCCAACTGTACTGTCCACTGCAAGAAAACATGAATTCAGTCAGAGCTTAATTTGAATGGGAGCTCGGGTAAGCTCCAATGCAAATAAACCTCAGTGGCTCAATTTATGCACTTCTTTTCAATTTTATGTGATTTTTCACATTTTGGATGGAATTCAGACTGTTTACGCATTAAAATAAGTTCTAGAGATTATATGTCTTCCGCAGGTCATTCATTAGAAATAAAGCGCGGAATGCAGTATATCTTAAAATAATAATTTAATATTTAACGTAGACGAACTTCTTGGCTTAACAACAAAGCTCAACTTCATTTGAGGATCCTTATAGTTATTAGCGTAATCAGTGTAAAATAAAAGTATTGTTTTGAAAGAAGTGAAATAATATTTGACTTACTTTTCTGATGAATGAAAATCCATGCTTCTTTAAATATTTTTGTAAATTTTCATCGTTGCTTGCTTGAAATACGAACAAGTTGGAGTACATTCTATTTTCTGAAGTTGGCCAACCAGTATCTTCGTATCCTCTTTTGAAATTCCTGTTGTTAGTTTTCACCATATGTGAGCTAGAAGTGACTTTGGTTCCCAAGCTATTTCCAACTGGCTTGCTTTTTTGGTCAGTTATTTTCGTAGAACTACATATTGCATTATCTTCCAAAGCAATTTGCAAAATGGCGATGGTCAGCAATATGAGTCGAGATGGAACAGCCATTGGTGGAAAGAAGGTTCATCTGCACTTTTCAAGTTCATGTTTTATCCTATTTAAAAAAAAAAAAAAAAGTGGGAAAAAATTTTAGCAACCGCCACAGTGTTGCTCCCAAATCCAAAACTCTTTTCACGACTATGTATATACGATGCACAAAAAGACTAAATCACTTTTATATCTTATACACAGTAGTGCGCTCCCTTCGTAAGAGCATTGTCCCCCCCCCCCCCATCAAATACCCAGATGACCTCCTTAAGAAGAAGAGCACCCTCAAAAAAGAGAAAATACCTTTAATACCTTTAAAATTACATGTTCCTATAAATCTCATTGGCGTAGCGTGTGTGCAATCCCCCCCCCCCCGGAATTTCAATATATAATGAAGCGTTGTTCTAGAAGAGCCGTCGAGAGGCCATGTCAGCCCAATTTTTACAAAATGCATTGACTAATATCTGAAAATTCTTATTGACTGTGTCTACTAATACATACCAAAAAAAAGAAAAATCCTAGGATAAAAGCCTAAATCTGCTCGTTTTTATATGTCATTAAATTTATCGCTGAAAATAAGTGCATTTTCTAGCGCTCACATTCCCCCCCCCCCCCCCACTGCTTATATCATAATTTTAAAAAACAGAACAACTTTAAATAGACATGATTTCGAACCATAAATCAAACTTTTCGAAGAAAGTTTAAGAGATTTGAACATTTTTATACACGCTGAAACGCTACGTATTGTACTAAGCAAGTCGACAAAACAATTTTAAATGAGAGTACAGGAGAACCTCGTTAAATTTGTAGAGGTTTAAAAAAGTTTTATATTTACATAAATAATATTTTAAAATTTGGTTGTTAACTCTAAGTTCACCAAAATTTCGTTTTTTATTTTGATTAACTGTACAACTCCTGAATAGCTTATGCATGAAATTATAGTAATCTAATAAACAATATGTCGTATTTGAGGCATCAGTCCGACATTACTACAGCCGAGCTATGTGTGAACAAGTGTTTGTGCGAAACAATCAAGGGCGAACTGGTCAGCTGGCCCATCGGGCCGATGCGCCCTCCCTTCTATGTGCCCTCAAGGCTAAACACCTTTTTATATATTTTTTAAAGTTTTTTTTTAGATTAGTTCATTTTTTAAATTTTTTGGTGCAATTTCCTTTTTTTTCTTTTTTTTTGTTACGATCATAGACCTGTGCGACTCCTCCCCCTCCCTTTTTTTTTTCTTTTCTTTAAACTCGTTAACCTGTGTACCATCGTTTTTTTTTTTTTTTTTTTTTTTTTTTTGCGCCTGTTGGAGGTCAAGGTTGGTCCCCCCAGTCCGCCCCTGGAAACAATCCTATGTAATTTCGTTACAAAGCATTTCATCATTTCTTTGCTGTAATTAAAAGGATGTCTGCTTATTAAAGAAATTTCTGCTTATTACCTTTATTATCCGGATTTTCGCTTATCCCGATTGCCTTTGATCCCAGTTAATCCGAATAAACAGGTTGTACTGTACTTTCGAATATGAAAAGTATTTACACTACTTTATGCAAAATAAAATGATGAATGAAAAATAACAGAACTTTTTTAAAAAACACTAAGCACTTTTCATAATGCACTCAAAAGGACAAAATAACTTTTCTGGGTCAGAAAGAACCATTTAAGAATTCCTGTAGTTTTCGATAATTCCAAGAATATGACACCACAAACGAAAAAAAGTGTGGCTCAAGCAGTGGCGCCGACTCCATGGGGCCTGAGGGGGCCCGAGCCCCCTCAAAAATATTTTTGAGGGGGCAGAGCCCCCCCAATAAATCAAGAAAATTATTAATTATATTATGCTTTCTAAACTCATCCCAAAATCCCAAAGGAGTACTACAATGCACTTTATATTGAGGTTTGTTAAATGGTACAATCTTGCACTATTGTGCGGTTTACATCAACTGGACTCAGACAGGTCATTGTATTGAACAACAGTGCTTGCTTTTTTTAAACAGAGGTGAAACAAATTTCGAAAAATCAACTCAGTTTTTCAAAAAGGGACTAGACATTGAGAGATTGTGTTTATACTCGAATACGTTAGCCGATATCACTAATGAAGAAACAACTGGTCTTAAAAGACATGCGTAAATTAAATTACCTTTTTACGAAAATACTGTGAGTGTTTGTATATATTTATTTCTTTTTTTCAAAGCCAAAAAACAAAAAATATGTGTCAGGCTCGTCGAGTTTTCGGGGTTCTAATGTTGATTATATGACTCTAAAATACTTTTAAAAAAAAACTTTAAAACTCACTATTTTTCATTTCAAATTTAGAAATTTTCCCGCAGTATGACCCCCTCCCCCCGGTTTCTCCCTCCCTCCATTTTTTTTTAAGTCGGCGTCTCTGGGAGTGCCCTTCCATTCAAGTCAAATGTCCTACCTTATATCAATGCCTAGCGCCGCACTGCACGGCTCCCCATAAAATAGAACACAAAAACTCTTGCTAAGACAAGTGACATGATTTAGTTGAACCAGAAAATTTGTAAAACAATTTTTAGATTGTTTTACTTCGAAAACGCCATGTCACATGCTGTTTGTTTGTTAAAATTATACACACCAGAAAATATGACATTTTCAAGGTAAAAAAAATCTGACCTTTATTTGGGGATCTCCAAGGGATTGCATAACCCCCTAAACCCCCGGTAATGTCCGGCCCCCCCCAATAATTTTTGCAAGTCGGCGCCCCTGGGCTCAAGTCATAAAGAGAATTTCTTATTATCTAGCTTTCAATCATAACTCTGAGTGTTGCGACATGCATATTTTTCTTATTGGGAAAGTTTGGTTTGAAATGACTAGAACCGCACTTTTCTTCGTTTGTGGTGTCATTTTCTTGGAATTTTCGAAAACTGCAGGAATTCTTAAATTGTCCTTTCTGGCCCAGAAAAGTTATTTTGTCCTTTTGAGTGCATTATGAAAAGTGCTTAGTGTTTTTTTTCCCCTTTTTTTTTAAAATTCTGTTATTTTATTCTTTTTAGTGTAAATGTACTTCAGAAATAGAAGAGTTTTACCATCACGAAACTTCACATTTTTTCGTATAAATGCTCGGTACTAAAAGGGAAAAAACCTATATACGTGTCTAAAACTTTAAGCAGTTGGCACTAAAATTTAATCCTTGTTCCTCTCTAGGATTAATGCTTGATAATTTCATGCTTGCTTCAGAGAAACCTTGATTCAAAACTTTCATTATGATTGCTTTTAACTGTTGCAAGGCAACAAAATTTGTAACAATGGGTTTTATATTTAAACATTAAATAGGGAAATTACATGAAATTTGCTGCTTTTCATCCTAATTGAAATAATAACTTTATTTTAGAATTTTAATTTTTCAGCGTTAAGTTGTACCTTAAGATTAAGCAAATCATTTAGTGAAATCCCGAAGTCTCTAAGAGGTCTGGTTGTAGAGATATAAGCAAAACCAGACCTCAGATTTCTCCGTGACAATCAGGCCAAATATAATAAAAGTTCTTAATAATAATAAAAAAGGACAAAGAGCAAACAGACTCACCATTGATGTCTTTGAAAGAATCAAAAGAACAAGAAAACTTACCTTTTGACAATATGTTTCGTAACGAAATTGCAATCAACCTCTTCCTTCCGCTAGCTACGTCTTTTTCCAGATAATTTTGCAGCTTCTTTTGACGCTCAAACCTTTACCGATCCGTCATGATTAGTAAAAGCTCCATTTGTTTTTTTATGGAGCTTTTACTAATCAGGATTAAAAAAAAGAAAGAAAAAGACGAAAAGCGGGGTTTATATTTTTTATACCAGGGGTGCCGTCCCCCTAAGGACAAGGACGCACCCCCTCAATACCGCGGAACTCCCCCCCCCCAAATGAGAAAAATACCCCTAAAGACACCCCCCTAAAATTTCAATGGCTCAGTCTGCGCCATGATCCCCCCCCTCCCCAAGTGGGCAGCCCTGATTTGTACTGTTAAACCTGCTGTTTTTCTTGCAGATATTTTGTGGAGTTTCGAGGATTGGGGGGGGGGGGATTGTTCAGAGACACTCAGATGGGAAGTTACGGTAACCTTCCTAAAAATTTCGTTTTTCAGAAAATTTGTTCTGACGATTCGGAAAATTTGGGGCATAAGGGCATAAATGTAAAATTATAAATTTTAAATGTCCGAATGTCCCTTTTCATTAGGTGCACTTATGTGTGCATATCCAAGTTTTATCATTCGTCAAAATTTGGAGTTTCTTTCTGCAAATTGGGAATTTTCGTCCTCACAAAAATTTTAGTTCGGGGTGCCCCTGGGTGTTTTGTGCATAACATGTGTGAAAACATGATGCAGATTTCAGCGGTGTTACGACATGGATAGTGTTCACCGATGTTTATGATTTGTTGGTTACGATTCATCAAACATTCACCCGTAACTAACAGAATGTTGAAAAAAAAAGGATCTTTGTAATTGGTAGATAGCGGGTCACAGGATCCCTTACCATTGCTTGGAAAATTATTTCAGTGTTCACGTTTCTGGCTATATTTTTTTTCTTTTTTTCCGGATGCAAACCTACGGTTTTTGTTTTTTGTTCTTTCTTTTCTTCTCCCTCCTCTTTTTGACAGTTTCGGATTATTAGATATTCTTTGCACTTGTTATTTTATTTCTGCATATTTTTTTAAATATTTTTTTAGCTTCAAAGATTTAAATATTATAATTATAAACTATTATTTTTTAGATAAAATCCAACTGAAGAGTTTCATACACAGAATATAACTGCACAGATTATTACTCTCGCTCTCTCTCTCTTTTTTTTATTGCTCATGTATTAAAGTATAACTTTTAAAATATTACAGTTTATTAGCGTTAGTTTTGTATGACATTTAGTATGAAGAATCTGAAAAGAGAGAGAGAGAAAAACTGAACTTCATGCAAATTTATACTTCTTTGAAACACGGCGCAATCAACGATAGAACGTAGTGATTCGAAAGTAAAATAAACTGATTAAAAAAAAAAGAATCATCAAAACCTGGATGCAATACTCAACTGCAAAATCTTTAATATTGTTACGAGTTCAGCCACTTCAGGAAATTCTTTAAATAACGACACAGTTCTTGAGAAAAGCACAGGGGATTTATTTACAGCTATGTACAGGAAATGTAGTTACAACTGCTAAATCAACCACAGCAATTAGGCAAATATCAATTAACACTGTAAACTCAACGCGAAAACACAGCGCAAAGGCTAATACACACAATAACAGAGCTAACGGCTCAAACAGTTTAAAAAGTAAAACTATCTCTCTCATTCCACGCCACCCCGCTCTTCAATGCCACACGGCTTTTATACTGCTTTGGAAAGTTCGACAAAATTCGAAATGCTTCTCGATGTTTTCTTCTTGTTCCATTCACAAACCTTATCTTTAAGAAATTGAGGGATCATTTTCTTCATTCGAATGTAAGGGGGTTTTATATTCATTACAAGAACTATATTTACAGGTTACGTTATTACACAAACTTTAGATGAAAGATAATGGAATAAACGTCAAATTTAGCCAGATTACAACAAATTAATCATAAAAATAATTACTATTTACAGAATTTGTTGCAATATGTTAGAAACGAATTAAGTTTTCTTTTTCATTAACTGAAAAGTTTACTAGTTCGGTTTCTCATTAACAATGAGGCAAATTTACAATTCTATAATAGAAAACATATTTCTTTTATGAAATTAAAAAATAGTTTTAGAAATTATTCTTGGTTTAAGATGTTAACCCTTATGAAATTAACGTATGAAATGAGTTTTCTTACCATGTATTCAGGAGTTGAGCAGTTAATCGAAATCAAAAGCGAATGTTTGGCGCACATATAGTTGAGCTATCATAATTTAAAATTATTATTTGTTTTCGTATGAACCTTTTTTTACCTCTATAAGTTTGATCCGGATAAATTGGGGATCTGAATAAACGGGGGCCGGATAAACGAGGCATCTTATTGAAATTTTGTTGGAACCGGTTGCTTTAAACAATTTTAAAAAATTGAAAGTTAATATTTGAAGTTACGTTTATCAAACTATAAATATAGTTTAAAATTACTTTCGATTTTGTTCAAGTAAACCATATCAGAATACTTAAAATACACCGCCATCTCAGTTATTCCATCCGAGGACTGCAGTTTCGTGCTTTTAAGCACTCAACAGCCCGGAATAGGAATCACATGAGCCGGAGGCGAAAAATCTCGCATAACTGAGCTGGCGGTGTATTTTAAGTATTTCTGCCTTAGCCCTGGCTTTAGGGCGGTAACTTACTACAACATATCAGAATGTTGCATTCAAACTACACTATTAAAGAAAAATTAGGAATTCCACGAAAAAACTGGTTGATCAAAAGTGTTCCACTACTCAAACAAATCAAGACTGGCCTAAGTTTTAGATTGTATATTTATGGAAATTTAGATTAGAGTTCTGCTGAAGAAAATAAGTCATTAAAACGATATGTTTTCGGCCCAAGGAACGACCTCACGGCCTTCGAATTATTTTCACAACTTGCTACCCCAACTGAGCCAAAATGAGTCTCCATTTTTTTCTATATGCTATGTATAGAAGCAATGTGTAATAAAAGGCAGAATAAATCTATTTTCTTTCTTCTTTCTTTTTTTTTTTTTTTTTTTTTTGACAAATCAACCACATTTTGACTGTGTCCCTTATTCTTCGTCGAAAACAGTGAAAAAAAAAACTTTAACATGATGCCTTATTTATCAAGTTCGGTAAAGTATTGAGGAAGGAAGTTATGGCGTTCCCACAATAAAACGTTTTTGGGAAATAATATGTAAGATATTTGAAAATGAAGATTGGAGAAAAAAAGGTAAAAAAAAGGAAAAGAAAGAAAGAAAGCGAAACAGGAATAAAGATGGGAGAGCCCTCCCCCCCCCCTTTTTGCAACAAGGAATTTTTTTTTCATTGCCACTTCGAAATCGAAAATTACATTATTTATTGAGCAATCACGATTGCTTATTGCTTTCATTTGACTGTTTTTGACGTTCCTTTGATTTTTCCCACCGCCACCCTCCGCAGAATCACCGTCGACCGGGTCCTCACGATGCTGCACCTCTAGCGAAAACCGTCTCCAGGTTTCGTCAATATCCTACACTTACACGAATACATACACGCACCTACACACATATACACCTACACACACATACACACACCTACGCACATACACAAACACATACACACCTACACACTCACATACACACAACTACCCACACACTCATGCCTGCTCACAGACACAAGCACATGTGCCTACACACACATACACATACCCCCACACACCCCTACACACAACTACCCACACACTCATGCCTGCACACAGACACAAACAGACATGCCTACACACACACATACCCCCCACACACGCTTACATATACACACACTCCTGATTGCGAAAAACATAATTTGAATTCAAGATGACAAAATTCAAATTATTTTTTTTTTACTTTATAATTTTCTCTGATAGTACTCTTTGATGTTCAGCATTCGGCTGTACACTATTAACTCGCGTATTCTTTTATGTATTCATTTTAATTTTTGAAAAAATTAGTCATCAAACTCCAAAATATTTATTTTCATCTCACGGAATTTCGACTTTTTAAATTTAAGTATTTCCCCTCATTTCAACCATGTTTGGCATCACTCTGTCAAAGGAGGTTGTTCACTAGTGAAAGGGAAACATTACGTAGTGAACGCTGGTCGTTGAGCTCGTACGCGTGTGTGTGTAAAATAATAATTACTAATTTAATGGAGAAGTTTAAAATGTAACGTGCTTGATGTCGAGTACTTGAAAGTATCGAACTAACCGATTATTCTCTTCATCTAAACGATTGCACTAACATGGCGGGACAAACATTACACGACAGACTTGTAGCTGCAAAGCATACTATTTATGGCCAAAATGTTGAAAAAGCCGTATGTAAAGCAACTACGGAAGAAATTATCGGCCCAAAAAAGAAACATCTCGATTGTGAGTATAAGTATCAGAACCATCACTTGAGAAATATTTAATTTGGCAATTTTTTTTTATGCGACCTTTTAATTTTGTTTTGTTTGTTTTGCCCAATGATTCATTGAAAAGCTGGGTTTTCATTCAAAATACATTTCACTGTTCCATTCAGTGTCATTTGTCGCTACTTTGAGCATCTAATGGTGGGAAATTTACATCTGATTGTTTTTGAGTAAAAAAAGTAAAGTGCTCTGTGGAATTGTATACGTGCTGCGATGAATTAGCTAGTATGTCTTTAAGTAATTAAAACCATTCTTAATATCATTCAAATTTGGTTGGATTGGATTATTCCCATTTCAACTAAGAGGAAATGCGGCCCAAAACTATTTAAATTTTTGAGTGTATGCAAGTGTTGTGTTCTTCTTTTCTTTATACAACAATTAATCTAAAATTTCGTTACTGTATTGTATTTCTATGTTCCATGAAATAAGTTGTTAAAATCATTTTTATTCGAACATCTGCTGATAAATTTATCATTTTTCTACAATAAAAGATTTTTGGTCAAACAATTATGAAATTTATTTATAGAAAGCTGAACTTTCTAAGGACTGAAACTCAAGTGTTTATGACATAAAATGTTTTTGCCACGTTTCGGAGGCAAGTTTTAAGTGATAAGCTAATTTGAGTTTTGTTAAAAGGAAAATTTAGGGATCTAAAATCGTTGCTTTCAAGAGAGAAATGAAGGCTTCACTCTCTGTCTCTACGTTTTATCAATTCTCAATTGACATATCACAGTAGAAAATTTCATTATACAAAGCAGAGTCCTTTGGCAACGGGTTAAATATTTATTTCAGTTCTCGTTCAACAATAGGTTAAAATAAATATTAATGATTTGGGAGATATAACCATCCAATGTTTAAATTAATTAATTAACAAAAACGTTTCCGATTCGATCCATCGCGCTTCGAAACCATGCTTGCCACAACTTAATTACACACAAAATATTTGATCAAAATCGGTCCAGCCGTTTAAAAGCCTTATGGTGACAAACCTCCACACAGAAGATTTTTATATATTAAGATAGGTAATGAACTCTGCTTAACAGTTGACAATACTTCCCTATTATGAGCTGTTATCTAATTCTTGAAGTTAATAATACTTTAATGAAAACTATCTTGAAACTGCTGAACAAGTCTAAGTACCATCCTAAAATTGTCTGCTAACTCAAATTATCTTTTAAACAATTGTTGCAAAAAATGCTGTGCACCTCCCAAGCCCTATATCGCAGGCAACTGCAAAAACGTATGTCAATGGAGTGCCAGGTTGTTGAAATATCATAATTTTAAATGTGTTTATATGATTTGTAACAGCTGCTTATTTGTCACATAATCAAAAATATCAGGGAAATGTTTTAGAAAGAAAACTGGAAACGTAAAGTACTTTGTAAAAAAAACAGATAAAAAAAGCCGACATGCTTAAAACGAATTACTGCTAAGACAAGCTATATTTGTGATTCTCATAATTTAATAACACATACTGCCGGCCCTACTTAATCAAATATTGTCCATTCCAAGAAATATTATTCGATTAAGTAGGGAAATTTTCTTTACCTTTTTAAATTGGCTACACTTGTCTTAAAATGTGATAATTATAAATCAATGGCAATATAAAGAAAATAACTAATGTTATTTGTAAAAACTTTTAGAAACAAGCGAAGTAAACAACAAAATAGTTTACTAATTTATTCATATATTATAGTACGTATGAAAATTATAAAGTAACTTTCAACTTGAGGCATGAAATATTTGTCTTAGCACCTTACTTCAGTTCAATATTTTTTGAAAAAAAATCTGTAATAATGGATTGCTTGCCCCAAGGTCTTTTGGGAATACTTTTCCCCCAGTCCTTTTCTCTCGGTGGCCATGTGGTTTTGCCAGCTGCTTTGTAAGCAGAGAGGCGCAGGTTCAATTCCCGCCTGTAGCCCTGGGTGTCCTTCATTCCTATGTAATGTCTATCTTTCATGTGTATTGTCCTGGAAATAAAATGTGGGAAGAGATTGTGGATTATTAGAGGTAAAAGCTTCTTCGATTAGAATAGCTATGTACCCCAATGTGTGTTATCATAAATCAAATCAAATCCTTTTCTCTCTTCTCATCTGCCATGTTTTAAATTTAATATTTTTCAATTTTTTATCGTCTGAAATGTGTAGAATTCTTATTTAATTTAATTACCGGCGTCGTTGTTTGTTTTCGTAATGGCAACGACAAAAGAAAGTAGATAGAATGGAGGAAATGTTTTGATGAAAAATAGAAGTTTTTTTCAAGCCTGTTAAAGGCAAAAAAATATTGTTTTATATTTTTACGTTAAGAATTTTTTCACGTAACTTATTTCTAATTTATTTAAAAAATTTTTGAACGAAAACATTTGCAAAAGCCCAGATAAATATTATTCGATTAAGCATTGATCTTTAACATCGCATCTATGGGGAAATATTCGGTTCCCGGAGGTTTTATTCATACAAGCAGGGTATTCGTTTATCCATTACCCGATTAAGCGGGGCTGATAGCAATGTTATGTCTTGTTTTTTGGATAAAACAAACTATAGTTGACACAATTCAACTTTTAAACTGTCACTTTGAGTTTGTTTTAACAATTCAACTGCATTGTAAATTTTGTAAAAGATGTTTCAGGATTTAAACTTTTGAAAAAAATTAATTTTTTTTCTAGCTTATATATATATATGCACTTTAAATGATACAAAATCATTCATTATTTTTCAGATTTGATCCATTGTACAAACGAACCAAATGTGTCAGTGCCAGAACTGTGCAACTTTCTTATTCAAAGGACTCAGCAGTCTTCTTGGGTGATGGTTTTTAAGTCCCTTATCACAGCTCATCATTTAATGTGTTACGGGAATGAAGTATGAAATTCTTGAAAGAATTCTTTTAAAAACTTAAATTATTTGAATAATTTATTCCAGTAAAATAGAAATATTTGTATCATATACATGTGCTAGTATTTATATCCTTTTTTTTGCTTTGTTTATTTCTTAACAAGATGAATTTGTGTGACATTAATTTTACCTTGTTTTTCAGAGGTTTATTCAATGCATGGCAACATCTAGCTGCACCTTTCATTTAAGTGGTTTTGTGGATCGAACAGCATCGCAAGGTAAGTTTTTGCTTTTTCACCCCCTTACAATAAAAATCTATTTTGACATGAAGAGGCTTTCTAAATGTAGACATGAATGTAATCAGATTTTTTAAAGTGCTGTTTCTGAATCTTATCAATATCTTTTTTTTTTTTAATCTCCAGCTCAAATTCGGGATTTCTCCATTTGGATACCGTGTACAAGCTGCATTTGAGTATTTTTATTTCGTAAAGTTTGCACTAAATCCTTTTTAATGTCCAAAATGACACGTATGCCTCCCCCCTTCCTCTCACGCCTTCTGGAGTCGGAAGTTGGATACGTCCCTGCTCAAGCTCACATTTGTTGAATCATATTTAAAACCTTTTCAATTGTATGATTCATTAATTTGAGAAAAGTTTTAGCACACACATTCCAAATTGATCTTCTTTTAAGATATTTTGTGTTTGGTTTTTCATTAATTCTCAAATGTCTTTCTGTCTCTTGATGGTTTGTGTTCAGTTGCTCTCTTTTTTTAAGTGCCTTTGTTTTAAGTTAAATTTAACTTTAAAATATGACCAAGATATCAAAAAAATAAAATGCAAGTTATTTTACTAATAATAAAGCTGAATGTCTAGATGTACCTCGAAGCGATTTTTTAAAAGTTCGATATTGCTCTTTTTCTATTACAAATTTAAGAACATTTTACCAAGCAAATTATTATAACATGGCCAAGTAAATTATCATAACTTGGACAATCAATTTACCATAACAAGGGCTAGCAAATTGCCGAAAAGATCATCATCCATTATTAGTAAATATATAGGCAAACCAAATGACCTTTTAATTTTCTACTACCGACAAAGCCTGTGCAAGTACTGCTAGTATTGAATAAAAAAATATGTTCCATTTATATTTTCACATATCTTTCTAAATACGTAAATGTGTTTCATTCCCAGTTGAAAACTAAATTTAAAGTTCAGCTATGACAACATTAAGGAAATAAATATGTAGTAGCTATTTTTATTTTTAATTTGAAATAAAAACAAGTACAGTCATTCACTTACTATTGAGAACACAAAGGTTTGATTTTTAAAAGTGAACTTGTTCCTTTCCTGCAGTACATGCTTAAACATCTTAGCTAAAATGTCTAACAAGATTATGTTGCATAATGCCATGCTAGTTTCCTCTCTAGTGCATTGTTTAGCAAAAAGGAAAATGTGTGCTTTGTTTTTGCACTTTGGATAATATTTTCACATTTTGTGAAAATCCCAACCTTAGCAGAATCTTTGGTCCTCTGTTCAGCCTTTTCTACTTGCAAAATATTAGGACAAAAGAGCTTCTTCTGCAGTTTTGCCTTTTTCTTTTTTTTTTTTTTTCTACAAACGGTAAAACTTTTCTCTCTTTTACCTTTGTACCAGAGACTCATTGTAACAATTTTATGCAGTTGAAGAATGGAGGGGGGGGGGGAGATCCTTCTAATTTGGTGGTTTTAAACTAATAGTATGTTTAGTTTATAATATGTTGAACTGTAATTAAATTCATTTTGAAGGTTATTAAATAATCAAAGCATTTTTCTTTTCAGGTTATGACATGTCAACATTTGTACGTCGGTATGCAAAATATTTGAATGTGAAAGCCTCTACATATAGAATCATGGGCTCAGATTTTTGTAAAATGAAACGTGGGTATGTAAATTAAGCTCTTGTATTTGAGTAATAAAAACTTTTTATAAATTTAAATAACTTACTTGTTAATTTTCTTAGAAAACATAAAAAATATTTTATATTTAAAAATCAACGCTCAATCTGTATTATTCTTTCTTTTTAACAGAAATATATAACATCTTTTGAAATATTTTGTGATGTGAAAATAACAATACAATATGAAATTTTTGAAAAATTGAGCTGTCTCCCGAATTTTTAAAAATCTTGTCACTCTTACGCCAAAAGTATATGTATCCCCAGTTATCTACAGCTTGAGGATATTTAAAGCTATATCCTGAGGCACAAAAGGTGGGAACCTTTAAACTTGGATTTCTGTCTTATCTTAGGGATTGCTTTGGTTCCCCTAGCATCTCAATCTTATTTGTTTTAGCAGGGGTGCCCCTCCCCCCTAAATATCACAAAGACCCTCCCAAAAGCAAAAGTCATCCCCCCTAAAATAAGAAAAATGCCCCTCAACCCCCCTAAAAATTTCAATGGCTCAGTCTGCGCCATGACCCCTGCTCTGCCCTAGGTGAACACCCCTGGTTTTAGTGCTGGATGGAAGCTTGTGAAGTTGTTAACAATTGCTACTGATTGGATTACATGCAATAATTTTTTTCTTATCTTTTTTACTCATAACTGGATTTATAGTGTCAAGTGCCGTCTTTTTAATTATAGCATTCAACGTTTCAATTTGTTCCTTTTGTTTTTTCCTTAATAGTAAAGAAGAAGGTGTGTTGAGGAATATGTCTACAGAATCAGTAAGGTTTTAAATTACTATTCTATATTAATTATCCTTCTAGTTTTTTTTATACACATAAATTTTAATACTTGTATGTCTAAATAAGCTTTTCAAAACCAAAATGTTATAGGTAATTTTGTATGAATTTTCGTTTTTCAGAAATTGAGTAAAAGCTTCTTAAAAAATGACTAGTTTTTGTCTGTCTGTTTTTGCATGTCTCATTCTTTTGTTTCATTTTTTAAGAATCTGTTATTCAGATAGTGTAAAGGGTTTTTTGATAGAAAATTTTCAGTGTTTTTTTGTCTTTTCAGCTTTTAAAAAATCTTCCAGTTCTTCATGAACAGCTTGATGCCTTGATCGAGTTTGATGTATGTATTTTTAGTTTAATAATTTATGAAACATTTTTTTATGTAGTGTCCATTGTATAACTTTTGTTGGGTGCTGATTTGATAATGCAATTAAATCATTTTCTTTTTATTTATTTATTTAAAAAATATTTTTCATGAATTTAATGTCATTATTTAATCCTTAATTGACTTTTAAGCCATAATGCAATGTATACCACCTTCTCCTTGTCAGCAAAAAACTTCATCAACATAATTTTAATAAACAATATAATGAAATATCCAACATTTTGATAGTGGATTCTATACTTACATCAGGTTTTTTTTTCTGTGAACTTTTCTTTACTTAAGAAAAACCTGCCTTGTAGGGCAAGTCCACTGTATGCAAAAAGAGAGGAAATTATATGTATACAAAATTCCCTCACCCAGTGAAGACACTTTTGTAAAAAAAAAGGAATTATACAACGTTCTGATATTCATCCTTTTGAGTCTGTTTATTTGAAAATAAAAAATAATAATGTAAACTTTTGTTTAATTCTTAATCAATTTTTGCATATTTGTCTCAAGTTCACTCATATCTTTCTCCACCTGTTTTTTATATTTCTATTACGTTTCTATGACTGAGTTTTACAGCACTTTCTCTCTAAAACAGAACTTTTATCTAAATTTTTAAACCATTTCTGACTGAAACTGGAGACTAGTAACTTAAAAAAAACTGCTAGCCAGTTAAATTTCTGATATGGTTAGTTTTAGTTATTTTCTATGATCAAAAGAAAGAATTCTGAAAATTTGGGATATATATTTCAAAATCCTTTCACCCCTGTATACCTTACTGCTTGAAACGACTTTCAAAAAAGAAAAAACTTACGGCATGATTTAAAAAACCGTATCCTTGCAAAAATTAATGGTCGAAAGAAAAACGAGAAAAAAATTCCAGCAAAATATCTAGGCATTAAGAGAAAAAGGTTTCCGAGTAAGTAATTCATTGATCAAATCTTGCCCTAGAGTGAAAGAAAAATAACCCTTTAAGTTCCCTTATTTATCAATAAAGATGTGTGATTTGTGGATGAAGTGCAAGTGTTGTGAATGAGCCTGTCTCAAACAAAAAGTGCTTAGACTTGTTCAATTTCTGGCTCATTATTAGCCAGGCTTCTTCACTGCAATTCTAATTACAGGATGGCGACAGATTAGGAAAAAGTCAGGGAACTTTATTAATCGGGGAATTTCGAAAAAATAACAAAAAATTCAGGGAAAATTGATTAAATGAAGAAAAATTTGTTTTTTTTCTCTTTGCTTTGCAAAATTAAGTACCCTAATTTCCTATGCGTCTTCTGCCAATTATCGGTTGAGAAAAATAAAATTAATGAGGTACAATTAAACACTGCTACATATTTGTGCATTTTTTTTCCTCAATGTCAAAACATTGAATCTTAACTTTTTAAGCACCGAAGGAAAATCCTATGATTGCTTCTGAGTCTGTAAAGTTGTTTATTTTACTTAGCTCGAATTTACCTCTCACTAGTTCCATACTAGTTAAAATAAACAACCTTACAGGCAAAGAGGAAGCTGTCATTAATGTCTTAGCTCCCTTGCTTTTACTCATTGTCTTGAAGTAATTAGCGTACTGTAATCACGATTTCAAGAAAAATCTTTTTTTTTTTAAAATTAATACAGATAAAAGCTTAAAAATTATTTCTTCTTTGCATTTTTAATTTAATTGCTAAAATTGAATGTTGAATGAAAATCAACTTTGTTTTTTGCCATTGTATTATTTGCTGTCGCCTCAGATTATTCAGAGTTTTTTTTTGCAGTCTTTAAAATTCTTTTATTTTAAAGTCAAGTTATATATATATATATATATATATATATATATATATATATTTTTTTTTTTTTTTTTTGAAATTAATTGATTATTTTTTGCATTTCAATGTTTGTTACAAAAGTAATCTGAAGATTTTTTCCCCCGACTAATAAAGAAATCATTTGAAATTGAGTTACCTTGTGTACGTGAGAAAAAAAAAATTTTGTTATTCTTGCAGCAATAATTATACTGCTCGAAAATTTAGTTCAAAATTATTTCTTTTCATTTCAAAATATATTTTTAACTAACAGCTTAAAGCGTTTTAAACACTGCATTTTATTTAATGTGCAATGGTTTTAAAGTAGGGCATAGCAAGGAAACCATTATCATTGGCAATGTAAATCAGGGAAATTTGGTGAACTTACTCAGGGAAAAGTCAGGAAACTTTTTGTCAGTTTCTGTCGCCAACCTGAATAAGCAATCACAAACTTTTTTTTTCTTTTGACTTCCATAATGAAATTGATATGGATACAAAGAAGAAAAAATTTACTATTTTTTTTTCTGTTAACATTCTTACACTATTTTGAAATTTATTATTTTAAATACAAGGGTCGATTCAGACGCAAATTGAGTCTACTTTGCAGTTCCTTCACAAAATTCTTTATTTTAAAAGCTGCCTCTTCACAAAACTTCACATATTTAAATGAGACCTTTCACAAAATTTCATTTGTGAAAACTTCTTGTCACTTTTAAGCTCAACCAATTTGCCCCAAAGTGAAACGGTATTAAAAGCCCCCAGCTTCCAAGTCATTCTCAGTGAAGTTCTTCAGGCCAAAGATAAAAACTGCAAAAAAAGGCAATAATTTCAAAAATATTTACATGTGTACAAAAAAAGTTAACCAAATTAATGAATTATAGATTAATTGTTTTTGATTTTTGAAGACTTTCACGCCTTCCTTGAAATTCTTCTACATCCACCAGGCTGAGCTCCCGTGCTGCATTATACAATACAACAGGAGTTTTTTTTTTTCTCAGAAAAAATGTATGAGAAAAATACCCAAAAAATAATCCCCCCCCCCCCAAAAAAAAAAAAAGTAGACATAAAAATTAAAACCTGGATCGACCCATGTAACGTTTACAATTGGGTGATATAATTTATTTTTACATTTTTATTTTTTAGTGCAATCCTGATGACTTAACCAATGGTGTCATGAATTCTTGCTTTGTTTTGTTATACAGAGACCTCATTCAGTTGTTTGCAGCTTACAATGATGGAATAATAAATTTATTTGGTATGCTCTCTTTTTTAAACATGTAACTGTTTTATATGCTCCATAGGGTGGTCCAAAAAAGGCCCTTTTTAAAAAATTCCTGATTTTTATTGGTCCTACCCCCTCATTTGGTTCCATCTGATTAAAAAATAATTGTTGTGAAGTTTGAGCTCATAATTTTAACATTTAGAGGTAGCTCAACAGCCTTAAAAATCCGCATTTTACCATTTTATGCCATAAATGCAGATAGAAATAAAATTGACGCTAGGAAAAGTATATAATTTATTTAATTAAAATTGCCAGCATTTTGTAAGTTAAAAATAGTTACATAGTAATAATATTTCAACAGTTATGTATATGGCTTTCCATAGTACACATTACAAACTGCTTTTTACATCCGGGATAAGCTCGTCAATGTTCTGCGACAACTTGCAACAAGAATTGAAATTGTTCTTCATTGCCTTTCATTTTTCCATTAAACTCTTTTATAAGGGATATATCCCTTTCAGCATTATCATTAACCATTGAAATTCCTTGAATAATCCTTTTTGCTTTCTAAAAATCCTCCTGAAGCTCCCAGATTTCTGGATCTACGTTAGTGAAGGTATCAGGTAAACCCATGCTTTGAAAAAATGAAATTGACCCCTTTGTCACAAGTTCTTCAAGTTTCATATCCATAAAATGTTTTAGCAAGATCTTAGAACACTTCACCACATTATTTTTTTCGTTTAGTTCATTCCTCGCCTTCACCATCTGTCTTTTAATGCAGTGTGGCACTTTATTGGCAAAAAGGGCTAATGCCATGAGTTCTTTTGACAAATACCACAGCTGATTGGTAAATTTCTGCTTTGCAGTTTTGCTTATGTTTCCATCAGTCTTTTTATACTTCAATAAAGATTTCATTAAAATCGTTTTCGGTGCATTTTGAGGCATAGAAGCAGTCATCCAAGCCTTTAAATAAACACGTACAACAAATATGCACATTTTTTGCAATCCCTTTTCTTCCATTGACGTAATGGTAAATTGACAGTTAAACATCCATATTTTGAAACAATACAAAATTTTGGACAGCCATCTAGCATGATGCATAGCCCCAGGTGCTACAAATTTGATACCATGTGGAGGAGCTTTACCGAGAAATATTAAGCAAAGTTCAAGACATTCTCGATAATCATCTCTCGCTTGCGTGTCATGCAGTAATCTTTCAGCAAATACTGTTGTATCATCCTTTACATCTGTCACTTGTGCTAAAATGTCCTTATTGTTGATGCCTATGATGTATTTGTCTTTGTCTATGAATTCCCAGTAGACCTGGATTCGTTTGAAAAGAGGTACATCTGGTGCGGAAGAAAAACCCAAACATTTATTAAATACCGCACCACTAATTAATTCCATAATGTGATGTCGACATGGAAAATATAGTAACCTTTTCTTTAGTTTTTACTCTTGTAAAACACAGGTACCCTTGCTTTCCCCGGTGTTGACACTCGTTGTGTCAAAGCACATTTTAAAAACTTCGTCAGTTAGGCCCCAGTCCTGCAAAGCTCACCTTCTTTATTTTTTTGTGTCATTCTACTTCTGTTTTTGTTTTTTTTTTTTCAATAACTCCCATTGTTAATAAAGTTTTTCTAACCTGGGCTGACAGTTTTGGGGTCTTTATACAAGCATTCTGGCTTTCTGCCGAAATTTTGTTATTTCTTCTATTGTATTTCTTGAAGATTCTCTTCTGATTTCTTTAATTCAATATGGTTATGAAGAAACGTACACAATGCCATACGAATTGAAGGTACTTTACTACCTGTCAGCTCACTTATGGTTGAACTAAGAAGATAAGCCTCTGATTTTGATTTAATTGATGTATTTGCCATGCTCAGTTTTTTTAAAGTAAAGAGACATATGCATTTCAAAAATAAGTGCAAACTGCCATTCCAACAGTGGTGAAATCAAGACCAAAACAATTTAGAATACATACATAAGCAACAACAAGTTGAAAATTTATTCGATCACAACTGTTAAAGGAATAGATTTTATGTATTTATTTGTATTTACAAAAGTATTTTCATAATGGCTATTGTTAAGTCTCTATATAAAATAGCAATTTTATAAAGCAATTGTTTTCTTGTTGATAAAAATAGCAACTGTATTTTACCTTAGTGAGGTCGATGGTCGTGTGTCGTACGCGTTCTATTCAGCAACAAATGATGAAAACTTTATCTGCGTTGAGCTACCTCTAAATATTATCGAAATGTTTTCAAATTTTGTCTGATTTATTTTTTAATATATTGGAACAAAATGGGAGGGTAGGACTCAAAAAATTGACACCTTCGAAATTTTGGACCACCCTAATTGCTCCAGTATATGTGAATATTACATTGACACTCACTAAAGAAAAAAACTGTCTTGTGTTTTAGTTTTAATAAACCCCCTTTTTTTTTGCATTTGAAATGACTTATTTATTTCATTCTATAAAAAATGTTTTAAAATATCATAGTAGGTGTAAAATCCCATGAATTTTTTTTTTCACCTGCGAATCTATTGTGAGTAATAGTTTACCAGATTTCTGTTTGTGTGAATTGGAAGGATAGTGGTAAAATCAGTGGCGTCGCTACAAAGGGGCAGGAGAGGGGCGGACTGCCCGGGCTATCACCAGTTTGGGGGGCGACACCCAAAGTGGAATTGCAAGTTTTTGAAATATATGAAGCTAAAATGCATTTTTGAGACTACAAATTTGAAATTTTGCCAGGGAACCTGCCCCTTTTCCCTTTTTCCTACCCCACATCATGAAGTAAATACTATGCTCAAGATTAGGCTCATATTTTCAATACACCTGTGTTTGAAATAATTAAAGGGCCTTCAATTTCATACACCTCCTTACTTTTTTGGCCTATTAGTTTTCTGCACACATGCGTTAAATAAAAAGCATTCATTGTTTTCATTTGCTTTTTGTACATTAGCCCGCTTAAAATTTCGTTATAACAAAAATTTGTTGTTTCTGAAATTTGTATGACCTTTTTTCCCCTGTTTACATAGAAAGTGAAAACCTTTTTTTTTTCAATACATTTGGGGGGGGGGGGGGTGTTTACCACAAATTCACGCCCCAGGTGTCACCTATCATTTGTGTGGCACTGGTAAAATAAAACTAAAACTTTTAGTTGTATTTGCCCAAATGCCTATTTGAGAATTTCTATCATCTATGCAAATGGTTTGTGTCCCCACAAGCCAAAGAGCAGTTAAGTTTTTGTTCTTAAGTTCTTTTTACGCTTATTAAATAATTTTTAAGGTAGAGATAGACACAATTTTTACAAAAAAAAAAAAAAAAAAATTATTTAGTGACTTTGTGACCAGTAGCAACTGTTTATTTTGCAATTTAATATTTATTTATGTCATATTTTGCCTCTATTGTCTTAATGGCAGATTGAACATATATATGTAAAAAAGAATACTTTGATTGTTTATAGATCCATAAGTAAAAAAAAAAACAATGATTTTTTTAACAGGCTCCCATGGCTGCTTTTTTAACATTTCCGTTTCCGAACCGGTACCCTGCAATTTTTCAAAAAGTGGAAATGCACCCAAGTAGTTACATGTTAATGGAAATTGATTCGTAAGCAGCAGATGGCCCCACGTGTATGTCTCTAATGATTATTTTAAAATTTCACTTGTATTAAAGAATGTTTTAACTTTAATGTCTTGCTCTAAAGATATTCCAACAGGCACAACGATTTAAAACTTGCTTAAAATAAAGGGTATATTTTTCATTCCAGCAAGCAGCTCTGAAACATCATGGCATTTTGTGTTGTTAAAATATAAATATTTTGTTGTGAAAAATAATTTTATGATTTCATCTTACGTTCAAGTAATGAGTTAAACATAAAGGTGGTAACTACAAAAAAGAACGAAGTTGATAGATAAAAACTTAATGATGAGATTTAGACAAATGGCTATTATATTGGACAATAACTCACACGGGTCCTCCTAAATTGGCAGAACATGTTGCAGAAAATTGTAGAAACTATATGAACAAAATCCTTGAGTCTGCCGATTGAAGGTGTTTTGTACAGACTTATTAGTTTTGTTAGGACTTTTGCGACAGTGAGTTTCTGAAGATATGTGCTATTCTGTTTTTAACCTGCAAATATGAGAACTGTTTACACTTTGAAATATCAGTGGCTTTAATCTGCTTGTGGCTTTCTTTTTTCATTTTTTCATTAATTACAGTAGGATCGCTGTTTAACAACGCTCTATTTAACAACTTTCTCTATTTAAAGACTGCTTTTCCTGGTCCCAAATGGTCCCCTATAGTGTTGAAAGCATTCTATTTAACGACTCTTTGTACTTAAGGACGATTTTTTATGGTCCACTGAAAGTCGTTAAACAGAGAGCCAACTGTATGTATGCTTGTGTTTTCATTTATTCCAAAGTTCATTTATAAGATCATACTTGCAATGTTTAAGCAATGAATAAATGACAAAATCTTTATGCAAGTCTACACTTAAAATAATTTTTTTTTTGCAGAAAAATATTTTAATATGAACAAAAAGCATTGCAAAGAGGCCTTAGATATCTATAAGAAGTTTATTGTTGCAATGGATAAAGTTTCTGACTTCCTAAAAGTAGCTGAGGTAAATAAATTGCTCTTCCTTTATTAATTTCATTTTACAATTATATGGATCAAAAATATTTGTTGTCAGGTATCCTTAGCCGTATTTTTTCTTTATTTTTTCAGAGTGTAGGCATAGACAAAGGCAGCATCCCTGATCTAACAAAAGTAAGTTCTTTACTGTATTTTAACTGATTATGTAATTTTAAGCATTTTACTACTACCCAGGCAATTTGGATGAAGCGGTGCTTTAATGAGAAATTTTGAAATATTGTATTCTTTGAATTTTAACTTTTTCTCTGTAGTATTGTTGTCGTAATTATCAGTACTGTGCACAAAGTTTTTTTTCTCCTGTGATGTGTACATAGTTTCACAATAAACAGATAGCAAAAATCTGTGTAGTCACTAATTGTAAAAGAAATTATGCTAATAGTGTTTTTAGCTGATTAAACGAACTGATTTCATTCAATCGCTTGAATGAAAACTTATTCTTTATCACATTCAATATTCTTTTTAAATGTGGAACCTCTTTGCCTTTCGAGCATTTGTCCTTTTCAATTCAATACCACAAAGGTGATAGTCATTTGTAGAACTGCACTTAGTAAGTGACCTCCGTAATGAATAAAATAGAGCAGCTATTATAGGCTTAACTGAAGGAAATAGCATTATCATTTTCACCTCAGCAGTTACGGCATGAGGTTGAAGAAGAGGATATTTTTTCCCAGTCTCCTTTACCTGTGGTCAACAGCTTCATGATCGACCCTCCATTCTTTTGGGTCAACATGATTTAATGAGCACATATCCTACATGTACTTGGTGGGTTTTTATATTCTCAGAATCTGTTGCTTTAACCACCAGACTCCCCTTGGCCTTTAACATGTTCATTGTGGCAGTGGGTACAACTTTTTAGAAGTGCAGTACACCCTTGTTTGTATCCAGACTTACTGGGATCAAAGGCAACCCGGATAAACCAAAACTTTGATAATCCAGGTAATGAGTAAAACACATTCGTAAGTAAGCAGACCTATCTTTACTAATAATAAAGCTGAATGTCTGAGACATGCCCGATTTTTATGAAAATTGGCACAAAAGTAGTTTGTAGCATGGGAGTGTGCAAGCGATTTTTCGAAAATTTGATTTTGTTCTTTTTCTATTTCAATTTTAACAACATTTTACCGAGCAAACTATCATAACGTGGACGAGTAAATTACCAAATTATCATAAGAGGAACCGTAACATGGGCGAGCAAATGAACACATCAGATTGGTGAGAAGTTCATCATCCATTATTTGTAAATATGCAGGCGAAACAAATGACCTTTTAATTTTCAGATATGGGAAAAACTATACGGGTACCGATAGTCTTTCATAAAGGCAAAAAAGCGATTACTCGCAAACGCTTGATCATTTATAGTTCAGCTGCAGTGGTGTCGTAGTGATGTGACATGTTTATCAGATGACTACAATTTATTGCACGACCTATGTAGGAGTTGTGTATTTAATCAAAATCCTGAGCAAATGCTTGGCACATATTTATTGTTCCGTTCTTGCTATCATAATTTATAATTATTATATAATTGAATTTAATGTGTTTTAACGCTACACATTTAATATGGATAAGCAAGGTTCTACTGTATTGTGAAATTGTGTCATGAACTGTGGTGCACTGAAAAATTACTAAGAGGATGCATGAAGGGTGGTGGGAGGGAGTTGTCCTGTAATTTCTCGTATTCCTTGAAAAAAAAAAGTGTCTTACCTGCTAACAATGCTTTCTAATTCAAATTCATTTTTAAAAGATGTACGATGCTTGTACCCCTCAAGTAGGAAAAAACTGAATCCAAAATTGCCAGTGTGTTGTTTTAAAATTAAATACAGTGACACCTCTCTGAGCGGCCACCTATCTTAAGCTGTCATCCCTCTCAATGGCCACTTTTTTTCGGCAGGGATATTTTAGCCCATAAACCAAATGTTAAAAACACCCCTAGCAATGGCCACCCAACCCTTCTGAACTGCTGACAAGTGGATGCGTCCATTCCATTTTTCAGGAAAATCTATTCACTTTCTGTATCTAATCTGCAGCTTTTCAGTTCAAAGAGGAGAATTATTGTTGGCCTTTAACAAATTGCGATAATTTTGGAGTAAAAATGTCACTCATGTTTATTTTATTAGTTGATCAGTGTGTATGCGTAATCTGGGTTGCGAACAATAATGTTGGATATCATTTTATGAATCTCGAACTGCATATTGAAATTCTGAGCAATATGAACGTGGAAAATTGGCAAGAGAATTAATAGAGTACGATTTCGAATTCTTTCCAGCACGAAACGGCTATGGAGAGCTTTGATAATTACACTGCCGACTGAGACAAACATTTTCTGGTTAATGAGTCGGCAAAAATAAAACCTTTTCAATCAAATCTAATTTTAGTTTGAGATTGGTTTAAAGTAACTAATCGGTTCTCTGTGTGTGTTATTGACGCCTTTTGAGCAAATACTGAAAGGCCAAATTACTGCCTTTCAGGCAGTAATTCAGCTTCTGACAATCAGTTTACTAATACGTTTTGCAATCATGAGCAAACTAAACTTTCAATTTTGGGGATAATAGATAGTTATTGAAAATTCAGATACTATGACAAATAAATTGGTTGGAGCAATTTATTTGTCATTTTGAATTGAAAAACATTTGAATTGCAACAAGCAACATTTTGAATTTGATTTTGAAAACAATTGTTGGAGAAGATTGAAAACTTAAGTCACAAATTGTATCTTTTCTTCGAAAAATGTAAACAATAATTAAATAATATACTATTTCCTTTTTAGAATGGTCTCAAACTTCATTCTATGTATTAGACTTGTTTATATTGTGTATCATAGAATTATATTGCAACTGTAACGAAAACCCTTTAAAGCCGCCAACCCCTCTCAACGGCCAAAATTTTGCAGAACAAAGGGGTGGCCACTCAGAGGTTTCACTGTATACTGCTTTGAAAGTCTTAAATATTCTTTAAATTCTATGCTTTATGTATCTTTAATATTTGTGGCTACTGAGGATAAATGAAATAATCATAGATATATTTTATATGCTTTGTGGTAGCACATAAATCTATTAAATTTCCAGTCTAGCATTTTTATACGCATTGTAAAGTTTTAAATGCATCTTTCTGATTTGTCATATAACTTTTATTCATTTTTTTTTTCCATTTTACTTGATTTTTGTTATGAAAAGTCTCGAATAGTCCTTTATATTCTGCAAATAGTGTATACAGCCTGTGGCGTAGTCGTAATGTTTGCAACCACTTTGCCAAGCAAAAATACTGTTTACAAGGACTAAAAATTTATTCTTGCAGTCTGGGCTATTTTCATGCATTTACAATACTTACAGACTTTCATTTGCCAAAATTTACATACGTGATATTTTACGGACACGTTGCCTCAAACTGAGGACTTTAAAAACTACTTACAGTTCGTATGTAAATGATGAAACAGCACGAGAACAGTGCCTCTGGAACATAGTTCCGAAACTTGTAAGAAATTGCTCCGTACCCCAGGTACGCAAGACTGCAGATATTTTTTCAAATTTTACACTATGGAGTTCTGGCTTCATCTCCTTGATCAAACAATTTTCTTGTCACAGGAACCTAACAAGAGACGTGCCCGTGTCAACTTTAATTTTTTTAACTGGTTGACTTCTTGGCATTGCGATTGTAGCTAAGTCAGGAAGAGATTTGATTTGCTTGACTACAGGCTCCAAAAAGTCTGCACTCTGCATCTCGGCGCAAGATCACATGCGACCATGGTAATTGGCCTTCAAAAGGTGCAACACCGCCAAAGGACCTAACGGTGTCCCAGTCTATTCACTACAGAGACTATGGAGCTGTACGTCAATCTTGGGTGACATACCAAGGTCGACCAGCAGTAAGGACACGTAGAAAGGAGCACATCACAAGCCTGTAATAAATAGCCACCAGACATGCTGTAACAATACAGGAACGCAGTGTGTAGATGGAAAACTATTTTGTTTCTGGACGCAGAAATATGATCTTGAAAGATAAGATATTATCTCCTCATCAATCTCAAGCCCAAAAGTATTTTAATCCTTGCTAAAGGAAGATGGTCCTTTAGAGGATAAAAATAATTACCCTTGCTTGACTGTAGCATCCAGGAAAACATGACAGTAAAATATGAAACATGTCTCGGTGTTTCAAGGAATCTGTTTTATAGTTAGTGGGAATGAAGCTACATTGCAAAGATAGACAATGTTTATATTTATTTTGTATTTAATGCCAGAATGTAAAAATAATTTCTGAAGAAAATTCATCAGTGTACCTTTTTAAAGTGGTGAAAGTGCAGGATTGAATATTTGTTTGGTCAAAACATTTCAGCCTAGTGTTTTTGCTTGCAGTTTGTTCTTTGTCAGATTATTGATTTGAAGTTTGTCCCTTTCAATAAAAAGTTATTCTTTTTCCATAGGCACCAGGCAGCCTTTTAGAAGAAATGGAAAATCATTTAACATACTTGGAAGGAAAAAAGGCACAAATGACCCCTAGGTACAGTATACTTTCAGCTGTTTTACACTCAAAAGCAATAAGTTTAAATTTTCCCATATGTCTTTTACATCTCGAAGTGTTGTAGAGTCTTGAAAATCCAAGGTAATCAAGGCTCACGCGACCTCAAATTACTGAAAACTCAGATGATCCAAAAAAGTTTTAGCACTGAGAATTTTATACTTATTTGGATGACAAAAATATGCACCTATTCTTCCTTTTATGAAGAAAAGTACCCAAGTTTGAGTACTCTTTGCTTCAATTAAACTAATTGCCATTCGTTTAACCCTAAATAAATTTGGGCAAACTCTTTCACAATGTCCATATGAATGTATTGTATAGGTGTTAACTTGTAGCCAACCAAAATGTACATTTTTACTGTTCTGGAATCCAGTTCAACAAGCTTTGTTGCAATATCTGTATCATACTTGTGCATGCATCTCCCTTAAAAAGCACAAAAGCGGTCAGTCCTAGGTTAAAATTTTGTGCGTTTAACTCATGTGGCATCTAGTGGTGCACCTCCCGTTTTGATTGCAATAGAATGTTCCGAAAGGGCTGTTAAATTGTTCCAAACCAATGTTTATTTCAAGCCCTTTTTTATACCAAGTAGGGGAATGTGGGGCAAAGTGAAATGGTTAAGATAACTTCCTTTTTCCAATATGAATAAATTAGAATTTTGCTCCAATACTTACAGTTCATAAAGTAGGAAGAATATATTTTGTAATGAAGCTTGCACTGAAATATTTTTTATTTAGGGCAATAACTTCCTACCTCCAAAAAAAAGTGGAAAATTTTCACTTTTTCTTTTTCCGTGGGGCAAAGTGAAAAATGAAATTATTTTTATTTGATTATTAAAAATATTTTTGAGCAAGTGAATGAGTTAATAAAAGAATGAATGAATAAATAAAAAGAAAAGGAAAAATTTGACGATTAGAAATTAATTAGTATACAAGAAAAAAATAAATGAAAAACGTGGTGAATGAATAATAAAATAAGTGAATGAATGAATAAATAAGGGAATTATTTAATGAAAGAATGTAAATGTAATAATTAAAAAATAGTTACCCGAGTGATTTGATAAAGTATTGAAAAAGTAAACAAAATGAGCTATTGCACTTTGCCCCATATGCACTTGAATAACTGTACAAATTATTTTAAACACAAATAAGCTTAATTTTAAACAAATAAATACTTCACCAAATATTAATAGATCTCAATAAATATCTAAAACGTTAATAGCAAGAACTTTATCATTTAATAATAGCAAAAGTAATTTTTGACTTACAACAAAATGTTACAATATGAGTATCCATTTTTGAAAATTGCTTGTATTATCACATTCTTTGATTTTTAGAGGTAACTTTATTTTGACTGTAATAGACTACATGTGTTACTACATAGTTAATATAATACCAGATAGGTGGCGCTAAAAGCAGACTAAATATTTGGCGATTTCACTTTGTTCCAAATTCCCCTACTACTCTCCAATGCATCTCCTATTCAATTTTTAGTAATAAATGTATATTTTGCAACACTTGAAGAGTTTTTTTTTTTTTTTTTTTTTTTTGTCTCAAAACCTTTCTATTATTTTACTGTTTGTAGTTAAGCAAGTTTTACAATACTTATTTTAATTATTTTTTCTTTATATATTTTTTCAATTTTTATTTAAACCAGTTTTTTAGCAAAAACATTAAAATATAAATAAAGCTCCTCAAATTAAATGGAACCTCGGACTTTCAAAACTAGGGATTTTTAGGACTTGACTGTTTTCTAAAACTTCTATTTTCAAAAATGTACTATTTTTTTTTAAAAGCTATTTGGTTAATTCTTAAAGTAATAGAATACATGCATTTATTTTAGGACTAACTCAGTGCAAACTGCAGTGTCGGCTTTGAATTCGACCAGCTCTGCTTTCACAAACAGTATTTCGAGTGCTCATGAATTGAATGGATTGACTGTTGATGAAAGCATGAGACGAGCAGTCGAAGAAGAAGCCGCAATAATGAACCAGCTAAAGGTTATTTTTAAACATATTTGAAGCATTTCTGTATATACCTGCTTGTTTCATTAATCAATTTCTTCTATCTTAGACATTAAATAATGTGCAAATTATTAAATTTATTCAATTTCCAGTAGATTTTTAAGCATTTACTCGATGATGATTGTATAATTTTTCATATAAAAAGTAATTGTGTAGATTTCAGTGAGATTAAAAGAAAAATTTTATATCAAAACTTTAAAATTTTATGACGCTGCTAAATATATGTTTATAAGGTATATTGTGTGTGTGTGTGTATTTTTTTTAATTAAATTTAAATGCTGTTACTCTGACATTTGAAAATTTATGATCAAGTTTTTGAACTACAGTCCACACTTGTTTATCGCGGTTAATTGGTTCTAGCCTCCACCGCAATAGAATTTTTTATGAGAGTGAAAATCAGTTTCAATGAGTGAAATGTAGAAAAACTGAAAAACATAATAATGAGCTATTTCATTAAAAAAAAAATAACTTTCTAAGAATGAAGTGGGGTCAATCCATTTGAAATCACCCAAAAAGAGTAAAATTTGTTGCTCAACATTTTTGATTTTCCTGATTCTTTTATCATGGATTACCTATAGGTAGACATTAACAAAACTGCAATTGAAAAAAATTTACTAGCTATATTTTTCATTTGGCAGCCATTTTTAAAATGGCAATTTGGCAAATTTGACAAAAAACAGAGTTTGCGGAAAATTGTATTGCCAATTCATTTTTAAAGATATCAAAATAATTTAAAAACCAGTGTGTTAAGCATAAAATGTCCTTTAAATAGACCATATTTTTATTTTCCTATCATGCAGGAAAGTCAGTTAAACTCTTTCTCTAAAAATTCGAAAAAAAGTTAACAATCACTAATTTTTGAGAGCGTAAATTTTTAGGAAGGAAAAGAGACTCAGCAATATTATTTTATTTCTGTGTTTGAGTACTCATAGTACTACCAACAGCATAAAGTTTAGTCTTTAGAATGAACTAGTTTTTTTTTGTACGGCTTTTCAAAAATGTCCAAAAACACGTTAATGCCAATTTTCGTAGGTCAATATCTAAAAAGGGACTGAATGAAAAAAAGTGAAAATTTTATAAAATGTTCTTAATACTAATAAGAATATCTCACAAAAAAATTATGACTGATATTCAACTACGTTTTGAGTTATAGAGTTGTGAATTTCAATAAAAACGCTACCTTTTTAAATACACTCGTGCAATGCTAAAGTAACAACTATGGGCTTAAAATTATTTAAACTGGCAAAGTTAGTTGATAAATGGAGCTCAATCGCCAATTGAAAACACCTCCCAGACACGCCTGGTATTTTGCAAAATGTCCTGGTGAGTCCTTTAGACTCAAGGGTAGACTCCTCCAGACAACATATTCGAGATTCCTGAGTGGCCACACAAAAGCTCTTAGATTCTCTGGGAATATCAAGACTTTTCCGGAGTGTCACTGGTGCTCTGCTGGAGAGGTTTCACCTGAGCACATTCTATCTTGTTTGGGTTTTACGAAAGACGAGGTCCTTAGTGACCCATTGCTGTTCTTGGATTTTTTGCAGATATTTGGATTCATGGGGGTTGTTTAGCATTGCTAAACATGCCCGAGATAAGTCAAAAAAAAAAAAAAAAGTTAGTTGATGCTTAAGTCAATAAAGTATCAACACATTGTTCATTTCTTCTTTTTTAAAAATACAGGACTGTAGTAGTAGTACTACCGGTAAAATGCTTGAACTTGCTCATATGTTTTATATACTACACTGTCACAAACTATAACACACACTAATGTTTTTCTATATATCTTTATGTAAAACTTGTAACTACTTGGCAGCTGTAATTTTGATTAAAGACATATGTTAAACAAATATGATATCTCATTGCACAGTTTATCAGTTATGTTGTGTGTTCTTCCAGACATTGTTGTGAGCTCCAATGAAGTAACTTTACATACTATTTTTTTTTGCGGGTACCCAAGCAGTATCATTTTTTGACAGTTGAAAGGCAGTTTTTGGTCCAGAAGGATGAAAGAAATGCACCAAAATATCATTGTTACCTTCACTTTTGTCTTCAACTTTTCCAAGCCACCACTTCTCATCGTATATACAGGCAACAAAGTCATTATTTGTGAAAGACGACACATTCGTAAATAATATTGAAGTCTGATGATCATCAAATCTCGAGCCTGTGGAAGTAACAAAGCACCTTATTTCATTGTTACTTAAGGGAACATATCTGTGATAGCCTCTTGTACCTTTCACTGTTAAACAACATTCAAATCTCTCGGTCAGTGTTGTTTCCATTCGCTCAATTTCAGCTGAAGAAACATATACATATTTGATTCCAGTAATGTTGTTCCGACAGTATTTAAACATGTCTTGTGGAGTCAGGATTTGATCTGTATAAGGTCTTTGGAGGGATGCTCGTGTTACTTCTCGCTTTGTTGTTCCGCCAATCCCATCACAAGAGTTCTTCCCATGTGATGAGGCAAAGAAATTCTACTCGGCTTGCACACCATAATCGTTTTTGTGTTGGCAGACATTCACAAAGTTTTTCTTATTTTTGTATTGGCTGCTTGCGCCATCGCTGAAGTACACAACCATTTCAATATTTGGTATAATTTTCTTGATTTCCCTGATGAGGTGCTGTTGAAATGTGTACACAGCAGTTGTATTATGATCGAGGTGGTCGCTAATAACACAAATAGATTTGCAACTCACCGTTCCTTCCTTTTTGTAGTATATTACAAACGGATGAAGACTTGCTTGTGTATTAGTCCAATGAAAACTTTGTATTTCGTCCTGCACTGTGAATGTGAAGTTTTCTGCAAAATCACCAATCACTAAACAGTGGTTATCTTCCAAGTTTTCTTTAGTTTCCCTGAAATGTTTAGCTTGAACTTTTGATATAAAATGATGGGATTTTAAAAGAGTAAGCTTATCAATAAGAGAATGCAGAAACTCTTCACTGGACATTACTTGTGTTATGAGCTCAGCTCTATCGGTTTGCACCCATTGTTTGAAAGCAACTTCATCAGGCAGATTGTCAATTTGATTTTGTAAGAGATCAAGCAGGGTATCTGGTCCAGGACATTTTGAACAGGTGTCAAGCATACATTTTTCATTTTCAATATCACATACCATGAAAGCTATGAGGTCTTTATAATTTAAATTAAGCTTTGCTCCTTCTATCATAAGCTTTGTGTTTTGGTGATGTTTGCAAACACATACACTATGAGTTCCTGATGAACCCGGAAGAACGCACCACTTTGGTCGGAAAGCGCAAAACATAGAGCGACCAATGTTGTGATTTGGATATTTCTGTTTATATATGCTGTAGAGTTCGTTGAGTGAGAGAAGAATTAACCTTTTCTGTTTTTGCACCTTGACATTGTGAATCATAGTTGAAACATATTCCTTTTTACCAGGGCATAAGCGACTATTTTCGTCATCTTCGTAAAACTCTTTAACACAGTTAATAATAGCTTCACTTATTCGATTGCCCTATCTTTTTGAAAGATGTGGCAAAATACCTTGATCCTTTACTAGCTGCCTAGTTAACTTTACCATGTATTCAGATGCACCAAAGTCCTCAACTATTTTATTCTTTGACCATGAGCTTGGCAGTAGACTAATTATCTTAATTTTATCATCTTTACTAGACACTTTGAATTTTTCTTTTAGTTTAGTAATGAGTGCGTAGTACTCACTAATTGAAGTATCTGTTTTATTTAAACTCTGTGTTTCTAAGTCATTATGGAAAGATTCATCCAATTTTCGCTTGACTGTGCTTGTAATTTTATCAGTTTTTCTTTGCAAAGCTGACAGTCGTTGTTCTGTGTTAAGCTTTGTTATTTTACATAAAGGAGACAATTCCAAAGTTTCACAAATGGATTCCAATTGATACAACGGATTCTCCTCTACTAATTCAAAAGGGCCAGGAAGAAATTCAGGATCATCCTCAGCATTATTTTTTTCATCTTCGGACAGTTTTTCTACAAAAATTTTTGATGCGCAATTTGAACATAGAGCTTGTCCAGGAATTAGTTCAATGTTCATATTTTTACTTTTGGAAAGGTGTTCAATTAGTATTTTACGCAAACCGTTTTTGATTGGCCTTTTGTGGCTACCAAATGAGTCACAGCATTTTTTCCCAAAAATGTGGTTGTACTTGTGTAAATATTTATCTCTGTGGTAATGACAAATATTAGTAATTTCATTTGAAATTCTTAATTTTAGCAAACATTGTTCTTCAGATGGCAAGTCACATACCTTGATCAACTCTTTAGGTACTTCTTTGTTGTAGTGTTGTTTATGACACTGTTCACTTATTAGTTCACCCACAAAACAACTCATACCGAATACTTAAACAATCAATTAAATTCTTGAAAGCTAATATTAGGTGGATTTAAAAAAGCACAATAATGCAAACAGAAAAATACAATTCCAAAACTACACTCTAAAGCAGGACATGTTCACTAGTCAAATAACTATCACCAACTGAACCTCATCCATACCAAAGCATGTCACCTTGGAGTCTAGACTTGTGAGCACCAGAAAAGATCTTGACTGTACAAGCAGTTGCAGACTACTTTTTTTTTTTGCCTCTCTTACACCAATAGATTTAAACCCCAAAAACCATAAAAAATAAACAAGAAAAACAAAGATTGGCAAATGAATGCTTGAGTCAGATTTACTGAACAAGTAAATAACCAGAAAAGAGAGAAGATAGTGAAAAATCCATGCTTTTGACAGCAGTATCTTTCGAATTCTACCATGGCAAAAATAGCCATTATTTCTTTCTTTTTTTTTCATCTGTTCTTTGATATACCAGTAAAAGCAAGAAAATTTAATTTAAACTAGAGTATATAAATAATTTTATCCCATGTCATTTATTATGTTTTCATGATAGAACGATTTTTATTAAAAGAAATATAAACTTTTTAAAATGCTAGAATTGCTCAAGAATATTTAATTGGATACGTTAGATAATATGAAAGAAATCAGTGTTGATGGTGGATTCTACTAAAATCAGATCATCTATTACAAGGCTCTTGTTTAGATCATTACCTGCATTTAAAGATAGATTAAAAAAAAAAAAGAAAGAAAGAGAAGAAAACCACACAACACTTCACAGAATTAAAATTTTTCTTCCCAGCTGCTGTGGTGAATATTAGCTTAAGATGCTTTATGGGCGAGTTGTTGTTGTTTATATTAACAAATGTTTTTGGCAGTATTATATATTATAACTTGAGCTGCATTTAAATATAAACTAAGTAAATTATTTTTAAAACTCTAAATAATAATTTATTGACTTAAGCATCAACTAACTTTGCCAGTTTAAATAATTTTAAGCCTATAGTTGTTACTTTAGCATTGCACGAGTGTATTTAAAACGGTAGCGTTTTTATTGAAATTCACAGCTCTATAACTCAAAACGTAGTTGAATATCAGTCATAATTTTTTTGTGAGACATTCTTATTAGTATTAAGAACATTTTATAAAATTTTCACTTTTTTTCATTCAGTCCCTTTTCAGATATTGACCTACGAAAATTGGCATTAACGTGTTTTTCGCCATTTTTGAAAAGTCGTAGAAAAAAAACTAGTTCATTCTAAAGACTAAAACTTATGCTGTTGGTAGTACTATGAGTACTCAAACACAGAAATAAAATAATATTGCTGAGTCTATTTTCCTTCCTAAAAATTTACGGTCTCAAAAATTAGTGATTGTTAACTTTTTTCCGATTTTTTAGAGAAAGAGTTTAACTGACTTTCCTGCATGATAGGAAAATAAAAATATGGTCTATTTAAAGGTCATTTTATGCTTAACACACTGGCTTTTAAATTATTTTGATATCTTTAAAAATGAATTGGCAATACAATTTTCCGCAAACTGTATTTTTTGTCAAATTTGCCAAATTGCCATTTTAAAAATGGCTGCCAAATAAAAAATATGGCTAGTAAATTTTTTTCAATTGCAGTTTTGTTAATGTCTACCCATAGGTAATCCATGATAAAAGAATCGGGAAAATTAAAAATGTTGAGCAACACTGACTGGGTGATTTGAAATGGATTGACCCAGTGGGAGATGAAAAAGAAAAAAGATTTGTACTACATTTTGATGTTTAAAACTTACAGTTGCGGCAAACCTAATCTGGCAGCATTGTGAAGGCTATGCAGATCCAAATCACAGCATTACAATAGTGAGTGCCAGGTTAGGTTTGCCCCAACTCTAGAATGTTTGATGTTTTGCATTTGTATTGGGTTTGTACTCTCCCGGAAAACCTGGAATTGTCAAGGAAAATGGCATGAATAACTTAATCATAATTGTACTAAAAATTAGTTTTGTATTTTTCTCAATATGTTTTGTGTTTTATACTAATAAGAAAAATAAGAGAAGTATTGTATACCTATAGCAGATGCTAAAAAATTGCTGCACGATTACAGCAAAATGCTTATATTACGCATGACACATGGCATTGAAGAAACATTAAAAAGAGTTGAAAGTACTTTGTTTTCAACAATTAATAAATGTTAGCAATTTTGAACATTTAAAATGTAAAAAAAAAAATCTTAAAATTTAGGGAGAAAAAAAATTTCAAGATTTGTTTTTTAAAGCTGAGGGGAAAAGTTGTGGGATTACTACTTCTTCAAACAAGTTTTATTTCATTTTTAAAATATTTTTATTTGAGCTTAATTTTGAATGAAGCAAGTAAGAGTAACCTGGAATTTTCTAAAAAAAACAACTTGGAAAACATGAATTTTTTTAACCACAAGTATGAGAACCCTGTTGAAAATAACAGAACATTCAGATGTAATGCTTTAAATATTCCATTTGCCTTCTTTTCTCCCCATTTTCCACGAAATGAAAACTGTATTTAAAACTCAAAAAGTGGAAATATGCTTGACTACATTTTTGACCCTTATTTCTGATTATCAATGCATGAAGTAAGTTCACAGAGCCTTTAAAAACATTTCTTGCTCTGGAAAAGAGAACGAATGCAAGCTATAATATTATGTTGATTTGCTAATTTTCCGTATTTTTTTTTTACTCTGAGGTGGAACAAACCTTTTCAATTGGAATGAAAAAATTATGCTCAACATAAGTTTTCTTTCTGCATGAAGTATTTTTTACATAAAATTAGGTACCAAAAGAGTCTTTTACTTTTCTTTTTAGCTTTGTTTTCTTTTTAAATAAACTTGATTCCTTTTTATTTTTAACTTTCTTATATGTAAATGTTGCTTTTATAATTTCTTTTCATTCATTATTAGAATGCTTTTCATTTCTCTCAATTTGCATGTTTTTGTAGAATTAGTATTTAGTGCATGTGCTTCAGTATTTTAGCATGATTTATTACTCGGGGACCTCTTGCCTTGCTTTCTTGCATTAGTAGAAATAAAATTCATTTCTTTCCTGCTGTAGTTGCATGAGGAGGTGGTTTCTTTATCGCTTGATTGGCAAAACATAATGGTTAGTATGTGCTTTAACATTTCTCATTTTCCTCATTTTTATAAAAGTCAAATTGACTGTTTTAAAGTTAATTATTTGATTGTGTTGGGACAAGTCTCATTTTAATTTGCTCCATAGCAGGAGGGTAGAAAATATAATGTATATATTCCTGCGTATTATGTATTTCTACACACCCACATATGAAGTTGCACAGGGTAGAACGATCAAAGTTTAATTTTTTTTTTTCTGCCTATTTCAGTTTAAGGGCTATCATGTTAAACTTTTTTTTCCTTCAACATTTTTGACCCCCTTTCTCCTCTCCCCTTTGTCACAAACTCACAATTTCATGAAAATCTTTCCTTCTCAAAGCATGGCTATTGTCTATAACCCCTTGCTGTGGGAAATGGTAGATTATTACCGACAGTATTTAACTGTAATATTGTTTCCGCAAGAAAAATCACAGTCTCTGAGTTTTAACAGGGAAAATATTTGAGCTAACATAGTAAAGCTTGGGGACTTCAAACTTTGAAAATTAGTGGTGGACTATGAATGTTCTTCCCCATATCCCTTCATTTATGTATGGTACAAATGTAACTAAATTTCTCAGTATGTGTTAATTTAAGTAGGTATAAAAATTATTTAAAAATGAACAATGATAACTGATGCAAACCTGGTGTTTTACATAAGCATCTTTTGTTTTACTGTTCACTATCTTTTATCACTACCAAATCACCATATGTTTTACTTGAAATGCCTACTGTTCATTGTTCTAGTTAGTTTCTCTGTGGAATTATTTTTTAATTTTTGTCTTAAAACCCCGATTTCAGTTGTTGTTTGTAGGGCTAGGGGAAGGGGTGGAGACAATTTTATGAACAACAATGTTTTAAGCTTAAAATGTTCATAAAAATTCAACTGTGAAAATAATAGTAAATTTAGTGTTTATAAATTAAAAAAAAAAAAAATTGGAGGATCTTTAATGATCATGTTCACAACACGCTTTTGTACCTCGCAAATAACTGCCCCGGCTCCGAAAAATGGTCGAAAAATGGTTGAAAAATTCCCCGTTTACATATTAAAAGAGGTTATCCATTGTACCAGAGAAAGCGGTTTTTACCCAGCAACTCTTAGTGGCTGTACCCAGCAAGTATATGAACTTGTTTTGCGCAATGAATTCTGGATAAAAACTCCACATTTACTCCAGGAGGGAGAAAAATCCTCTTTTTCCGGGCAAATTACCGGAAAGCAATGAAAAGCAGGTTATTTGAGGGGTCGAAACTGTCAATGGAAACTCGCCTAATGAAGACGAAAGGCTTAAACTTTTATTCTTTTGCTTTTTTTGTCTTGGTAGGTAAAAATTAATAAGAATAATAACTGCTGCATGTACTGCGTGATTTTTTACTTTGTTGCTTGGATAAACATGGTTGTTACTAACACCAATGCTTTCACGCTATTCGTTATCTTTGACCTATCAAAATAAAACTCTTGCAAATCATTTATTTTCTCTTTTTTCTTACGATAAAATAGGAGCAACGACTCAAGGAATTGGCAACGAAACCGACTCCCGAACCGGGGCTGAGGAAGGTTCCGAGCCCCATCCCCCCTCCTTCCATTTCTGCTCCAGTATCTTTAAGCCCTCCTACGAGACCCAAAGAAATTGCTGCGCCTGTTGCTACCAAAGCATCATCTGTCAACGATTTGATGTCACTCAACACTTCAACGGCCGATAATTTCATGAGCACTCAGACAGCGTTTCACCAGGTGCCTTTTGCAAATGTTGGGACAGAAGGTGTGAATTGGAGAAATTTTGCTTTCAATATTTTTCTATTACTGTTTCTTTTGCAAAGGTGTAATAGTTCATGTGGGTCCAAGTAGAAAGGTTATCATAGTCTCACAAGTTTTAGAATTTAACATATCTTATAGTTCCAAAAAAAACGTATGTTGCAAGCATATTTTGGTTTTTCCCTAAAAATGTTCCTGAGCCAAGATCAAGTTCATCAAAAGTGGCAGCCTGTGCACCATTTCTCACATTTTCTAAACAGTGCACCATATTTTTTTTTTAAATTATGTTTTATATGAAAGTTATTTATAATGATTTTCTGTTCAAACCAAGATGCACTATTTGGAAATTTGTAATCAACTTTTTTTGCTAACCTTTTTGAAAAAAAAAAAAAAAAAAATTACAAATAGTTTTGATTTTTTTCAAAATTTTAATATTTTTTAGTTTTGTTTTAATCTGTTGATCAGTACCATTGAGTACTACTTACATTCACTGAAAAGGAGAGCTTCTACTCTTGAGTTTAACAGGTTTTAGGGTTTTTCAGGAACTACAA